>NW_026585987.1:8583292-8607742 GCF_907164565.1 Psammomys obesus
GCTCCACCTCCTTCAGTTAGGCTCCACCTCCTTCAGTTAGGCTCCACTTCACGGAACTCAGAGATGGATGCTGTGAGTCCACATGAGCCATTGTGCAGGCATCTCAAACTGAAACAAAACAATATCCTCATCCTTAGAGGCACGAGTCACGATTGCCTGCTAGGGTGGGAATGTCACCTTGCATGACTACTACGAACCAACTGACCTGGCCTTAAGGTCAGTTTTGATGCCCTTTTGCTGCTTTTCCCCTCCATGGCCTCAGGAAGACCTTTAGTGTTCTACTTCCTCACTGGCTAAAAACATCCTGCCATTTATCTTGCCTCCTAGATGCCCTTGGGTGAAGCTTATTTTAACATCATTCCAGGACCCAACAATTAGCAGTCTTGTCTGTCTGGTTCGTTTTTTACTATTTCATGGGGGATGCCAATGAAACCAGATGTGACACTTGACAGAGTGTTCATGGTCCAGAAACCCATCTAGAATTTAAATTTATTGCTAAAGTTCTCCCTAATAATTTTTACGTTCAGATGTCAAGAACTGCACCATTCCTAGGAATAGGTAGATTGCTCAGACCCTCATAGTACTAAAAGCAAGGTAATAACATATATATGTATCTGCATCATATCTACTCACACACATGCATATGTGTGTATATATATAATTCTGGTTTGCATTCTATTGCTGTGATAAACACCATGAGCAAAAACAGTTTGGGGAGGAAAGGGTTTGGCTTACAGGTTCTGAGCCCATCATCGAGGAAAGTCAGGCAGGAACTCAAGGCAGAAATGTGGAGGCAGAAACTGAAGTAGATATGGTGGAGGACCTAGGCTTACTGACTTGTTCTATGGCTTTCTCAGGTTTGTTTTCTGTAACCTACCAGCTGACAGTACATTAAGTGAGGCTTGAAGTAAGACCAGGGACCAATAAGAAGGTACAAAAAAGGAAGAGATTACAAATGACAAAAGAAAACTTGAGAGTATGAAGTTTGGATATTCGTTAGGTTGATTGCTCTTACGGAGTCACATGTGTAAGTGTATGTGACGTGCTGGCTAGTGTATGCACATGGCAGGGCCCAGCGGTGGCACCGGCCCACACTGGGCTGGGCCCTGCCACGTCAATCATCAATCAAGAAAGTGTTCCACAGTCCTGCTTATAAGCCAATCTTATGGAGACAATTTCTAAGGTTCCCTCTTCCCAGATCACTCTAGCTTGTGTCAAGGTGATGAAAAAGAAAAAGAAAAAGAAAAAGAAAAAGAAAAAGAAAAAGAAAAAGAAAAAAAGGTACAGTTAATGCATATTCAACTCAAAATCAGTTTGGGTGAATTCACATTTGCCTGTTTCAGTAATTTTTTTGTTGCTAGGCAAGATTCTACTGAATGGTTATACAATGGATTTTTTTAACTCTCTAGAAAACTGCACAGTGTATCCTGAAACATCACTCTACAGTGCCAGGAGCACTGTGTGAGAGTTCTAGTTCTTATTTATTTGGGGCTTTCTAGTTGGTTTTAGTTGCCTGTCTGTCTATCTGTACCCCAATACCACATGAGGGCTCACTCTCCCTTTATAGTAAATCTTGGCATCAGTTGCCAGATTCCCAACTTTTTGCAAAGTTCTTTTGCTTTTGAATGTCATTTCCTCTTTTAGTGCTTTCTCAAGGTGGAAGTTGAGACTTTTGATCTGAAATATTTTTTTTTCCAAGAAAAATTCCTTTAAACACTGAGTTGACACATCCTTCACATTTAAAAAGCTCTTTTAATATCTTTATTTGTTACATAGTCTTCTTGTCTCTTTCTTTTGTTTTTGAGATAGGGACTCACTCTACATTCCAGGATAGCCTGGAGCTCTCGATAGCCCAGGTTTCTCTCCTGCCTCAGCCTTCCAAGTGCTGGGATTAAAGAAGTAAGTAACCATGCCCAGGTTCAAAATGTGGTATGTTCTGATACTCTTGACTTTCTTTTTTACTCATGGGTGTTTCATAATTTCATAAATTACATAAGTTCATTGTATGTGTGTTACAGAAGGAATTTTACCATGGTATTTTGTCACTGACTTGTGTTTTTAACATAATTCCATTATGATCATAATATGCAGTTTATGGAGACTTGTTTTGGGGCCAACCGTTTTATAGACTAACGTGGATAAATGTTCTGTTTGCACTTGAGAAATAAACACACATTCAGTTGGTAAGCAATGTGTTCTATTAAGCGTCATTGGGGTCAAACTGGTTGGTACATTCTTTCAATCTTCTGAGGGGTCTTCTGACTACTTAGTCTATAATTAGTGAGTTAGGAATACTGAAATTCCTGGTTAATTGTGGATTTATCTGATTTCCCTCAGATTTTACAACTTTTTGCTTTATGTGTTTGCCTCCTTTCTTATTAGGTGCATAACAGTGAGGGTTATTAGGTCTTCCTGGTGGACTGTGCCACGTAGCATTCTGAAAGCCTTTGTCTTAGATCATATTTTTGCCCTAAATCTGCTTTGTCTGAGAGTAATATGTCCACCCTAAAATTCTTGTTAATGGTATATCCTTTTCAATTTTTTTATTACTTGATTTGTTGTAATAAAAATGTAGTTGAATCTGACCTTTCTAAAACATCTTACAATCTCTGCCTTTTGCTCTATATTCTCTCTTTCTCTGCCCCCTTTCCCCCACCTCTCTCTCCGTCTCTCTGTCTCTCTCTCTCTGGTGTGTTTTCATTCCATGTCAGCCTGTATGTAGAAGCAAAGGTTGCTGTTGACATCAGATGTCTTTATCGGTTGTTTCTCTGCCTGAAGATCCCCAATAGACTGTCTGGATAGTGCTCCCTGGGATCTGCTGTCTTATGCTCTCAGAACCTGAGTTCTTCTTGGTATCGTTTCATTGGACTTTTGGCATTGCAATTCTTACCTGGTTAGATGCTATTTTTTTTATTCCCTTAAATATATTCTGAGTTTGTTCCCTAGTGTTATGAGGAAACAACTCGGTCTTTTTAAAATATGGTTTTAGTATTTGATAGGTGGTACTAGAGGTGTTCAATGTTCAATCACAAGAGATAATTATTCTCTACCATTGAGGTAAGTCCCATATGTTGTTCCATGTAAATTCCTGCAAATCAGGACCGTTTCAGCATATACTATAAGAGCAGGCATGATGTCTGGCCATCTGGGAGAAGAAAATACTATTACTTTCTTTCTCTGTGGAGTTCTTTCCCATCCACACCTGATCTTCTCTGTTGCATACTTACTAAAAAGGCCCCCCTTTTTTTGTATGTTTGTCCTCCATGGATCTCTCTCACTGCAATACTCTTTCCTGAGAATGTTTGCCATCTAGCTCTGCCCCATCCTTCAGCTCCTTTCTGTTGAGCTGGGATGGTTGCCGGACTCACCCTGCTTCCTGTCTACCTTGGGCTTAGGAGCTGATATTCATAACCCCACCCATATATTACTCTAAAAATCCGTTTTTGACTCTGTCATTGGATTTCTGTCACAGGCTATCCCCTCATGGATTTGAGGTCTCAGATATGCTGAAATCTTTTGCTTAGAGTCCCTAACTGAGCTAAAGCCAGATTGTGGCATCATTGTCTCAGCGGTTACTCTTCCTTGGATCCTCTCTGTGAAGTTCAGTGAAGAAGCTGAGTTAGTTAAACCTAACCATTTGTTACTGCTCACCAGGGCCATTAATATGTAGATGGAAGCTGTATATAATAAATCTTTCTTTCCGGCTCTGAAGAATACTGATTAGTTTCTGCCAGAATCCAATTAGCTTTCCCTCTTCTTATTCAATTTTTTAATTCAATCATGTTAATATGGATGTTAATAGTGATTTGTGGTAATGGCATTCCTATACCTTCTCATGTAGCTGGACACCGTCCCTTTGAGGTCAAAGTACAGTAAGAATTGCATTGCTCATAATTTTCATTTCCTGTTGAAATATTTTTGTGCTGTTCTTAGTCGTTCACGCTTAATCATAGTTAGCTCCACCCCCCTCTGAGGCTGACTTAGTACACTTTTAATGTCAGGCTGTACAAAGCATGTGTTTCCTGGAAGGACCATTCTTCCTAATCCAGGAAGGACAGGAAGTGTTCATGTAGGCAGTCTGAGAACCAGTGAGGGGGTGGGGGTAGATTGTACCAACTTATGTAACTTAGCAAGTTCATCAAGTGCTTCAGGCAGGCCAAGGGAGAGTAGTAACTTAGAAAGAGCTTGGAAATTTCTGGAAGGGTGACAGTGTATTGATAAGCATGTCTGATTAAACATTATTTTTCCTACCCTGAAATTTATCAAAAACCCTGACATTGTATTAATGATATACTGCTTCTACGGGTTACACAGATAAGCACAAAATATTTACCAGAAAAATAATGCAGCAGTGTGGGAACTGTCATTCTCCCAAAAAGGAAGAGACAGTTCCCAAGTCACCAGCAGCGGAGAGAAGCCTCTGAGTCTGGACACAGAGGAAGCATCCTGGGGCTCCAGGCATCCGAGGCCATTATCCTGGGCCCTGACTGTCTGGGTACCAACGTCAGATCTGTCACTTTCCAGCTCTGTGAATTTGGACAAATTACTCAACTTGTCTACACCTTGGTCTTCACTCCTATAAAACTGAGAACTTGCAGGTATGCTTCCAGATTGTTTCCTTAGGACAGAACGCTTAAAACTTAGGTGACTAACAGAAACTCAGACTAGTTCCTAACACAGAAATATGCAGCTGCTGCTATTACTACTGTGAGACTCAATCAGAGGTCTGTGCTGTCCATATGACAGACACTAGCCCCATCAAGCTACTAACTATTTTAAATGTAAGAATTAAGTTCCTAGGCTTATTTTGTTTTAATTGGAATGGGAACTTACTCTTTCAGTTGTTAGCTTTATGAAGTCTAAGCATAATAAAGAATTTGATCATAATTTAGGGGGGTGCATGGGTATGAGATGTGCAGAGGAGAGTGTAGAGCAGGACACTAGGCGTGTTCAGTTAATGTTCTCCTTTGCCTTTTAGGCAGAGGCTCTCACTGAACTGCAGCCTTGCTTAGGCTAGGCTTGCTTGCCTTGAGTTCATAGGATACACTTGCTTCTGGTGCTGGTGTTACAGGCACACACAGCTGTACCACACTCTTTGATGTGAATGCTTGGGATTTGAACTCGGGTGCACATGCTCCCAGAGCAAGCAGTCTCATATACTGAGCCATCCGCCAGGCCTTTTGATTACTTTTCGGATGGAGGGTAAGACTGGGAGGAGATGAGGGGAGGGGGATACAGCTGGGATACAAAGTGAATAAATTGTAATAAATAATTAAAAAATTAGCATGCATATTCTGATGATCAACTTGAAGTACAAAACAAAAAACAAAACAAGACAGCAACAACAACAAAACACCCCCCCCAAAAAAAAACAAAAAAAAAACAAAACCAAACAACAAAACCCGAAAAACCTAGGATTCCTACTTCTTCACTCATTTTAAGACTACTAATTTCACTTAAAGTAATATTTTGGTTACGCTGGATTAAGTCAAATATAGTAACATCATTTTCTTTCATTTCTTTTACTTTTTAAATATGGCTACAAAAAAATTCTAAATTAGATGTGTTTCATATCATTGTACAGCCCCCAGGCTAGATTATAGGGAATTTTTATTTGCCGTCGTAAAATGTCTGAGTTTTATCATGAGGTAAGTAATGGCAAGCCACAGAGGAAGGGCTGGGACCCTATTTGCATAATGTACATTATATATGTACAAATGAGAAGGTTTTTCTTGGCAGCCGTGTAGGAAATGGATTTGAGAGGGAAGGGCCTGAGCTAAGGAGCTCAATGCTTACAGAAACGAGGGGAAGAGAAACTCTAGTCTGAATTGAGGAGAGCAGCAGACATGGACAGACAAGTGGGGTGCCGGTGGCCACGAGTGTGTGGGCCTCTGTAGCTCAGGAAGCTGCGTGAATTTCCTAAAGAGGAGCTTGAGTCTGAGGAACTGAACACAGATTGTGTTTTATTGGTTAACCTCATGTCCCTACAATGAAAGGCCTGTGGTGGGCAGCCTATGAAAGAAAATAGCTTTGTTTTGTTTCTGTTGTCCCCTGTAGATTTAATTATTAGGTAATTACTTACGTTCTGAAATATTTAACCACAGGGTGACAAGACATAGAAATGATTCAAAAATACAAAAAAATTTTAAACAGAATTTTGTACCTTTTAATAACTGGCTAAGATTAAGGGAGAAAACTTGCACGCACCTTTAATATATGCACTCCCAGAGATGTAGGCAGGTAGATTTCTGTATGTTCAAGGCCTACGAAATAGTGATCTATGCCACTCAGTGCTATGTAGAGAAATTCTGTATCAGAGAAGAGGGGAGAAGGAGAGTGGGAGAGAGAGAGGGAAAGAGACAGGCAGCTGTTCCATCAAGTTGATGGCATGTACCAGTAATTTAAAACTTCCTAAAAGCCTCCAGCATCTGCCACCAGCTACTCCTGATTTCTTCAGCCCCATGCACTGTATGCAGAGCCTTTCACAGCACGGCACTAGTTCCAGGAAAAGTTGGCTAGCCTACTTCTTTCCAAATTCAACTGTGAAGTCGAACTCTGTCCCTCCCTGTCTCTCTGTGTCTGCCTCTGCCTCTTTATCTCTCTCTCTCTCTCTCTCTCTCTCTCTCTCTCTGGGAGTGGGCAGGTAACCCAGATTGGACTTGAATGTGTTGTGTATCTCAGACTAACCTCAAACCTATGGACAATCCTCCTGCCTCAGTATCCCTCCTGTCTTTTTCTCTTTTCACACAACAGAATAGCACATTGCAGTGGTTTCACCTTCATCTGGTAAACATTAGCAGGCCTGTCTTGGTACACAGAGGGCTTCTGGAACCACAGGATTTTTCTTCAAATGAAGACAAAAGTGGCTTTTCATCCTTTGGACACACTCCTCTTTCCAGTCCCTGGAAAGAACTCTGCTTCGTATCAAGGCTCAGCTGTGTCTGGGCTCCACCTCAGCCATTTCCCAGTGCTAAGTCTGGGAATGTAAATTCCTAATCAATATTTGTGGAACTCGTGAAGTTTGCTCTTCTCACCTGAGCCCCCATTTGCCATTTGAAGTCTGTGTCATAAGGAGATTACCTCTCCTATGAAAATCAACTCCCTGATGGGTTTAATCTTGTATGCACCACAGCCGGCTCTCAGTTGTTGCTCGGTAAATGACAACACAGGTTATCATTTGGAATAAGATATACACAAACAAGTTGAAATTACTACGTGTGGCACATTCCAAACACTCCTGGAGCCTACTGTGCCTTCAGACCATGGCTTTTCGTATTTCCAGGACACTGGAGGCATGGCTAAGTCTTAATTTTGAATCTTCATATGACCCTAAACCCAGAACACCAGCTTTCAGTCTTCTCTCCAGCGAGGCTCTGGGCAGGGCTCTGATGCCACTAACAACAGTGGCCTTTGTCAAGTGTCTCTTTTTCCTCCATGACCCTGGGAGAGAAATCTTAAAACCTCAACCTGCTAAAAAGAGTTAGCAGAAGAGATGTGATCCAGAGCAGAGTCCGTGGATTCCTACTTACTGATTAACCCAGCTCAGCTCTTCCTGAAGGAACGGCTCACTGACTTCGTTAGCTCGTGATCACCATTCCACCCATGTTCCTTTACATTGGTACAGAGACAGCTTGAGTTGGGGGCTTTTGGGCCCCACAGCTTATACACACGTTTATGTCTAAAGTGGACCTCAGTGCCTTCTGTCTTTCGAGAGCAATGCAGCAATTCTCCTCAAACATTTTACAGTGTAAAAGCTCTCATCCACTGGGCAGAAAGGAGAACAATGAAAAATCATTATGTAGAAGAAATGGCCAAGAAACGAAAAGCCTGTCCACATGGGGGCACACTTGGTGACTGTTTGACAGGGGAAACAAAGCCCCTAGCTTTCCACATACCCAGGCACTGATGCAAAGCGCCCATCAGGCCCGTGCCTGACCTACGGGAAGATGGCTAGAATCTTTATCCCACAGCTCTCAGCATTTGAAAGAGGGACAAACACCTCCAAATCAATAGGAACAGCTAAGTACTTAACCACATCATATTGACTTAGGTAAATGGTAGTTTCCAGGAAGGGGAATCAGCGTGGCCTGACGACTCTGAAAGGCTCTGTGTGAAGACAGGGCCTTAGACATGGTGATGGAAGAAAAGTTGAGATTTCAATAGGAAATGGAATAAAGGAAAGGCTTTGGGAAATAATAATATGTTGGTTGAGGGAAGTGGGGAGGGGAGAGAGAAGAGAGGAGACAGGGAAAATAAATGAATATGAACTTGTGTTGAATTGAAAAGCAAGAAGTTGCTTGCTGATAATCAATCAGGTGACAAGTCATTCAAGATCTTTACTCTCACACTACATTTTCAACAATCCTCTGCTTCATTTCCCTCCTCCAATCCCCACCTGAGAGCTCCCTCTTGCTATATTTAAAGTCACATTTCTCTTATCTTGTATCTAACACCTTCTCTTAAGACACAGCATTCAGACAACTTCTGAAGTTTCACACTCGGATTCTCTTCTGAGAAGACCAGAATTCTTTTGAGTTCCCAGCACAAGGCTGCTTGGTAAATATTATGCAGTGGCTGGCTGCAAGTGGGTAATTTCCTTCAGTGGCAAGGCTCTGAGAAAACGAAAGAATTCCATGACTGTCATCCTGGCATCATAAAGAGAAAAACACAAGGGACCAGGATGTCTGTTCGTCGGTAAGGACTGTAGAGAAACCCTTGACGAGACTAAAGGTCTGAGATTGCATTGCTCTTGATAGGCTCCATTTTGTTGTTGTTTTGTCTCTCTTTCCCTTTTCTCCCTCTTCCCCTGTCTCCAGAAATTTCCACAAATTAATCCAGTCACAAAGAGGAAGGCAAGTTGACTACAGCACCTCCACCAAATGGAGGCCTCTGAAAACATGGTTCTGGACTGACGCCTGCATCCCCTGTCCTGTCTCTGAATCACTCCCTGTAATTTGCTGGGCTTGATTCTAGCCTGAGTGTCCAGGCAGTGGGTACCCACAGTCCCTCCCGGGCCGTGGAGGAAAGGCATCCTTCCTCTTGGCCTCCCCTTGCCGCTCTGAGGTGGCTGGCTTACTGCCTGGCTATGCCAGAAAGTGGCCTGACCACCAGCAGCTACTGTGGTCAGCACAGGAAGAAAATCTCGGGTGTTCACAGCTAAACTATGACTTGAGAAACACTGGCGACCGAGGGTTGGCTGGGTGACAGATCAAGAATAGCAGCAGAAGTGCCCTCTCTGACTTTGCCCCTCCTCGATACAGGTCTCCAACGAACCTCAGAGAGCGTCACCGCGGTCACAACTTGGCTTGGCGCAGTTGCTCCTGGAGTGAGGGCCAGTGAGGACCCCATAAGGGTTTCATCCAGGGTCCTGGTGGGAGTAACCTAGGGATTCTCCAGGCTCATCCCATGTGTCAGTAGCATTTGCTCTGTCAAGGCAACAGTGCCAAGACTACGCAGTCTAGTTCGAATTTGAGATGTGTCCCCACTGGGGGAAACAGGGCCATTCTGTCGCCATTGTTGCAGCTCTGTCACCGGGGCACATTCTGGTGAGATCCTTGGCTTTGCGTCACTAAGTTGAATAAGTAACCTAGCCTTGTTGGCTGGGTACAATCTTCTCCTGATCGATCTATTTATGGACCCAAAGCATAACACATGCCTACCTCTGGCCACATGCTTGGCCTCCTCACAACTTACTTCTTTTGTTCTGACTCAACACCTTAATTCAAGCCCAATGATCTAGGAAACAGATATGAGAGTTTATTGCTTTCTGCTTTATCTTTTCTTTGAAATAAATGGGCTTGGGCCACGCTGATTGCAACATTATTTACAATAGCTGAGATAGGAAATTGGGCAAGATGCCCAGCAGCAGATAAATGGTGTCGGAAATAGTATATATTCACCATGGAGCATTATCCAGTCATAAAGGAAAAAAAAATGGAATCCTGTCGCTTGCAGCAAAACAGATGAAACCAGATGAAACTGTGTTAAGAAGAATCCAGACACAGAAAGACATGTCTTGTGTGTTCTTTCTGATACAAGGACAAAAGACAGTGACCTGAAAGTATCTCAGAGATTAGTAGGGATTGAAAAGCATAAGACTGAGAGGGGCGGAACATGGGTGGAAAGAAGGGTGGCAGATGCATGTGCGGACACATCGCAGTGACTGCCACTCACATGCACAATCAATATGTATCTGCAAATAAATAACCTTCAAGGGCATGAGCAGACATAGTAACAGCAAGTGCCATACTTTGGAATCAGAGTCACATGCTCTGTGTTCTTTAGTTATTTTTATTCACCTAAGAAAAGCAAGAAAAAGCCCAGAGGCCCTTAGGACATGAAAATTAAATGTAGCAGCTGAAATTGGCATCTGCAGGAGCAGCTCAAGCAAGCTGGTACTCACTGGGCAACACAGATGGAGTTGAGGTTGCTGTCACTGCTAAAGAAAGCCTAAAGAGAAGGGGTATTGCTTCTTACGGCTAAGCTTGCACACTGTCTTCCAGTGAAGGAGGTAGGAGGGGGCCTTGCTTATTAGAGGACATTTAAGGCCATAGCTAGCATTTCTTCCCAAAGACATGATTTCATGCAATCAGTTGACAGACTGATTGCAATCTGTTTTATACCAGAGCAGTAGAAATCTTGGTTGTAAGTATGCGATGCATAATGAAAAGATTATATAGCTCAGCCACTGGGTGCAAATTGGTCTAGGCTGTTTACTGCAGGAGGAGTGCTCTTCCGTCCTTCCCTCCCTGTGCAGTCTCACACATGGAGGAACACAGATGCCTTTGGATGGCCTATGGTCCTACCTCTCAGAGCTCCCTGCAGTGTGGACCTGCCCTCAGGAAGTGAGACTCCAAGCTGGGGTAAAGGTAAGGTAGCAGGACCTCCTGGCCTGGTTGGGACCTGGCCAAGCTCATGTAGCATTTGGCTTAGAGAGTGGGGCCACTGTCAGCCCCTCCCAGTGAGCAGCTTGGAGTCCTCTCTCTCCTCTGCCCACATCTCCTGCCAGGCCAGTTTCTGCAGGGAAGCAGCCAGGGTATCTGACCCTGGCAGGAAAAGAGAACGTTTATTTCCTTCTTCATTCTGATTAAAATTCTGTTTAGCTCTTTAAGTACAAGGTCAGGACGCATCCCCCCTCAGCCTCTATGATGGGAGGGAGCTAGAGGCATCCTGATGCTTCCTTTGTTGCTATAACAACCGGGTATGGAATTCAGTCCCCTGACCATGCATGAAACAGAAAGGATTTGGTGGGAGGGGCAGCTCAGGGAAAGAGACAGAGAAAACATAGGAATCCCAGAGCAAGCAACAGCTAGGCAGAGTACCCTCAGCCAAGAGGACTTGTCTAGAGAGCATGGAAAAGGGCTGCCCAGCAGATGCTGAGAGCACACAGGAAATGCAGCCCACCGGTTGCTACCCTACCAGAGGGAAACTTCTCTCCCTGGTCCCAGAGGCCTGTCTTCAGGAGCCTATCAGCTTGGTTCCACATGTGACAATTTTCTTTGTTCAGGGTTGGTTCCCTCCCAGAACTGAGGGCCAGAGAGAGCAGAGGTGGGCAGAACTGAAGCAGTGAAGAGGGAAGGCGCCACTCACATACAAGAGGGCCCTGCTGATTTTGATGTGTATACCCTATCAGACTCAGACTCGGCGCTCTCTTCTGAATCCACAACCTCCTAATTTCTACTGACATTTCTCTTTTTGGCAAAGTACAAAATCAGTTTGGTTTTGTCTGGAGACAGAGTTTCTCTATGTAGCCTTGGCTGTCCTAGATTCGCTTTGTAGACCAGGCTGGAGCGACACGCCTGCTTCTGCCTCCCTGAGTGCCAGGATTACAAGCAGGTGTCACAGCAACTATTTTTTTTAAAAACAGTATACTTGGCTCATTTTTTTTCTGGAGTCTTGGCAACGGAAGGACACTCAGCAGCATTAGCAGCTCTGCGAGACTAGTATCAGTGCTCTATGTAAACCCTTCATCATAGCCACACTATCCATGAATCCATTACCGTAGGTTTCAAAGGACAGAGTCCAGGGGCTGTGGGATGTCTTAGCAGTTAACAGTATGCTCTGCTCTCCCAGTGGACAAGGGTTTGCATCCCAAGATCCATGCCAAGAGATCACAAAGTGTTCTGGCCTCCATGGTATCCACATGTAGGTGGCATATATTCTCACCGACACACATATACATATAAATATTTAAAAGGGCAGAGCTGACTGATGTTCTACTAACCAATTTGCTTATAATTTGGTGCCTCTCCGGTAACATATGCTATCTTCTAGGCACTGGTAAAAATAGCCGTGTGAGCTTATCTCCTGGGCCCACTGCATGCCTCCTCCTCCATGGACAGCCCTATCCTTAATTTTTCAGTTGTTTTCTTCCAAAGTTCTGACAACTAATCAGGCCACCCATCGCATGCTATTTTCAATATCCATTCCAGGTATTACGTGTTTGAGATAGGTACCCTGGAAACTGGACTATGACAGAGGGAGAGCATACATAAAGCTTATTATGGGCTACTCAAGGGAGCAGTTATTGTACTTTAAATCAGCTTGCATCAAACATTTTCCTTAAGGCATTTTCACGTACAGCTTTGGTTAATCCTCCTTATCCTACCATTTCTCCTTCCCATTTCCCTACACCCTGCTTCCCCTACTGTCCTTCTACTCCAACATTCTCCTCCCCACTTTTATATTTACTGCATTTCTTTTACCCAAGATAACATCTTTGCAAGCTATACTTCAAATAAGGAGTTACTATCTACAATGTATAAAGAATGGCAAAGATTAAACACACACACACACACACACACACACACACACACACACACACACACAACAAAACTTTAGAACTGCCAATCCATCAAATGGCCCAAAGAACTAAACAGATAATTCTCAAAATAAATAGAAATGGCCAATGGCCATTTCAAAAAGTGTTCAACATACTTAGTCACAAAAGGGGCAGATGTTTAAGGAATAAAGAAAGCTGAATTGGGAAAATTGAATGAAGCCAGACTTTTTTTTTTTTAATCTTGATAGAAACTGATCATTGTCCCTTCAGTTGAAGGCAGTTTTCAGTATGAGACACGTTTGTGTATTCTCAATAAAAAAAATATTTCCAGCAACTGGATGATGGTGTTCAGTTCTAAATGAACAACTCCACCACAGTACTAGACCTCCAATTCATTCTTGTTCACACCCATGTTTTGCCTCTTGCTGTGTGAGCAATTACCCCAAACTGGTGGCTGAAACAATAATAGACATTTATTAACTCACACTCTGTGGATCACAAATTTGCAGCAGTGTAACTGGTTAGTTCTAGCTTGAAACCCCACACAATAGCGTAGAAAAGACGATGGACAAGCCTCGGACCTTCTGAAGGTTGGGAGTGGAAGCAGAGAAGCAACTTTCCAAGATGGTTCACTGTTTCTGTTGCTGTTATTGTCATTTTTGTGCTTCCTTTTAAACTTTTCTTTAATTTTTCCATGCAATATATATTGATCATATTTTTTGTCTTTGTTTGTTTTGAGACAGGGTTTCTCTGTGCAGCCCTGGATGTCCTGTGACTCATTCTGTAGGCCAGGATGGCCTCAAATTCACAGCGATCAGCCTGCCTCTGCCTCCCCAAGTGCTGGGATTATAGGCCTGTACCACAACACCTGGCTTCTATGAGATTTTCTTCATTACAGAGCAGCTAGTTGACCCCTAATCGAATAGCCTAGGAGGGAGACAGAAACTACAGTGTCATTTACATGAAAGTTCTGCACCATCTTTTCTATCCTCTGTAGATAATGCATGGCAGAACTATTCACTGTGTGAAGATACCAGAAAGCAAAGGCCACCAGAATTATCTTGGAAATTAGCTACTACAGAGTGACTTCAAAGACCTCGAAGTCTTAAATTAAAAGTTCTTTTGACAAATGTTCAGCCCTGCCTGAAGGGAGTCTATGGACATATACATACCCAGAATTTGGGAGTGGTTCCACTCAACCACCTGAAAACCATTGATTTTTTTTTTTTCTTAATCAAACATATTACATGGTTGGAGTATATCCAATGACCATTTCAATAAAAGCACTCACCACTGCAATGAGTTTCTGTTTATATCTGATTATGTAATATATTTTATATTAATTTTTTAAGACGTATCATTTCAGCTGTAGAAATCATCTGAGCACTCATGATGTTATTGTGCTTAAAGAGCTCATGCATTGACATTGCGTCCCTTGGTTGAGGTCTTCCTGCCTCTTGGAGCACTGAATACTCTGCTGGTGGTTTTACATTTACTTTCTACTTTCATGCAAGACAAGCCATCTAAGCTTGTGATTGGTGATGCTAGTCTGAAACAATATTAAACTCTTCTAATCTGCAGTCTGAAAGTAGGGAGCTAAACTTGGCTCCAGGGACTGCAAAAGAGAGATATTCATAGCTTCTTACTCCTGAACACATTGCCATTTGATGAGAGAAAGAGCCTATGAGGACTGCACAAAAGAGCCAGTTACTTCCAAAAGGGTGAAACCTTAGCACACCTCTCAACAGATGTTTGTTTGTTTGTTTGTTTTTGAGGACAGGGTTTCTCTGTGTAAACCCAGCTATCCTGGAACTGGCTCTGTTGACCAGGCTGGCCTAGAACTCATAGAAATCCTCCACCTACCTCTGCCTCCGGAGTGCTGGCATTATAGGCTTGCACCATCAATGCCCAGCCAGATGCTTTATTTATTTTTTTTAAACTTAGAAACAAAGACATGCTAAAATAGAAGAGCAAACCTTTCTTTTACTCTTGTGTCGGCGAAGGGCCACACCAGAGGAGGAAAGGTCAGTGTCATTGTTCAGCACTCCAATGGCTTGGAGAAGTCAACACCAGCTAAAAACAAGTCACTAGATCCAGGACACCTTCTCTCCCCACTAGCTAACACCACCTCCCCTTGACTGAGGGGTGCCCTTTAACCCAAGGCTGTACTTCATTTCCATGTCTACCAGCGAGGAAGAACAAACACGTTTCTATCAACAAGAACCACATTTATTTTACAAATGTCCCTCATTTTGTAAGAGTAGGTGTGTTGGCTTAGAAGAATTATCTTTAGAGTTGATAGGTCAACCTGTGTGCTCTGAGTTTGGTTTTAGGTAGGTGCCAGGTCTAGGACCTAGGAGAATGAGAATGAGATCCCCCACTTTACTCATCCATCCAACAAGTGAATTTATTGCTCATGCTTGCACTATGTTATACAATGGGGAAACAGACTTAAGAAAAGAAGTCGTCTTGAACTCAAACAGCCATGTAAACAGAATTAAAATGTGAGTTGCTAAAATCTATGATGGATACAGTTACTGAGATTGGGAGAGAGTCTAAGAATTTGATTGGTAAGAGGAGTAAAAGACTGTGCTCTAAGCAAAATCAATAGCATATTTTAAGATGTGGAAACAAGGAGAAATGATGTTTGCCTGGGTAATTGCCAGCAGTCACTGGGATTTCTACAGAAAGTTTGCAGGAAGTGTTAAGAGATGAGGCAGGTCTGGTCAGGGCAGGCTGAGAAAGACCAAGGCATGTTTACTAGGTTCGTTTTGAAGGCAGTGAAGAGACTGAAGAGACTCTGAAGACTTTTAAAGGACAGAGAAATGATCAGATGTAGTTGGAGAAACACACACACACACACACACACACACACACTTCTAAGAAGAACAAAGAAAAATTAAAGGTAAGTAGATGACCAACAAGAAACAAATTCAATGGTATTTTTGTAGAATTTTTGTCTCATATTGATTTGTTTCGGTATTTTGTATCTTACTAGTCTTTTGTGGTATATTATGATTTCTGGTTTGTGTTTTTATAGGTTTTGTTCTTCTTTGTGTGTGTGTGTGTGTGTGTGTGTGTGTGTGTGTGTGTCTTTCTGTGTTTTTTTTTTTATTTCTTTCTTTTAAAATTCTGGATTCATGGGGCCTGGAGAGATGGCTTAGCTGTTAAGAGCACTGGTTGCTCTTCTAAAGAACTCAGGCTCATTTCCCAGCACCTACATGGCAGCTCACAACTGTCTGTAACTTCAGTTCCAAGGCATCTGACACTCTCATAGAGACATACATGCTAGCAAAACACCTATATACATAAAATAAACATAAATTACTAAAAATTCTGGATTTTATTGTTGTTTTGTTTTTAGTTGCCTGTTTGTTTTCTAAAAAGACAGAAAGAAAGCATGGAGTTAGATGGATGCAGTGTGTAGAGGATCTGGAAGGAGATGAAGGAGACGAAATCATGATCAGAATATATTTTATTAAAAAATTTCAATGAAAACATACTGAAATATTTTAGGTTTTTGTCTGTTTGCTTTATTTTATTTTTTTTAAGGCTGAAAAAAATAATGAGAATGGATCCCAAGGGGACTTTTCCATTTACAGGGGAAGTAGATACAAGAGAGGAGCAGGCGCTGTAGCCAAGGAATTAGGAGGAAATCAGAGACAACAGCTGAAGGCTGGGAGAATGGAGATAGGAGTGTTCAAAGCCACGCCAGCGAGTTGACTCAGGGGTAAAGGTACTTGTTGTCAAGGCTGATGACCTGAGTTCAATCCTTAGGATCCACTTGGTGGAAAAGATAGAACTGACTCTCAAAAGCTGTTCTTCTCTGACCTTGACTCGAGTGCCATGCTCACACCCCCTTCCCTAATAAATAAATAAATAAATATAATAAAAGCATGAAAAAATAGAATGCCCAACACAATGGAACATTCAAAAAAAGGCCAAGACAGAAGTATACACATTGGGTGGGCAACTAAGAAACTCACAGTGACAAAAATTTCTATGAAGATGGAGAAGTGAAAATGAGCAAGAGGAAATAGCAAGTGCCACTTGTTCTAAACTACTGCTGTGGGGACTTGGGAGATAGCTCAGCCAATTACGCGTTTATGTTGCAAGCATGAGGACCTGAGTTCAATCCTGGAACCCATGTGAAATATACCTGGAGTGCTGCTGAGTGCTTGTATTCCCAACACCAGTGAGATGAACACAGGAGGATGCCTGGGGTTCACTGCCAGCCCAATGGGCAAGTTCCAGGCCGAGAAGTAATTCTGCGTAATAAAACAAGGTGGCACACACTCAAAGAATGGGACCTGAGGTTACACTCTGGCCTCCACACATGTGCACCACACACCTACACATACAAACACATGTAACACACACCGTCTCAGAACAAATGAAGATACCTCATTAAAGACAAGTGCACATCTTTGGGTGTATGTGGTTTTAGTTTGTAAAGGTAGGAGAAGTCTGAGGACATTTTTTTGTAAGTAGAGGATACAGAGAAAAAAAAATAAAGGTCATGAAAGGCTCAACTTCCTAGAGACAGGGGGAAGGATAGAATATTTGTCAGGGTTCCCTAGGGTAACAGAACTTATAGAATGAATCTCTCCCTCCTCCCTCTCTTTATGTGTGTTTGGGGAGGGATTTACTAGCATAATTTACATACTGTGGTCTATTGCCAATCCAACAATGGCTGCCTGAGTACAGAAGGTCCAAGAATCCAGTAATTGTTCAGTCCATAAGCCTGGATGTCTCAGCTGGTCTTCAGTCAGAATCCCAAAGTAGGCTCAAATGTCAGTGAAGGCATGGGCTTGCTAGGGAGTGTGGGAGAAAGCACATAAGGAATCAGAGCTTCCTCTTCAATGTCCCTAATACAGGCTTCCAGCATAAGGTGTGGCCCAGATTAGCGGTGGACTTCCCATCTCAGAAAGTCTGGGTTAAAGTTGTGCCTTCATACCTCAAACATCTAGATTAGAAGTGGATCTTCCCACTTCAAATGATCCAGTTAAGCAAAATCTCCCACACAGGTGTGCCCAGCTGTTTTCGGGTTTCACTTAATTCCAGATCCAGTCAAGCTGACAACCAGGAACAGCCATCATAGATGCAGTCTGTAGCTCCTAATAGAGAATTTTTCTAAAATTCTCTGTTAGTTATCTATTAACAAAGCACTGCCTGTGTATGTGTGTATAAATCATTTGTAAAAACTTAGATTAATTCTTTAATGGGGGTGTACAAGTAACATTTAGGCTACCATGTGTGTCATTTATGGAAATTGATGGTCATGGTCATGGCACAAGTCTTAAAGTTTCAATTTTGATCATTCTTCCTTTTAGAATTCTTTAAGAATTAAATATGAGATCCAAGCCATCCTGTGCAGACATGGCTCACTCTGTCCACACGAACGAATGGCCATTCCCACTGAGAGCTGAGGACCACATCCCCCATCTCTCTTGCCATCTCTCCAGGGAAGATGAGCAGATCCTACGGTCTGTGGGAGCTGGTGGGCTGGGCTGAGCACCCTCCATCCCAAAGGCAGTCATGGTCCCTCCTTCCAACTGAGGGCAGGTTAGAGAATGGAGCCTTGTGCCCCACTCTTCGTAGTAACTGGATTCTACCGTGTAGGCCAGCTTTCTTTTTATTTTCAAACTGTCTAGTTACACCCCACACTACTTTCCCCAGAGTCGCTGTCGAGGCCTTGATTTCTGCCTACTGACTCTTTTGGTTCCAATGATAAGATACAGTGCTCAGTCCCTTCAGACTCCTCAACGAAGACACAACCTTGTCACTGCCCCCGCTGCCGCATTCAACCAGGCTGCATCAAGATGCAAGTGTTTGCTTTGGGTGGTGTGAGTGATGACACAGAATCATACATTCGCAACCCAAAACATCACATACCCAGGTCACTTTCCCAGTAACAGAGTCTTCAGATCGTTCGTGGGTACGTGAGTGTGTGTGTGTGTGTGTGTGTGTGTGTGTGTCAGCAGTTTAGGAGGAGAGAAGGTGGCTCAGTAGGTAAAGCACTTACAGTGGAAGCATGAGGACCTGAGTTTAGACCCCAGCACCTACCAGCGTAAAAGCCAACATGGCATCACACTCCTGTGAGGGGGACACACCAGCCAGCCATTTAGCTGAACTAGTGAGCTATTGGTTCACTGAGAGACCCTTTTTCAAACAGTAATACAGGATGACACCCCACCTTGACCTCCAGTGTTCGTGTGCGCATGTGCAGGTGACCCCCTCCTGAACACGCCTGTGTACGTACATATGCGTACACCTCACACAAACAGCGAATGAGTTTTTAAAGTTAGTTTCACTTATGGCTCCATTTAAATTAAACCCAGATCATGGGCTTTCTCATTCTGACAGCTACAGATCCCACTTTCTTTTTTTTTTTTTTATTTTTAAAAATCTTTATTAACTACACTTTATTCACTTTGTATCCTCCCTGTGGTTCCCTCCCTCCTGACCTCCCAATTCCTCCCTTCCTCCCCCTTTTGTACGAATGCTCCCCTCCCCAAGTCCACTGATGGGGGGAGGTTTTCTTTTCCTTCCTTCTGATCCTAGTCTGTTAGGTCTCATCAGGAGTGGCTGCATTGTCTTCTTTTGTGGCCTGCTTCCCCTTCAGGGGGAGGTGATCAAAGAGCAGGCCAATCAGTTCATGTCAGACTCCACTTTCCATGTGAGATATTCAGCCATCTAAAGCAGGGGCTATTAACAATCACATGAGACAAAACAAAAACAAAACAAACAAACAAACAAAAAAACCCCCACACACTGGAATTCTCATCGAAGGAGCAGGGTGAATATACAGTGACTCAAACAGATATTGTTTTCAAGACTTTAAAGAACGTGAGAGCCGTAAAAAGAAAAAGAATTCTGAGGGATTGTCTTTCCTTTACTGTCGGGCACAGCTTCTCCCAAAAGATCTGTGGCTAAGCGTGACAATTCACAACCACTGTGGGAATCTACTTTGATTTTTGAAGGTTATTAATACGCACGCTCGCCTTCTGCACGCATTGGTCCAGGTGCGTTCGAAGACTCACTGATGCAGCAGCTGTCAACGCACAACATTTATTTCTCGCTAATGTGAAGAATTCCAGGGCCTTTGTTTCTTTTTTTTTTTAAGCCAACTCTTTTTTCAGTCATATCATTTTGACCTGATGGGGTCCTTTGAGCATTGATGTCATTCCCAGAGTTGTTCCCAGTAGAGGAAAAGATCTGGCTGAAAAGACAGTTGCCCAAAAACGTATGCAGTTCTTGCATTGCGAGCCAGCCGTGCACACAGCATGTCGTCACGAACATTGTGCATGTGTGTGTGTGTGTGTGTGTGAGAGAGACAGAACCTAAAACACATTAGGATCTACCTTAAAAACCTTTAGTTTGCTGTCACCTTCCAGAAACAACTGATTATTCTTAAATATTTCTCAGTCAGTGCTGAGGCTATAGTTCAGAGGCAAAACACTCGCTTTGCACGTGCAAGGACCTGGGTTCGATGTTCAGTCCTTTGCCTGAAAAGGAAAATGAAATGAAGTCTTCAATAATCTTTTAGCCAAGGTCTCTGGCTTATCTTGACTAAACATTGGAAATAAAGGAAATTTCTGATTTTGCAATTCTGATGTACTTCTTCCAAATGTATTTTGGAAAGAAAGTAGTTAGCAGGCATTCAAAAGCCGTGATAACAAGAATGTGAAAATTGTTTTATGCTGCGGTACTTGACAAGAAGAATATACTTGCTCGTATAGTAGTCCTTGACTCCTGCTTGGCTGATCTGGGTTACACAGGTTCCAGACAGGACATAAAAGGTTCCAGAAGATGCAGCCCCCTTTCATCCAGAAGACAGAGACTTCTTGCATTCAAGTTCTCCTGAAGCTGAAGCGGAGGGCTACTCTCTATCTTTGCCTTAAGTGATATCTGTCCCTCCCATCTGAGGAGATTCCTTCCACACAATAAGCACTACTCACAGCTCATAGATCTTTCAGTACAGTGGTTTGAAAAAGACACTACAGAGTGGTGTGCTTCAGAGCTCTTCACAGTAGAGTGTTCTTCTGAGCAGGTGAAACAAGCACAGGGCATTCTTTTATTTTCTCTACAATGACTGAAAGACAGGACCATTAATGGTGAGCAAATAATGCAAGCTACCCCAAGAAGAATGTCCCTAAGGATTGGGGCGAGGATTGGGGCGCGTGTGATACTGTCTTTAATCCAGATGTGGATAAAGGTGGACATATTGCCCCTGGAGTTGCCAGCTGCCATCTGGTAGCCAGAAAAATCACAAAATAAGCCAATTTCCTACACAATAAAGCAGAGAGACAGAAGAAATGTATTAAATGTTTTTTTAAAGAAATGTATTACAGAATTGTCTTATTATTTGGGAGGTGAGGCTGGACAGGCCACAGCATCTATGGAGGTCCAAGGACAACTTGTGAGAGTTACTTCTCCCCTTCCACCTTGTGTGTTTTGGGCTCCAACCCTGGTCATTAGGCTTAACAACGGGCACCTTTACGCACTGAGCTATCCTGTCCATCTTGGCATCTCACTTTAACTCAGACCTACAACTAGAAATTTTGGTTATATTGAGTCATTAAATTCCTCTCGTGTGTAGGCTGAGCTGAGTTGGAGTTTCCAACATGAACAAAGATTACTCATTTTGATTAATGAATGTATGATCAGGGCCAGGGGACACACACAGCAGCTAATTGATACATAATGCACTATTATAATTCTCTTTGAAAGACATTCAGTATGTAAGACATACCCTTACCTTGGCCTCTTAATTATGAAATATAATAAGTATGCATGAAATTATTAGAAATTAGCATGCAAATGGCATTCGGCCACATAAATGACAAGGTTTGCAGAGCGGTGGGGACCAATGAAGTATGGTCGTGCTTCGTGGAGGAGGTGAGACTTAGATAAGAACATCTAGGAGGCAGTGGACAAAAAGTGAGAAAAGTAAGGGGAGCTTCTTAAGGCAAGAAGCTCTGGTACCCAGGGATCTTTAAGATGTTGTGCTCCTCAGAGCCACAAGCCCTTCCTATGGGACTCCGCACAGTGTCTAGCACTGGATGATAATAAGCCAAAGCTGGGATTCATTGTTAAGAGTGCCCATCTCAGCCCCCTTCGCCTGCTGCACCCCTCCTCTGTGCGCAAAGACTACTGCAGTTCAGCTGGCTAATCTCTCTTCACTCGAGGTTCCCTGCATAATTTCTGCCTCTGAGTTACAGGAAATTTCTGAAAAGCCATTTCGAGACAGATTGTAATATAATGCTCTTCAACATTCCACTCTAACAATCGATAAAGGCAGCACTCACTGCAGAAATAATCAAGCGCAGGATGGAATCTAATATGCACAAAGCTGATATTTTAACTGAGCCGGAGAAGCCCAACGAGTCTTTGCTTGAAGCTGTAGCCCAGTTTGCTTTCCTGTCTTTGTCTTACATTTTTTCAGACTTTTAAGGCCGGATTTTTTTTGAAGTAGCTTATAGTGACTTCATTCTATTTTAGTTGTTCAAGGCTGGAACTAAGGTCAAGCCTGCATCAAAATAAGCACTGTGCCAACCAGCCAAGAATACATTATTCCAGGGAGAAATAAAATGGCCATTGTGACCCCAAAGCAGATGCCACACCCTCTCCACGGTCTCATTTTAGTTCCTTAAGGAAGAGAGCTGAATGTTCACGAGCAGCCTGGGACAGGCCAACCAGCACTGCCTCCTTGAGTGAAAAGCTTTTTAGTGATGAGGATGGCAGTTCCCTCGCCCTATGGAACTGCCATGCGGGAGGGGGGTGAGGCATTGACTCCATCCCATCTTCTGGATGAGGAGTAAAATGAAAATAGTGCATTTCCTTTCTCTCCTCTTCCTGGAATTCTTCTCTGTGGCTATGGGCCACAGATAACATTCCCAAAGTCTGCTTATGAGCTATCCTTCTGGGGAGTCTTGCTGCTGCTTACTAGCACCCTGTGAATGAAAACCGCTCTCAGAATCTGGATCCTGCTTGGGGTGTGTGAGTTGGGGTGTGTGCAAAGTCTCACAAGATGAGGTGAGGCCCAGATGGGGGATCCCAGACCGGGCCCTTCCCCTGGATGATGGGGGCTGGGTGGGCAGTGAGGAAGGCCAAGGAGGGCAGCCGAGGCAGTAAGGGTGTTGCAGAGGGTGTGTGCAGCCCCGATATCAGGGAGAGTTTTCCAAAGGCCCTGGCCAGCTAGCTACCCTCCCTGTAGCCGACACAAGATTATCCTGTCAGATGAGGGCAAGATGTATGGCCGGAATGAGCTCATTGCCCTGCACATCAGGCTGAGGACAGGGAAGACGAGACCTTGCAAGCAGGCCTCTAGTCACTTTCAGGTTTCTGCTCGAAGGAAATCGAGAGAAATTCAGTCCAGGCTGAAGGACCAAGTCTCCAAGGACAAGGCGTTCCAGAAGACGGCTACCATGTCTTCAGCACAGCTCATCTCTGCACGGTCTCTACAGGCCAAGCTAGGTCCTTCCGGCTCTCAGGCCACTGAGCTTTTCCAGTTCTGCCCAGGAAGCTTTTGGCCACCACGGAAGGTTCCAGACGTGAAGCCATTCTCACAGGCACCGTTCTCCATGTCACTGACTCCGCGATCCACTGACCTACCAGGGTAGGAGCCGCCCACCCTCTCGCCCCTGCCCCCACCTGCTCTGCCTCCTCCAGCCTGGCAGACTCAGGCCCTGGGCACTGCACGCCTGCAGCTAGTAGAGTTCTCAGCATCTGTGGAACCGCCTGATGCAATTGGCTGGTTCCAGATGCACGGGTCTGTCCACATCAGTCAGCAGTGTCCCAGTCCCGGAGCATCGCCACTAGGGAGCGTGGACGGGTGTAGATCTACAACGAATTCCCTGAGAAAAAGGACCTGCATGATGGAGGGCCGCCACCCTGTGCTTTCTTTCTGGAAGCAAGGATGGATAAAGTGGGGACAGAGCGGGCCCAGCTGGAGGATGGGCGCTCTGTGTACAGTCGCCTGGTGGCCTGGTGCGCTCTCCCTTATGTGTACTTGGCTGACTTCCTGCAGAAGCTGCGGTATCTGCCTGAGGGCTACACGACCAACAGTGTCTTGGAGAACTTCACCATCCTCCAGGTGGGGAAAAACAGGGACACGCAGGAACTGCTGTGGTGTACTGCCTACGTCTTTGAAGCCTCCACCAGTGAATGCGGAGGAATTCCACCAGAGAAGCCCAACACCACATCTACTGCCTGGTCGGGGACTGACGGAGCCCCATTGCTGTTTTTTGTTTGCTTTGGCTTTCTTGTTTTCAGAACGCCCCCTTCCCAGGAAGGACCGTTTGGCTCTCCCTGTAAGCCTCGTTTGGAGAAGGGGCCATGATTTAATCAACAACAACAAACACCTGGTCTCAGAAGCATGAACAATGGGGTCTAGCTTCTGTTGGACGGGAACTCAAAAACTCAGTTACTGAGCTGAGTTTGAGGTTGGATCCCCAATATGAGGACCGCGCAGGGAGCATTTGACAGGATACATTACGCCTGCGCATCAGGGATCGGGGACAGGACTGCATGCCCACAAGTACAGCACTGGCCCCTCAGTTCTACCACGGCCCTCCTTGCTCTTCTGGAAAAGGGAGCTGGGCTATGTTGGGGATGTTGCTCATTGCCTTGCACTCTTTCTCTTGTCCTGTCGCTCCCCACATCCC
>NW_026585987.1:8607842-8631165 GCF_907164565.1 Psammomys obesus
CCTGCCTCTCCCCACACCCTTTCTGTGGGATCTGTGATGTCACAAATTGAGGATAATGGTTTCCCAGCTGAGGGCAGAGTGAAGTGGGATCTGAAAAAAATGTTTAACATAAGGAGATATGTATACACAATGTTAAGGATATAATCCTATCTCAGCCAGGCAGGCAGTAGGGTGGGGCTGATTTTTTAATCTCATTCCCATTTTACGTGATCCTTAGACCACCCTGCCACCTTCCTTTCCACAAGAGTGATGGTTTATGTTTGTAGGAGAATAAAGCTTTTCCTTCCTTCCTCCCTTCCTTCCTTCCTTCCTCCCTCCCTCCCTCCCTCCCTCCCTCTTTCTTTCTTTCTTTCTTTCTTTCTTTCTTTCTTTCTTTCTTTCTTTCTTTCTTTCTTTCTTTCCCAAAACCAACCAACCAACCAAAAACTGCTCTCTCCAGCACAGTGAGTCCAACCTTTAGCAAACTTGAAGGAGATTGTATGATGGTAGCTAAGGCAGTAGAATTTTCCAACTCTTCCATAGCTCCAGCTACCAGTCACAAGATTGGCAGGTCAGAGTGTTGTGAGCTGCCTTTTATAGAAAATTGCTGTCACTATGACTGATGAGATGGACCTTCTTCTTCTCCTGCCCCAGCCTATGTTCACCAGGACCAACACCAGTACTACCTGAATACACACGGAATGAGAGAGCTGCAGGATGCTGACGTCAGACCTCCATGTCTCAGGACTGGGTTAAGGAAGCATACAGTGTAGAAATGTACACGTTGGGATTTGCTCCGGAGCTACTGAAAGGGCAGTGTCTCGGCAGAAATATTGACCGAGTTAAAGCCCCCAAAGTGAGCGGTCCATTTAGGAGACTCCTTATAAGTCCTTACCAGAGCAAATCAAGAACTTATGTTCATTCTCTCTGTCTTAAAAAACAAAAACAAAGTCTTCCTTAAGTCTTAGGATTCTTTCTCAGTTGTTAAGTGAGTTTTCATGTAAAAGTTTCCAACCCTTAGTCTTCAAATAATACATGTAGCCATGGGGAAACAAAAGGGTGTATGAACATTTGACTGGTATTCTCCAATAAAGTATGGCATGGAGAAAAAGAGAGAAACAGGTTTAAGGTACATAAAAACCAAAGGAAGTGAGAGGTGCTTCACAGGACTCATGCTCAATTGAATCAATGGTGGATTGAGGGAAGTCTGCAAAGATGATCTCAGGAGAGATGGAACAGCTGGGTCAAAACTTGTCAATTGTTGGATCTGGGTGATGGCAGAGGGACCTCAGTAAACGACTCTGTTATTGGAGCTTTTCCAAATTTAAAATAATTAAAATATTTTCTTACAGTATTATATTTATCATCTTATAAAGGGGAACATGTACAATACCAAGCAGTTCAACGTTTTACCATCAAAGATGAAAGGGGAGGGCAGATGGATGGCTAAGCGGATAGACACGCTTGCTGTCGTGCCCGACAACCTAGATCAGTCTCCGGGAAGCGCACAGTACAGCGACAGACAGACACAGTCCCCACAGGCGGCCCGCGGCCTCTACGTTTGCACTCCTGCGCATGTGCACACACCTCTTCGGAGAGGGACAAACGAGTAAAAAGAGACATAAAATAAAAGAGGGGGATGTATGTAAGATGATGGATATTTTAATTTGCTTGTTTCTTTCATTGCTTCACTGATTTTCGTTTGTTTGAGACAGATCTCATGTGTCCCAGACTGGCCTAGAATTCCTAATGCCTTCACATTCACTTCAGGGGTGCTGGGGTTATAGCTGTGTACCCCACCATCCTACAAGTTGCTTGATTTAATTAGTCTGTAAGGCATACACACACACACACACACACACACACACACATATACTTCAAAACATCACATCAAATGCCTATACAGTTTTTATTTTTCAATCAAGCCATAACAAAGTTGGGAAATTTTCCTAAATTATTTCAATTTAAATGTTGGAAAGAAGGAACTGGATGTAGTGTTCACACTTATAGCACTGGGGAGGCTGAAACAGGGGGATTTCTGTAAGTTATAGACCAGTATAAGACCCTCATTTGGTAGAGTGTTTACCTTGCTTGAAAGAAGCCCTGGGTTCAGACCTCAGAATCTCATAAAGCTGAGCGTGTTGCTGCATGCCTTTAACTCCAACACAAGGCAGTAAGATCAGAAGTCTAAGCTCATTTTTGGTTTCATAGGGGTTCCTGGCCAGCTTGGGGTATATGAGAGCCTATGAAAAGAAGGAGAAGGAGCGAGGAATAAGTCCCAGTAAGCACGGGAAAAGAAGGGAGCAATGATTATGAGGAAGAGAGGGAATGGCGGTGGGGAAGGTAAGGATGTACTTGAAAATGTCTCAGCTCTACCTCTGGAGCTGACCTAGCCTGGCCCAGTGACCTGGGAAGGCCTGTCCTTCCATATGTACAACTGCTTTCCTTGACTCTCTTTTCTGCTCTCCCCCACTGATGGGTGAGGCCACTCAAGGGTCCCCAGTCTTTAGGAGCTATGGTGCTATTTTGTTCTATCCTAAAACAAAACAAAGCAACAAACTAAAACTGCTTATTTGTGTGGAGGGGAGACAGAAGTGGGAGCATGCCACGAGACATATGTGGAGATCTGAGGATGGCTTTTGGAAGTTGCTTATCTGCTTCCACCATGTGGACCCCAGGGATTGAACTCAGGTCGCCAGGCTTGACTTGTCACAAGCCTCTACCCACTGAGCCATCTCGGTAGCCCAGGAACCACATTCTTCTCTTGTCACTGGGGAGGTTTACTGGAAGCCACTTAGTTTTGGGGACAATGCAGTCTTCCCTGATGCCTTTGACATTACAGGTCTCTCTCTCTCTGTGTTCCAGGTCTATATGTCTTGTGGTTCTCCCTACAGTACCAGGATGAGAATCAGGAGACAAGAGAAAGTGAGATGACCCCAAGCAGGCTTGTCCTCTGCACTTATGGGGCAAACTGTGACTTTTCTTAAGACCCACAAATTATAGGGAAGGATTGGATGGAAATTTTCTGAAAAAAAAATTATACCACCCATAAAAACATGCCAGATGGGAAGAAAGATGCTTATAATTCTAGTGGTTTCCAATTATATTTATTTAGTTCAGCCATTTATGAAACAAACTCTAGACCTTCCAGGTATCTTTTCCAAACAAAAGCAGCTCTAATGTTTGCTTTTTGCCCAAAGTAGAGGTTGGTTAAAACTTAAGTATTGAAAGTGGGCTCAGAGGGAAGGTCTCTGCAGGTCTGACTCCAAATCTAGAGTACAGTGACTGAAAAACATTCAGAAAATGCTTGTCCTACTTTGGTCAAGGCAGACTCCTCCACAACATGAATGTCAGACAGACACATGGACTAAAAGATAACTCTTCAAGTTATGACACCACTAATACTTTCTACCCATCCTGAGTACCCCAAAGAACCTCTATCTGCATTTCACAATGTTATCAGTTGTTCACAGACTTTGCCTTCCTTGAAAGTGCTTCCAATTGTTTCAGTGGTAAAAGCAACCTAAATCAACACTGGATATAGCAAAGAAAACAAACCACTTATAAACATTCTCATACCTGCCAAAACTGGAAAGCTATAAATAGAGGTAGAAAAAAAACAAAACAAAACAAAACACTGTTCCAAAGTATTTCTCAAGGAGAAAACAGGCGGAAAAGGGTGAATAATTTTCAAATAAGTAAAGGATTTAAAAAAAAACCAGTTCATTTGCAACTTGGAACTTCTGGGGTCATAAAGAAGTGAGGAAGCATAAGTCAGGCACGATAATATGATTCCTATGCCCCTAAAAGAGCTGAAAGGTGGTCAGGAGACTGCTGGCTATAGTGGTCCATGCCTGTAATTCTAGCCCTTGGGAGCCTGAGGTAAAAAGATTATGGGTTCAAGGTCAACTTGTGATGCCTAATGAGACACTGTTTTGGAAGAAAGAAAGGAAAGAAAGAAAGGAAGAAAGAAAGAAAGAAAGAAGGAAGGAAGGAAGGAAGGAAGGAAGGAAGGAAGGAAGGAAGGGGAGGAAAAAGAAATAGGAAAGAGAAAAAAAGAAAAATGACAAGAAAGAAAACGTGTCAGCTTGATATGGGAAATTATATGGTACACAAGGCTGATGATGTCTTCCATTTATTTATTTATTTATTTATTTATCTATCTATCTATTTATTTATTTGATATCTTTAACCCCCTGTGCCTTCTAGAAGGTTAGCTCTTTCCTTGGTTTATCAGGGTTATTTAACATCCCAATCACAGTGTTATTTCTGCTATCAAATTTCATATCTATCATTTTAATGAAGCATGTGGTTGATTTTTAAACAGTTAAGCCTACAGTTGATATCCATTGTTCTGAGGAACAGAAGTCTTTGCAGTGTGTAACCTTGACCAGAATCTTGTCTCTGCCATTATGCACTGTGTAACCCAGAGCCAATTCTTTCTAATTACTGCCTTTATTTTTTGAGATTATAATGACATCATTTCCCACTTCCCTTTCCTCCCTTCAAACCTCCCACAGACCCCTCCTTGCTCTCTTTCACATTCATGGCCTTTTTCTCCGTTAATTTTTGTTACGGTGTCTCCTAGGAGCTACAGCTATAAAGTCTCACCAACATGCTTGCATACACGTGAGCTGAACAAGGACAAGAGCAACAGCTACACTTCAGTGAATGGGAAAAGCCCAGGAACCTGCAACCCTACACAGAGAACTACAGGCAACTATGGAATGCCAAAACCTCCACCAGGGAAGAGCACACGGGAGCCAATTCCTTAGCCTTCCAGCCTTAGGTTAGGTGAGATGTGTTCATGCTTCTTAGAATCACATCACTAGCTGATCAGGCAATGGATTCAGTGATTTTAAAAAAATCAGAACATGTAAACTCATTGTGTGTACAGAATTTTATCCCATGACATAATTTTGTCTTCTGTAATTTAAAAATTAAATGAAATAAACATGGTTAATATGATGTTTAGCAACAGCAATGATTCAATAATGGCAGCATTTTTAAAAATAACAACAAACTATCTGATTAGAAGAATTGGTCACTCATTTCCTGGAATAAAAAAAATTTCATTTACAAAAATGACAGCGATTGGGAAGTGGGGCTTAAGCAGAGGTGACAGAGCTGACGCAGGACTGTGCCCGCTTGTGTGAATCAATCTCATCATCATAGGAATGTGTTAGTTAGTTAGAGAGAAGAGGTTGATTATAAAGCAAGCACCTTCTTGCTCCCTGGTTGTGTGCTCTTTCCCTTCTGCCTTGCCGAAGGACAACGCAGTGGGGGCACGCTGGACAGACGCCTAGCAGATGCCATTTTTATACCTATGGACCTCCCAGTCTCCAGAATGGTGGGGAATAGGTTTCTTTCCGTTATTAATTACTGGGTCTAAGGTACTCTGTTATGAGGTAGAATGAAAGCCATGGCAACATGTCCTTCTGATTGCAACGTGATAATTCCACAGGTGAAGCCACAAATATCTCCCTTTCCCATAACACAGATATGGCCTTCCCACCTTAAATCTGGCTATTTATTCATTCTCTCAGTTCATTTCCTTCCTTCTATGGTCATGTTAAACATTTCTTTCTGGTTTCCAACCGTGAGAAGGCATAGAAGACCATGAAGTCATGAGTATGATGAGCTGGGATTAAATGGTGAGGGAGTCCTCCTCTTCCTTTCCTCTCCCCTCCCTTCTCCCTTCCCTTCTCTTTTCTCCCCTCATATAAGCAAAGCCTGGGCCTTGCTGAAGCTGCTGAACAATCTTTTTCATAAGCTACTTTTCAAACTGAGAAGAAATCCAGCAGGATCAAAGTCTAATGTCCTGTGCCTTAGAAGTGGTTAAATTCTTTCATTACTCTAGAGGATTCTTTTTAGTAACATTTTACTTAATTTATGCAAAAAGTATATTTCATGTGGCCCACTGATACCCATATATGCTGGATACATGCAGCTTCAAATGTTTCCATCCTTTCTTGTCTCAATGTCAGTAATTCTAAAGAAGCATGGCCAAAAGGCTTCTCTAGTACTAAAACCCACTACTGTTCTAGAGGACATCACTTTGAAAATATATCACTCTGGCCTCCAAGGAGCTAGTGTTAACAAACAGAGATTGAGGTAGGAGAAAAGCATGCTGGGTGAGCTGCCAGCCAGCAACGTAAGCCCCACTTTGGGCAAAGAGAGAGGGAAAGAGGATAAGGCGAAAGGGCCCAGGTAGCTAGCTCTACAGTCTGAAAAGTTTCGCCCAGACCAAGAAATCATCCTCAAGTGTGAATCGGCTATCAAAGAGGCCCCATGCCATGTGGCAACAGGTTCACACCTGATGTATAGTCACTAGTTGCAAACAGCTTGTCACACTGTGAGTTTGGTCCAAACAAAGAGATGGACCTTCGATTCCTGGCAGCTATGGTTCGTTTTGTCCCCGGATGATGGATACCTGTTCGATGCTTCCTCATGACTGCTTCAGGATCTCCTTGGAAACCTCTAAAAACTGCCTCTGGAAGAGAGGGAAGCTGCTGCAGAGTAGCCCCACCCTGCCCCACATCCAATACTTGAGGGTATAGGAAACAGATATGCACACACAGATATGCGTATGTATGGACACATATGCACATATATACATGTTCACTCACTGTGAGCAGACACAGGGATGTGAATCATACTGTCAGCACACACACTTGTGTGACTTCACACTGTGAATGCATGCAAATTCACACCTCAGGGCACGTGTGAATTCACACCTCATGCCTGTGTGTACTCACTCTGTGGGCACGTGTATGTGTTTTCATGTTTACACCCAAGCATGCACTCCTACTGTATGCACGTATACATGTGTGCACATTCACATCTGTATGTGCATGCGTATGTGTTTTCGTACTGTGGATACATGCACACATACGTGCATTCTCACTTCGGACACGTTGTGGGAGTTTTTGTACAATTCTGGAGAGTACAGACATTATTGAGAAAAGCAGTGTGCATTGGAGAAAGGCCACTCCCCAATCTGTGAATGCTCTGAGTGAGACTACTTCATCGTGATGACCCGGTCACTCACAGCCAGCTCTGCAGCAGGGAGGTTGGATTTTCAGTTCCACTGGAACAAGAAAATGTTTGGTTGGGAGATACAGCAAGAAAAGCCAAGACTACAGCCCTGAGTTCTCCCCTCTAGAGCAGAAAGCAAACAGAGTTCTAGTTGGCACAAACTCCCCAACCAGAGGGCAGAATTTGGCAGGTTGGCTTAGGAAAGTTCCTCCAATGATTAAAGTAATTAACTCCAGGAAGTAACTCTGGGTGCAGAGAGTTTGGCCGAGTCTCAGAGGGGCAGTTTCTATGTTAGATCCTTTTAGTCTTCAGGTCCACTTGTGGCCTTCCCTTCCAAGTGAAGGTGCAGAGAATAGCTGAAGGACAGGTCTCCCACAGGTGGAAGCTTGATTCATGAGGAGCCAGGCTGATCTGGAGGAAAAGAGCTGAGCAGTAGCCCAGGGAAGGGGAAGATGTCTGCTTCAGTGGATGTCTGAAGCAATTGATTACACATTTACAGACACACTGCCGAACTGTAAGGCAGGCACTGCGAATACTGTTCACTCTGAGTAAAATAAAGACTATGCTTGCCCATGTGGAATGCATTTGAATGGAGGAGGTAGCAAATAATAAACACCCCACCTACGTTCAAATGGTCACCACAGAAAATGCTCTGAGGTCAGGATGCCCAGGAGTGCCGTGAAACAACATCAGAGGGAGTTTGGATCTTGAACCGAAAGCCAGGAAGGGCAGGTACCCTAAGGAAGTGCCTGCTAGCTTCAAGCTTAAGTATCAATCTGTACAGAGGGGAAGAAAGAGTGACAGACCAAACAGGCTCTTGTCCACACTGACACTGGGTGAAAAGGAGGCAGGAATGTAAAGGGTGGGAGACCAACGGCCAACAAGACAACAATAACCTAGCAGGAGGGTGGGGTGGGGGCAGGTAGGAAGGACTAGCGGAGGGCCTAGGGAGCCATTTTGTATACTTCATCTTTTTCCTTCCAGGAGTAGCAGGAGGCTACTGAAGAATTTGAAGAGAAGGGCAGCAAAGAGATTTGCATTCTGAAAAGAGATCATTCTTGCTGCAGAGGGGACTTTACTTGGAGAAGTGTTGGGAATGAAAGCAGGTAGGGCTGAGCAGTGGGAGAATGGAGAATAATGAGAGGGCAAAATGAAATGGCTCGGTGATGACTTAGAGGTGGATAAGATGGGCCTGAGCCTGGGTTTCTAGCGTGGCTGCCTGGTTGGGTAAGTTGCATTGTTGGCAGTAGGAACCTGCAAAGCACCAGACTTAAGATGAAGGTAGGAAAAAGGCTTCAGTCCTCCAGGGAGAAGGGTCAAGCCAGCAATTACAGGTCTGTCGGTTGTTCCTGATGCTGAGTCTAAGCAGGCCATATTTCGCCACAGCCTAAAACCTTGTGCGGTAGGGCAGAAAGCCTGAAGGAGAGTCGGTGGGACTGAGCCTAATTGTGTCTGTGACTCCTGCTTCCTCTCCAGGGAGACTAGAGTAGCTTTCTATCACGAGTACTTGGGCTAGGCCAACTAAGAAAGCCTAGCACTGAATAAATAGAGTTTAAAGAAACCAATTAACAATGAATTAGAGGGGGGCCCAAGAGACAGCTCAAGAGCCCTTGGCCAGAGGAAGTTCCAATCTTTGTCCTTCGTACCCAAATTTGGGTTACACACAGCATGTCAAGCCTATGAAACCTTGACCTTCACTAAGATTTTGTTTCCTGGGAATCAAGAAAAGCACACAGTGTTCCTGTTCATGTACACAGGCTTGTGTTTGGCTTGGCCCAAGCCTCTCCCAGGCTGTAGAACAGTCCAGAAGGTACTCCTGCCACCTGGAGGACAGAAGCAGACCCAGAGGCCCTGGTTCTCCTCAGAACTTGTACCGACCAGCATCACCAGGTCCAATAAGTGTTCTAGGAAGTTAAAAAAAAAAACTTAAAGGTAGTGATAGATTTCCTAAGCCTGAAAGACAATGGCTCACCTTCTCCCTATAAATCCCAGTGGTGTTGCAAGCAGGAAAGGAGAGGAATGAGGGTTGGAACATGGGTCTGTCTGATTTGTTTTCAAATGCCCAAAAAATGTTTCAGATAACTTATTCTTCCACCAGGAGACAAAGTAGGTTGAAACTTGGATGAGGTAAGGAGCTAAGAATGGAGACTCACTGTTTCTTCCTTTTGCTTTAAGAGACAGAGGGTCTCATCAGCCCAGTCTGCCCTTGTACTAACTATATGGTCAAGGATGGCTTTGAACTCAAGGTGGAGTCTGGTTCCTCCTGACTCCACCTCCTGAATGCTGGAATCACAAGCATGAGCCACAACCCCTGGGTTTATGCAGTGCACTGGGAGTTACATACAGAATTTTGTGCATTCTGGGCAAGTAATCTGCCAGCTCAAATACATATCCCATCTTCCTGCTTCTCCTTTTTAGGGACCTGACCACTTGAGTGAAGCCTGTATTTTCAACTGCTTGCGAGGTAAGCAGCATAAACCCTACCCCTCTGCCAAGACCTGCAATCTCCATGCTTTGTTTCTGTCTGCATGGGTGTCATTCTGCAGAAACTCAGCTTCACCAAACTAATTTGTCTTGCCTACTTGCTTCCTAATATCAGTTCATCAATAGTAAGAGATTTATTTATAATGTGTGTGTGTATAATCTGCAGCAAACCAACTTCTGTCAATGTTGGCAAGGTGCAAAAATACCCTTTATTAGACCCCCTAAATCTCCAACATATAAAGATCATAATTTGGGGGGATTTCTCTACGGCTTAAAAATGTGCTCTGTCCTCCTGGCCAGCTATGAGAACTGAGCTGCCAGAGAGGATGAAATGTGACCTTTCCATGGCCGTTTCTGATCTGATCCAGGACGAGAATGTGGCAGATACATTTCCCCTGAGTAACTGTGAATTAGTCACATATTTAGTACAATTCAGGGAATACTGAGGCAAAACAAAGGAAGAAAACACAACTTACGTCTTGCCCTGCACTTACACACTGGCCATACTGGGTGAGTTTCCCTTTGTTTCCCTAAGTCTGTTTCTGTCTTCCTTTGCCATGCCCTGGGCTCTGAGACACAGTTTGTAGAGCAAAGGACTTCTTTAGTTGTGACCAACGATGGGCAGTAGGGGAGAGTAAGAGGTGAGAGGGTAACAAAAAGAGATGCCAGGGTATTTTTTACTCCCATTTTTGGTGGGCTAAGATGTGCTGCTCTTCTACATCCGAAGCAGAAGCCTTCTCTCACGTGGCAGCTACTGCTGTTTCCAGCAACTCTCATTTTTCTTCTTGTCCCCTCAAGCCCTGAAAAATGGTAATGGCCATTCACTGTCACAGGTGTGACTCACTGAGTCCTGTGATGACTCACTATCTCTTTCAATCCTATACCTGTACAGACAGTTCCTTCTAAAATAATGTTTGGTTGCTATGTGGAATGTGCTGTATTCTGCCCAGGCCTGAGTCAGAAATACTATCAGTGATATTTCTGTCAAAAAGACATCTGAATTTCTTTGTACTGTTTTCTGTCTGGGCCTGAGTCAGAAATACTATCAATGATATTTCTGTCAAAAAGACATCTGAATTTCTTTGTGCATTCACACATTTCCTTACATGGTAACTTGTACACAGCAACAGTTCCCTTCTCCAAAGATGTTTCTTTGTGATGCACTGCTTGCCTCCAAGAAGACTCTTGAATCATGAACTGGCTCCATCATTCAATGAGCAGGAAGTGTACCGGAGCACTGTGCATATCTGGACATCAGAAATACTTACAGCTAAATATGACATGGACCTTTGCATTGACAAAGGTCAATTAAATTAAAGACAAAGCTTTAATTCCCATTAAAGCTTAGATGCAGTTATAAATTTTGCAATACTTTTCACTCAGTAGTAAATGCAAATGAATAAAAACCCTATTAGTCCATGAATATTTGAACAATAAAGATTTTTTTAATTATTCCATATTTTCTCATATAGGAAAATGGAATGATGAAGAATAAAATTGAGTATGTTGAATTTCTTTTTGGAATAGGGATAAAAAAAGCTTTTATGAACTTAGTACTATATGCTTTTGACTTTTTATTAGATCAGAAACTCTGCAGCTCTTTTCTGTGCATAACAATAGTGGGACTGGGACTTTGGTTCTGGGATTGCTTTTAAGCCTTAATCAATGGACACCTGACTTGCTTTTGTGTGCTTATTCAGTGTCTCAGAGGTAGGTAGGAGTGAGTGCCAAAGGATTAGTATCTTTACTGGTCCCAAAAGTTATGAACTGGACTAATTGATTCTGTAAGTAAAGACTAATGCATTTAACTACCATTTATAGAGCATGTATGAAGTAGATCATGCACAAAGTATGTTATGTACATGACCTAGTAGTTCCATGGTGGTGTGAAGGATAATTGTCATTCTCACTCTGCAAATGAAGAAATTGCAGTTCAGAAAGGTATAATGTCTGAGGTGATGGTGACAGAGTATGTTGTTCAGGTATTGGGTTAAGAGCTGTATTTTCCTAAACATTCATCTCTTGGTCTATATTTTTATGTCATTTGTTTCACAAACTAGCTACATGATTCTGAACAATTTTCTTTACCTTTCCAAGCTATAGTTTTCTCATTTATGAAAGGAAGAGGCAAAGTGAAAAGCTTTGAGATTGTTGAATGTCAGTGTCATATAAACAAACACCTATCATAGGCTATGTCAAGTTTCACAAGTTACTCGCATTATATATGCAGAAATAAAGTCAATACTAGGATATGATTGCTTACCAAGGTGATAGGAAGGCTTGAGGAACAGATGTGGGATTAGTCTGCTAAGAATGACTTTCAGAATACTCTTGTTGGTGAGCACACTGGGGTGTAGGACTCTTAGATTGAATGAGTATGTGTAAAATGATTAATAATAATAATGTATTCAGGAGGTTAATACTGTAACAGTTTTCTTCAAACAACTTGTTTCCCAATGATTGACACAGAGAGATTTATTATTAAGGTGTAGGCAGGATGCTGGGCAGGTTCTGAGCTTTTCTACTCCTACTACCCATAAAGTCCACATAAAAGCTCATCAGTTGCCAATCTAATGACTCCCAGGCAGCTTCTGCTCCATCAGTCTGTCTTCATGGTACAGTTCCCTTGGCCTGGAGCTCCTAGTCCATGCTGTCCAGTCACCAAGCTCCTTCTTTCTCCCAGCCTCCTCCTCCTTCTACTTGATTTGTGCTCCCTCTGAGGCATGGAGACCTAAGCCCTGCCTACCTCTATTCTGCCCAGTCACAGGCTTCAGCAAATTTATTAACTAATTAATTTTTAATTAAGAGTTAGTTTATACAGCAAAGACAAGTGTGTGAGAATGTGCTCAGCTGGGCAGCAACTAGATCTCAGAGGCCAGTAATTAGCGTTAGAATAAATAGCACTAGACCACCAAGTGTGTTCAGTGAAAACAATGATGGATTTATAGACCAATAAACCTTAGAACAACTCCAGCTTTCCTATCACGACTTGGGGAATATCATAAGCTCTCTGAATTTTGATTTCTTCAGCTATAAAATCAGGTATCAAATGTGAAAATATCTTAGTTGATACTTACTATTTTGTGAGTAATGAATTAAAATTTAGTCTGTTCTCTCCCTCAAAGAGAGAAATGTTTATTAAAGAATAGGAAAAACTTGTACAGAAAAGAAAGCTGAAATAAGGATTAAAAAAAAAAAGATAAGGCCAGAGAATAGAAAATCTTCATCGAAAAAATAAAAAGAAGTAGGTCAACAAACTAGAATTCTACAGATCAATGGTGGTTGATAGCAAGGAATGATAGGAGAGATCTGAAGTTTTGGCAAGGTAAATGCTTCAGTCATAAATAAGAAGCAGGCCATTCTCACAAAGGTTAATAAGAGAAAGATGCCTCTGGTGGTGTTTTTTAATGAAATGTTCCATCTAAATTTATGCCCTTTGGGAAGCCACTGCAGTAGACCCAAGTCCTTACTTATATAGAAGTACTTAATTAAAACAATGTCTCTCACTGTTAAGCTCTGAAGTGGACTGAAGCCTCCCTTCTAATAGGTACAGAACAGTAGGCCTGGGGCACACAGCCCTGAGTCACAGGCATGGGATAGAAAAGTGGGTAGAGTAAGACAGAGCTGACCTAATTCCAATAAGATTGTGCTCCCCAAAGCACATGCCCGGGAAGCTAGCCAGGAGGAGGAAGGTACATCAAATGAGAGGACTCAGAGTACATCCCATCCCACAACTATGCGGTAATTGCAGAGGTGAAAAAACAGAGCTCCTCCTATCTGCTCAGGAATCAACTCAAGACTGATAAATGCAGCCTGTGAGCAACATGGCAGACATACAATAACACTGGATGTCAAGGGATTACATTTCAAGTGCCACAGAAAAAGTGGAGAACTAAAATCCACCTGGGAATGTGTCTTCTAGATGTTTAAAGTGGATCTTCATCCACCCTCAAAATTCATTTTGTAATGAAATCGCTGAAGTACGGAAGATTAGGTCAGTGTCCTAAGATCATTAAGCATATAAATGACAGGGCTATGCTCACTCTCTTCTGTTGCAATTTGATATTTTGTTCCTTATTCCACATTTCCTTGACCTCTGTGTTGGAGGAAATTTGGCCTACAATGTTTGGCTCCATATTTTTGAAAAATGTTAAGCCAATCTGTTTATAGACTCAAAACCAGACCACAACACTACCTTTCAGCTTTATGAGGGTCCTGTGACCCAGATGATAACATTGTAGAAAGGAACTATCATTCCTACAATGTACCCAGGCATCCACACCAAGAACATGATATGTATAGCCAAGCCAAAAGCCAAGATCAAGGGCAAGAGCTAGTTTAGCATGCATAGATTTCTTCTGTGTTCTAATGTTTACTGGAAGCACTGAACATTTTCTGTCTTCTTGGGCTTTCAAAACATGAACACTCAAAGTGGGGTCATGAAATCCTATTGATAAATCTGACACATATTCACAGGATCAAGGAAGAGAAAAAGAGAAAGAAAATGAGAGAAAGGGGATGAGAGAAAATACAGAACAAGCCCAAGAGATGGATAAACAAATAGACATGCTAACGAAGCCATCTTTCACTGGACCACACCCCACACTGAGACTCTGAAAGCTGGGCTTTATTAATTCAGGAGCTCCAAAGCTGTTTTGAGTTTTTTTCCACCGTTTCTAGGGCCAAAGTCTTACCAAAAATTCTCATTGGAAGTTGTTACTCTCCCAACACTTCGAGGGCTGTCGACAAAGACCAGTTTTTCTCTCTTCCCTGTAGGTAAAAAGTGACTCATGGAAGGCCAGGGAAGAAACCCAACAATCTAGGGATTAAGATTCTCTGGACTAGCCATCTGTCATAGCTGCTCCTTGTCATCAGTGACAGACACCTCAGAAAGGGTGGCCTGTGGCAGTGTTCAGAGAAGACTCCTATATAGTAGAAGTTCCTCTAGGGAACCATGAAGACAACTGTTCACACTTGACTTTGTTAATGCCTTTTTTTGGTTTTAGGGTCTCTTGTTCTTCCAGTAGTTTGTGCACTCTACTGCAGCAAGAAGTCTGTGTACAACTTTCAGTACTACCTCTGGAGATAAGCTCCCCTCTGATCCCTGTTACCCTTTGACCATCAATTACACATTTTAAATAAATCCTATGGTAAGATCTCATCTTCTTACAAGCAGACCTCGCAAAGCTATTCTGGACATTGAAGTATTGTTTATAATTGACAAAATTTGGAAATGAATGTACTATGAAAGATGAGATGAACAAAATGTTGCTGCATTCACAGAATGGAAAAATATAGTAGAAACAGGCTAACTGCAGCAATCTAGATACACACTAAAAATACAATAAAGGGAAAAAATGCATAGCACAATATTTCTCAGGGAAAGTTTGAAAACATGTGAAACTATATTGGAGAAGTGAAATAAGGAGAAAATAAGCTATGAAGGATTTTGGAAGAAGAGTTCCTGGGTCCTGAAACATGCTCAGTCACCAGCCCAGAGCCACACGCCTGTGGGCTCTGATCACCATCCCAGACTGAACTATGGGCCTCACAACATCAGAGACTGGGATTTCCAGTTGAGAGAAAACCCCATGGTGAAGGAAGCAATCGGGACCAACCTCAGGTCACCCAGACAATCCCTGGAAAAGGTCCCTGGGGGGTCCTAACACAAACCTTTCAAGAAAATCCAAGACAACATGAAAAGACAAAACCTAAAAATATTAGGGATAGAGGAAAAAGAAGATTCATGTCTCCAATTCCCAGAAAATAGTTTCAACAAATCTTAGAGGAAAATTTCCCCAACTCAAAGGAGAGGCCTATAAGCGTACAAGAGGCTTACAGAACACCTAATAAATTAGACCAGAAAAGAAAATACTCTTGCCACATAATAATCAAAACAGTAATTATACATAACAAAGAAAAAAATATTAAAAGCTGCAAGGGAAAAAGGCCAAGTAAATATAATGGCAAACCAATCAGAATCACACCTGACTTCTCAACAGAGACTATGAAAGCCAGAAGGGCCTGGACAGATATCATACAGATCCTAAAAGAACACAGATATCAGCCCAGGCTACTATACTCTCAGTCATCATAGATGGAGAAAACAAGATATTCAACAACAAAAACAAATTTCAACAATACCTACCCACAAATCCAGCATTACAGAAGATACTAGAAGGAAAAATACAACCCAGGAAAACTAACTGCAGTCAGGTTAACACAGGAAATAAATAACCTCACTACAGCAAAACCAAAAGTAGCCAAGCACACAAACACACTAGCACAACCAACATCAAAATCAAAGGATCTAACATCCACTGGTCATTAATCTCTCTCAACATCAAGGGACTCAACTCTCCAGTAAAAAGACACAGAGTAACAAAATGGATACGTAAACAAAACCCAGCAATCTGTTGCATACAAGAAATACACTTAAGTCACAAAGATAGAATTACCTGAGAGCAAAGGGCTGGAAGACTGTTTTCCAAGCAAATGGACCCAAGAAGCAAGGAGGAGCAGCCATTCTAATATCTAATAAAATAGATTTTCAGCCAAAATTAATCAATAAAGATGGGGAAGTTCACTTCATACTCATCAAAGGAAACTTGCACCAAGAAGACATCACAATTCTAAATGTCTATGCCCAAATACAAGGGCACCCACATTTGTAAAAGAAGCATTAATAAAATTTAAGCAAAACATAGATCCCCACATATTAATAGTGGGAGACTTCAACACCCCACTCTCAACAAAGGACAGGTCAACAAAACAGAAATTAAACAAAAAAACAACAACTCTAACAGAGGTCATGAATCAAATGGACCTAACAGATATCTACAGAACCTTTAACCCAAACACCTTCTTCTCAGCAACACATGGAACCTTCTCCATATAGTTGGTCACAAAGCAAGCCTCAACAGATACAAGAAGATTGAAATAATCTCTTGTATCCTATCTGAACACCATGGACTAAAGTTGGACCTCCACAACAACAGAAACAGCAAAAAGCCTACACACACATGGAAACTGAATGACAGCTGGGTCAGGGAAGAAATAAAAAAAGAAATCAAAGACTTCCTAGAATTCAATAAAAATGAAGGCACAGCATATCCAAACTTATGGGACACAATGAAAGCAGTGTTAAGAGAAAAGTTCATAGCACTAAGTGCCTTCAAGAAGAAGTTTGAAATATTTCATACAAGTAACTTAACAGCTCACCTGAAAGCCCTAGGAAAAAAAAAAAGAAGCAGACACACCCAAGAGAACTAGATGGCTGGAAATAATCATTCTAAGGGCTGAAATCAATAAACTAGAAATAAATAAAATAATTCAAAAAATCAATGAAACTGAGAGTTGGTTCTTTGAGAAAATCAACAAGATAGACTAACCCTTAGCAAAACTAACTAAAAGGCAGATCAACAAAATCAGAAATGAAAAGGGGGACAGACACTGAGGAAATCCAAACAATCATTAGGTCTTACTTCAAAAGTCTATATGCTACAAAATTTGAAAATCTAAATGAAATGGACAATTTTCTTGATCGATTCCACTTACCAAAGCTGACTCAAGACCAGGTAAATCAATTAAATAGTCCTATATCTCCTAAGGAAATAGAAGCAGTCATCAGAAGTCTCCCTTCCAAAAAAAAAAAGCCCAGGGCCAAATGATTTCAGAGCAGAATTCTATCAGACCTTCAGAGAAAAGCTAACACCAATACTCTTCAAACTATTCCACAAAATAGAATCAGAAGGAACATTACCAAACTCATTCTATGAAGCCATAGTCACTTTGGTACCTAAACCTCACAAAGACCCAAAAAAGAAAGAGAATTTCAGGCCAATCTCTCTTATGAGTATTACTGCAAAAACACTTGCAAACTGAATCCAAGAACACATCAAAGAGATCATCCGTTATGACCAAGTAGGCTTCATCCCAGGTATGTAAGAGTGGTTCAATATATGGAAATCCATCAATGTAATCCACCATATAAACAAATTGAAAGAAAAAAAACCCCACATGATAATTTCCTTAGATGCTAAAAAGCATTTGAAAAAAAACCCAACACCCTTTCATGTTTAAAGTCCTGGAGAGATCAGGGATGCAAGGAACATACCTAAACATAGTAAAAGCAATATGCAGCAAGCCTACAGCCAACATCAAACTAAATGGAGAGCAACTTAAATCAATCCCACTGAAATGAGGAACAAGGCAAGGCTGCCCACTCTCTCCATATCTCTTCAACATAGTTCTTGAAGTCCTTGTTGGAGCACTAAACAAATAAAGGTGATCAAGGGGAATCAGTTTGGAGAAGAAGTCAAAATATCACTATTTGCAGATGATATGATAGTATATATGAGTGACCCCAAAACTTCTACCATGGAACTCCTACAGCTGATAAACACCTTCAGCAATGTGGCTGGATAAAAAATTAACTAAAAAAATCAGTAGCCCTCCTGTATGCAGAAGACAAATGGGCTGAGAAAGAAATTAGGGAAACAACACCCTTCACAATAGCCACAAAAGACATAAAGTACATTGGTGTAACTCTGGCCAAGCAAGTCAAAGCCTTGTATGAAAAAAATCTTCAAGTCTCTGAAGAAAGAAATAGAAGATATCAGAAGATGGAAAGATCTTCCATGCTCATGGCTTGGCAGGATTAACATAGTAAAAATGGCCATCTTACCAAAAGCAATCTACAGATTCAATGTAATTCCCATCAAGTTACCAACACAATTATTTACAGACCTTGAAAGAAGAATTCTCAACTTTTATTGGAATAACAAGAAACCCAGAATTGCTAAAACAATCCTCTACAAGAAAAGATATTCTCAAGATATCTCCATCCCTGATCTCAAGCTGTACTATAGAACAGCAGTAATAAAAACTGCACGTATTGGCAAAAAAACAAACAAATGAACAAACAAAACCCCCCACAAAAACAGACTGGTAGATCAATGGAATTGTATAGAAGATCCAGAAATAAACCCACACACTTATGGACACCTGATCTTTGACAAAGATGCCAAAACCATACAATGGAAAGAAGATAGCATCTTCAGCAAATGGTGTTGGTCTAACTAGGTATCTACATGTAGAGAAATGCAAAGAGATCCAAAAGTATCACCCTGAACAAAACTAAAGTCCAAGTGGATCAAAGACCTCAACATAAAACCAGAAACATTAAACCTGTTAGAAGAAAAAGTGGGGAAGAGCCTTGAACTCATTGGCACAGGAGCCAACTTTCTGAACAGAACACCAATAGCACAGGCTTTAAGAGCAACAGTCAATAAATGGGACCTCATGAAACTGAAAACCCGTAAAGCAAAGGACACTTGTCAGAACAAAATGACAGCATACGAATTGGGAAAGGATCTTTACCAACCTTACATATGATAGAGGGCTAATATCCAGAATATATAAAGAGCTCAAGAAGTTAAACAGCAACAAATCAAGTAATCCAATTTAAAGATGGGTACAGAGGTAAACAGAGAATTCTCAATAGAGTAATATCAAATGGCAGAGAAACACTTAAAGAAATGCTCAACATCCTTACTTATCAGGGAAATGCAAATCAAAATGACCCTGAGATTTCACTTTACACCCACCAGAATGGCTAATATCAAGAACTCAAGTGACAACACATGCTGGAGAGGATGTGGAGAAAGGGGAACCCTCCTCCATTGCTGGTGGGAATGTAAACTTGTACAACTACCAGGGTGTTGGGTCTTAGAGTTATAGACAGTTGTGAGCTGCCATATGGGTGGTGGGAATTGATCCTGCGTCCTCTGGAAGAACAATCAGTGCTCTTTACTGCTGAGCCATTTCTTCAGCCCCTACAATCACTTTGGAAATCAATCTGGCGCTTTCTCAGACAATTAGGAATAGTGCTACCTCAAGATCCAGCTATACCACTCATAGGCATAATCCAAGATGCTCAAGTATACAATAAGGATATTTGCTCAACTATGTTCATAGCAGCTTTATTCATATAGCCAGAATCTGGAAACAACCCAGATGTCCCTCAACTGAGGAATGGATACCGAAATTGTAGTACATTTACACAATGGAATACTATTCAGCAATTAAAAGAAGGAAATCATGAAATTTGCAGGCAAGTGGTGGGAACTAGAAAAGATCATCCTGAGTGAGATATCCCAGAAGCAGAAAGACACACATGGAATATACTCACTTAGAAGTGGATATTAGACATATAATATAGGATAATCATACTAAAATCTGTACAGCTAAAGTAGCTAAGCAAGAAGGAGGACCCTGGGTAAGATGCTCAGTCTTCATTCAGAAAAGCAAATGAGATAGGTGTATTAAAGCAGATGCTGAGAAGAATAGCCAAATTTTGGACAGAGTGCAGGGAATCTTATGAAAGAAGAGGGAGATAGAAAGATCTGAAAGTGTCTGGAGCTCCACAAGAACAACAGAACCAAAAAAAAATTGTGCTAAGGGGTCTTTTCTGAGACCTGATACTCCAACCAAGGAGCATGCATGGAGATAACCTAGAACCCCTGCACAGATGTAGCCCATGGCAGTTCAGTCTCCAAGTGGGTACCCTACTTAGGAGAACAGGGACTGTCTCTGACATGAACTCATTGGCTGGCTCTTTGAACACCTCCCCCTGAGGTGAGGGTCACAGAAGAAGACAATGCAGCTAGTCCTGATGAGACCTGATAGGCTAAGGTCAGATGGAAGGGAAGGAGGACCTCCCTTATCACTGGACTTGGAGAGGGGCATGAGAGGAGATGAGAGAGGGAGGGTGGGATTGGGAGGGATGAGGGTGGGGCTACAGCTGGGATATAAAGTGAATAAATTGTAATTAATAAAAAATATATTAAATATGTGGAGTTGTTCAGACTTCTTATGGGCGCAGAAGGAACATAGTATCTCCATAGATACTATAAATGCTACCTTCCATTACATTAGATGCTTTAACTGTTACCAAGAGTATGCATGTATGTTACATCTTGGCTATGAGTATCATTAGTTTTGCTCATGGTATTTATTAGGTAATCTCTTTCTCATCAGTGGATTGAACAGGGAACAATGTAAGCTGTGTTTGTCTTGGGCTGTAAAAGTTGCTTTTATTTTTGCCTGATGTAATTGTCATCTCTGAGGCTTACTGCTTCCATCTGCTAACCTAAACCTGATCCTGGAAGCTTCTCTCCTCCGTACAATCTTATCTAGCCCTAGAATGTTTTTAGCCTCTGAGACTTACTGCTTAATATGTTCACCATTTCTAGTTCTTTCTGGCTGGTTCAACTCATCTGTTCTGGCTCAAACTCCTCTCCAAGCTCACTGATTCGAACTGGCGTCTCTGAGCTTCTGACTGAATTGCTCTGCTTGGCCTCAAACCACCTCTAGCAATCTGTTCTAATCTTCTGGCTCCTTTTCATTCTCTGGCTCATTCTTCATTCAGAAAGGCAAATGAGATAGGGGTATTAAAGCAGATGCTGAGAAGCATAGCTTACATAGTTATCTGCTGGATAGTTACATAACTTACATAGTTATCTGCTGGACCTGTGTCCAGCTTGTTCTCGCTTCTGCATGTCTCTCTAAAATTCTCTCTATAAAACTGTCTCCTTCTCACTTTGCCCCTTCCTCTCCCTTAAGCTGCCTGTCTTTTCTCTGTGTTTGTGTAAGAGTTGGGCATAGTCTATTTCGTTAAATCTTTCTCTGTTTTGTCACTTTGTCTGCCTCTCAATTAGATATCACTTTCAACATCGGTGCTTCCTTCTACAAACTAACTTTACCTTCATTGTTTGGAATTAAAGATCTAAAAGGTCTTTGGATATGATCAAAGCAGCCATGTTGCTGGATTATAATCCCTCTACATTAGGTGACTCTATCATTTGGTGAAAATGAGTTATAACAAGGAAAACGAGAACAAGAAATCCAGGGATGCAGTTGTGTCATCATTGAAAGGTGATGATGGCTTGAATGAAGGTTGGGTCGGTGTTGGAGGGATGTATTCAGCTAGATTTGAGATACACTGTGAAGGTAGAACTGATAGGATTTCCTCAGAAATAAAATGCAGGTGTGAAATAAAGACAGGAGTCAATTCTTTGGTTCTGATAACCAGCCGTCTCTTATTCCTGTGTGGTTGTCTAGAGGAGTAGTGCTCTACAGTTAACCTCTGTCTTATAGAAGTCAAATTTCAAGACGGGAGAATGTACCTCATTTTGTGAGGCTTTATTGCGATTTGCTACTAAACCCAGTATAAGAAGACAAAACTGCCTGTCAACTAATCTTACTTTCAACATTAAGGTGAAAATCCTAAGTGGTAAAAATGACCTTACTGCAGTCATCAAATTTCATCTTAGATCTTCAGATGCCATTTCCTTTAAATTTAGAAAAAGGCATGTATGCGCAGGTGCTGCTTACACTCACCAACAAATCATAGGAAGCCCTGGTCAGTGTGTTACTACTGAGATAGAGAAGAGCAAACTGCCAGGTGTTGCATTCAAAATGCCATGACTGAATGCATAAAAAACCTAAGAAAATCAGTAAACATTTACAACTAATAAAGTTAGCAAATTTGTTGGCTATGAGCTTAATATATAGAGAACCCAACAGTATTCTTGTAAGTAAGAAATAACTTAGTAGAAAATATGATGGGAGATAATTTACATAGTTACAACAAAAACTACAATGAAAGTAAACATTAATAAAGACCTTATAGAGAGAAAAGAAAACTATTAAAGTGCCAACCAGCAAAAATAAAAATCAAACAAACAAAAAAACAACAAATACTATGTGAAAAGCCTGATTTTACTTTGTGTAGTTACTTTGAGGCTTAATCTCTAGATTCAATACAATAATATTAAAGACCTACCCAGAATTTTTACCTTTCATCTTGAAATCTTTGCTTTAAAATTTATGTGCAAAACTATTCACAAGGAAATTTTTAAGATGTTTAAAAGGAAAATAAGTCTGTCTGATATCAAAGCATTTTGTAAGTGAAGGAAACCTTTGTTGATAAGACTAAAGAAGTGGCAGTCTGAGAGGAAATACTAGCAGGCACTGAAACACAAATAACTAAATACAAAGAAATGTTTGCAATTCAGTAAAGTCAGTTCTGAAAATGAAGTACAAAGCCAAAAAAAAAAAATGAAGAGAATAACTCCTATGAAGTATTAAGGTAAAATTGAATGTCTTAATTAGGAAAACCAGTAAAGCAGAAACTATAGTAAGAAATAAATGTGCAATGGTGTGATTAAAAATATCACAAGAGGAAAATTTAAGGGACTAGAAATTTAAGTATGCCCTAGTTCATTGGCAAGCAAATGAATATAAGTTAAAAAGAAAATTAAACCAGTCATGGTAGTGCATGCCTGTTAATTCCAGCAGTCAGGAACCTGAAGCAGGAGGATTTCCTAGAGTTTGAGACCAGCTTGGGCAGCAAAGTCAGACTCAGCCTTAAAAATATAAAATAATGATAAGAATGCAAATAAACAAAAGGGTATGCTACTGAACACATGGAACTTGTTAAACATTAAAACATCATGAAATAACAGCTACTAGTGCAAACATGGGGGATCTTGACCTTCCCATAAAGTGTGACCTCTCTGGAAAGCTCCCGGCCATGCTTAGACCAGCTAAGAGTGCAGGCATGTGCGGCTGGGGAGCTGGCTCAGGAGTTCATCGCATGCACTGCTCCCGCAGGGGAGCTGAGCTCAATCGCTCGTAACTGCCTGCATCTGTGTTCTAGGGGATCCAGTGCCTTATTCTGACTCCAGTAGCCACCTGCAAAGATGCGCGCATGCACACACACACACACACACACACACACACACACACACACACACAC
>NW_026585987.1:8631175-8639310 GCF_907164565.1 Psammomys obesus
TGTGTAATAAAGAAATTTGGCATTCCTGGATACAAAGACAAAGGAAAAAGAGTCTCACCAGGTTGTTTGTGCATTTGGAGGGAATTTCCATGTTTGCTGATAAGGGCGGTCAATAAAGAAAAGATATGATATGATTTGGGAAAATTCTATGAGATTATCTCATTTAATGAACAAGATTTCTCAGAATAATGTGGCCAAATTTTAGGATAGACTGGAGAGGAATAAAAGAAGAAAACGGATGAGATGATGTCATCCATCTAAATAAAAAGTACTGACATAAATGGCATTACTATTCAAGAGTACAAACAGTCCTGAGTCCTGACCTGTTACTACAATGGTTGACACCGGGTTTTTAGATTTTACAAAGGTGTAGGAAAAGTGGTAAATAGTGAGTGGACACTATACTTGAAGGCTTGAATTTGGGTCTTAGTTGGGGCTGATGATATGTGGATAATCATCTTTCAGGACGATGGGGTGTATGTGGCAATTGACAGCCTGATGTGCTCTGTGGCTCAGCCACAAAGTCCAGTGGATTAGATGTGCCAAATGCTTTTTTGACTGGCGGTGTTGGCTTGTGATTGGCTTCTCTGTACATGCCCATATCCTGTCGCAGTCCAGAAGCAGCTACACATTCTCAAACATAAGGAAGTTGGATTACACAGAGGAAAGACACTATGGTGAGCTAGGAGCTGGGGAATAACGCAGGGCAAGCAGGAGACAACATAAAAATAAGTCTCGGTGAACTAACATCCACAATTAGTCACAGAGAGTTTCATTTTCCATTTTTCCCCTCCAGTGTGTGTCTCTGTATACTGTCTGTGCCTGTTTGTATATATGTGGGCGCATATTATTCGTTTGTGTTACTCACTAAGGCAGCTTCTCTTGACCTAACTCAGACACTGTTAACTTGCTCACATCCCTATCCAGTTTCCTCCAGGGTCCTCAGCTTTACCTTCCTCAGCTCCTATCACAGGCAGCTGCGGTGTCCATCTCACAGTTTATGTGGGTTCTGGGGATCTGAATTCCAGTCTTCACACTCTCATGGCAAGTGCCATGCTATGTCCGCCAAGCTATGTCCCCAGACCCTGAAGAGTTTTAATAACTCAAGTTTATGAACTTGAAGACAGAAACGAAAGGAGGTCAGACAACGAAGGAAGAAGAACTGGAGTTTTGCAAAGCTCTCGTAGGTGGCTCTGTCCCTTGGTGTCCTGGAATCACTGTCTCACTTCCTTAGAAGGAGATCATTTTATTAATTAGAACCTAATCAAAAGAAGAGGCGTTGCATTCTTGGGTATTGGCTAGCTGGCTGGTAACACGCCCTACCTTCTGTGTTTGATGAGCCATTTGCTAGAGTTTCCCATCCCCATTGCCACACAGTATGGCTCACACTGTTCAGTGTCACGTGGAAATGGAACATGCTCCAGCCTGACCACCCCAGAGGCAAATGAGTCAACTCTTGTTTCACGTAGACAGGACAGGTTGACAAGAGAGATGTGCGATTAGCCCACAGTCCAGAGAGGAAGAAATAATGAGTCCACAGTTCGACTCAACCTGTCTGCTACTGTTCATATCCTCCTTTAGTGTGTATATATATATATATATATATGAACAAAAGGAATATTTTTGTAAATTCACTGTTAGCCGAAAATATTTTTAAAAGCTATTTAGTGTGTGTGTGTCTGTGTGTGTGCGCATGTACGTGTGCACATCTGAGTGTGTGATATGCACCACATTTGTTCAGGAGTCTGCAGTGGTCAGAAGAGGCGTTGGTTCCTCTGGAACCGCGGTTACAGGCAGTGGCGAGCTACAGTGTGGGTGCTGGGAATCAAACCAGGTGTCCGTTCATGAGTAATAAATATTCTTAACCTCTGAGCCATGCCCCCAGCGCAAAAGAAAAGTTTACATAAGACATGTTTAAATCCATGAGGCCACTAATATTTCTTACAATAGTGAGAGAAAGAGAGAGAGGTTTATCCACATCAGTTCTTTTGGAAGGATGTAGTACCATGCCTAAACCATGCCACAGTTGTCTGAAATGCTGAGAGAATATGCTTATAGAGCTAGGAAGAAACCCCAGGCTGGATTATTACATGTCAGGGTATATGCGATGGTTAGTTTTCTGTGCCAGGGTGGGTGGGTTATGGATGCCCAGAACTGTGGTTAAATGTGGTTTCTGGGTGTTTATGTGTGTGAAGGTGTTTCCAGAAGAGGTCAGCATTTGAGTTGGTGGGCTGAGTACCGCAGACCTGGGTAGGCAGCAAGTCTTCACTTTAGAGTCTGGGTGGAGCAGGAAGGCAGGGCGAGGTTGAATTTGCTCTTTGCTTGACTGTGTGATTCACTGGGACACCAATTTCCTATACTTGTTCTGGCTTCTCAGGCCTCAAATGTGAACCAGAATCCTTCCTCTTCAAGCCTGCTCCCCCACCTACCCTCCTGCGTGTTTGGTCTGCGGACAGCAGATTGTGGATCTGCTCAGGCTGCACAGCTTTGTGCCAGCACCTTATAAATCTCTTTCTGCAGACCTCTAATTCAGTGTGCTAAGCCGGTAGCAGGCTGCGGGTAATTACCTTGAAAGCTCTCATTCCTGTAAAACAAAAACAGGGGGAAAACTGAAAACCGGAGCTCTCCACCCAGCCCCCAGAAAAACTCCCTCATTACTTTATCTCTAAACTCAAAATGCAGAGGCCAGCATGTGGCTGTCAACAGGGGGAAGCAGTCTGAAGGCTGCTGTCTCTTTGAGGGAGTCAACCCCAGAGATTATTCTTAACACCTAAGAATAATCACCCATCCAGAACCAAAACGCTGGACTCAGTGACAATAACAAACACAGTGAGTGTTTAGGTGGGGGTTAGCATCAAATGAGATGCCAAAACTTGGAAGCTAAACACCTTTTGAACACATATAGCCAAGGTGCTTATGATGCCCTGGTAGAAAGTGGTATTTATCTAAATGGATTCCTGCCCTTCTGGCTGACCTCTCTAGTCACTGTGTCCTTCAGCTAGTTTCTGTCCTTTGGATTTTGTTTCACAAACACTAATACAGAGCTTTTTAATACTGGTTTTGTAAACGAGGGTGTACGTTCCCTTCTCTAGGGGCAAACAATTGTGCTGTGTTTTGTTTTTCTCTGCTATGTGCCAAAAGAAAATCAAGCATACTCTCTTCTCTGTCCCTTCCATGCCTCTCTATTGAATTTCTCCCCCTGGACTCTGACTTCTGTGGGAGGTCAAAATCCTTTCAGTAGAAATGAAAACACAAAATGCTGCTCAGTTTTATGGAGTGACAGGCAAATCACTCCCTCTGTGTATAGTTAATTGCTAGGTGTTCTGGCATGTTTTCTGTTGCCATGATAAGCCCTGCGACTACCAGACCACAGTCCATGGCTGAATGAAGTCAGGGCAGAACCTCGAGCAGGAACTGCAGCAGAAACCATGGAGGAATGGTGCTTCCTGGCCTGCTCTCTGCCTTATACTTACACTGTGTATTTTTTATACAGCCCAGTGCCACCTGCCTAGAAATGTTGCTGCCCACTGTAGGTGGGCGGGGCACTCCTGCATCAAATAACAGTCAAGACGATGTCCTTCCCACTCACCCACAGGGCAATCTGAGTGAAACAAATCTTCATTTGAGATTGCCACTTCTCTAGGGTCTCTGTGTCCTAGCAAGCACCAGCACACCAGGCTAGATAGCCGTAGAGATACCAAATGCTTGGAGGAATAAGGACTCAGATGCATATTTTCATAAATAATTTTAAGACACCAGTTCTGGAGATTCACTTCAAAATAGTCAGGCATGCTTGAAATTTAAGTATTTCCCCCAAATTCTCTAATCTACTCTAACAACATTAAGCTTTGAGAACCTTATTAACACATATAGTGATCAAAGCCTTCTCATTTTAATCCCCTTTTTCTATGTCATAGAGAGGATACTATAAATAGGAAGCTTTCAGATACTCAGCAGTTACATCTGAAATCAATAATTCAGATGATCAAGATATTTAAATACATATTGTTCATTGATTTAAAATCTAACTATATAAATGAATATGGCTTGCGTAAGTGAATATATATGTATCAATGTGGAGGTCCTGTTCATTATGTCAGAATGATGAATAGAAAATGAAGTGTATTTGCAAAGAAAATAAATACTAGGTTAGATTGTCCCCCCAAAGTCACTCTTTGGAAAGGGAACTTGTTTTGTTTTTATCATTTCTTAGCATGGAATGCTTTGTTTGCTGTTTAATTTTGAGCAAGAAAGCTCTTCAAGGGGATGTCAACCTGAAATAACCACAATAGGGCTTGCTTCTGATGCTTCCAAGCAGAACTGGTGAACTTTAATAAATATTTAATTATTCTTTCATTGGGTGAATGGCCTCGCATTCAAGATGGGTTATGTTATGAAGGAGCCTTTTAAAGATTGCTTCTTTGAGTATTACAGTAAGTGGTTTCATAGTGTCCACTCAGAACACGCAAGTTTAGAAAGAGAATGAAAACAACTTAATGCTGTGGCTTGGGATAAGACTAATTATGATAGTGGAAAAGTATGTAATACAGGATTATATACTTACATGAACTAAAACAAAATATACTTATTCAAACTGATACTGCTATACTTTATAGATATAGAAAATGATTTAAATATGCATATAACTATATTAACTAATAAATCATTATAAGGGGATGAATTGTGAGTTTTAGGCATATTCCTGAACTTCCTGGTGAGGGGAAGAGAGTGTTTATTTGGAAGAATGACTGCCTCATATTTGACATTGCCTTGCTAGTGGATTTATGGTAGAGCATTAACAATGGCTGGGTCCTAAGTGAGTCTTTAGGTAGAGAAAAAGAGACCTGTGCACAGTGAAATCTTTTTTTTTCCTAAATAATATCAAGAAAGCATGTTTATCCTACAGTCTTCATTTTGATTCCACATCCTTTGTAAGTAGTTTTCATTCTTCTCCAGATTTTCATGCACATGTGTGAACCCAGTATTCCCCATCTTTTTAGGAACCTGAGGTGTTATATCCAGAGTAGCCCCTTTGGAAGGTTCTGGAAGATTCTCTGCAAAGAATGTCGGTCATAGGCCAGTACTGCTTGGAGGAGTGCCCATAAGGAGTCCATTCACGGACAAATGTCAGGCTCTACACTTGATATACAGACATTTTCCTCCTCTTCCCCCTCCCCCGAATGGCTACACTCACGTTATTTACCAGATTAACCTCTGGATGACTTATGGCTCTTTCCAGAAATCATTAAATTCACTCCCTTATACTGCCCATCCAACTCCACCCCAAAGGATGAAGACTTGGCACAAAATAGGATCTTCAGGCTCTGAAGACAGTTCCAAAAGAGGAGTCCCAAAAGTTTAGAAGAAAAACAGCCTAGTTAGAGTAAGTGAGTGACCTCTCACTGTGGACGTGCTGGAAAAAGAGGGTGTGTTCTGTGCTCTTAGTTGTGAGAGATTTATCTTCTAAATTTTATATTACTATGTCTTGTTTGGCAATGCATTTCATACCAGGTCACCAGCTTTAGCAAATACTTTTTACATTAATCAAAATAGAAACTCATAAGCTTTTGCTTCTTTGTTTATGTTGAGACCAATGAACAAAAATACAACTTATAAACCCTTCTAGGGACTTGAGGGGAGTAGTAAAATATGCTTACCTAGGAACAGTGAAAGAAGCTCAATACCCTTTTATTTTATTTTTTAGCTAAACTATACCATCATCCCATGCAATGATGTCGATGACCAGAACATGGCAGTACAGGAGTTAGTGGGCTGTAATTTCTGGTTATTCACTGTCAATTCTGACTATTTTCAGAGGGTCTGAAAGGTAAAGTTCCACGGACTTGTCTCACTCACAGGCCTGGTTAACAAATCTTTCCTCTCACAGCTTGGCCCTATACCTTTATTTTCCTTCCATGTACCGCACTTTAATTCTACCCTTTGCTCAATGGCTATTTTGTTACGAACCTAGGATCCGACAGTCTCCCGACACACAAATCATCGTATGATTAAGTGTGATCCTGTCTCGTCAGTTTCTTTTAACTCTCTCTCCATCAGGGTGTTACCTGCTAAACTCACAGAGGCAGTAGTTTCCCAGGTAGGATATCGGGCCTTTCAAGTGCTGGTGGGTAGCCAGTCTGTGTGTTGATGGGAAGAAGCCAATACATGCAGGGAGAAAGGCCACTGAAACAAGTTAAGAAATAAGTTACCTCAGGGATTTTAAAAGAGAGCAAGCCCAAGAAAATTTGCTAAAATTTTTTTGGCTAGATCTTCAAAATTAAGGAATGAAGGGGAACAAATTGGAATCTACATATTTGGATTTCAGAAGAGTATTTGTCTTACAAGAATGCTTTTGCGGCTAGGTTAATTCAAGCTGAGTGGAGTATGTGGTGCCTGTAATGCATGGCCACAACGTGATACTTGTCAGAATCACTCTGCACAATGTTCTCCTCCACATTAGGGATCTGGGAGAAGCCCTTTCACTGTGCAAGAGTTGAGCAAGTGATCTTCAGATAGTTCCCTCAGAGGAAAATCTAACAGAAACAAAACAAGTTGCACTTGGCAACACTGTACACTTCCCTGCATTCTGCAAGGTATTTTTTTTGTAAAAAATGTTTTCATTTCATTTTGTCTTTTAAAATAAGTCCCCCAGAGAACTTAATACACATGTACAATGAAAGTATCCAGGATCACTTTCTCCGTGTAACTTCCGATAGAACTATCCTCCCATGTCCACCTCCCAACTTCAGCTACTCCTCCTCCACCTCTCTCTCCTCCTCCTTCTTCATCACAAAGTCTGTTTAGTGTTGCCCATAGGTCAGCAGCTATCAATTGCTAATGGCTCCTCATTTGGGTGGCAAAACATCATAAGATTCTTCCCATCCTGTATTTTGGCTGACTTGATCTTGTGGAGATCTTATGTAAGTAACTAGAACTGCTATGAGTTCGTGAATGCAACAGCCATGTCATGTCTAGAAGACATTTCACAGCACTCCTTCCCATCCTCTGGTGCTTGCATTCTCTTCCGTTTAGTATTCCTTGAGCCTTGGAGGGAGGTTGATAAAGATGTACCACTTGTAAGCATTTATCTCAGCATCTTGACCAGGTGTGAGTCTTTGTATTGACTTCTGACTGACCACTGTAAAATGGAGTTTCTCTAACAAAGGTTGAGAGCAGCCTAAGGCTATCGATATAAATACAAATATAAATATTTAGAGTATGATACAATGAGTATTTAACAAAACAATGAAAGTAGGTTTCAATCTAGAGCCTGTGACCTAGGGACTCTTGACCCTATTTGACTCAGAAAGTGATTGGTTGCCCCATGGACAATCATGCTCCTATTGTACCAGTGGGCACATGTTGCCTGGCAGGTTGCTCTTGGAGCATGAAAGGTGCAATGCTGTGTAAGACCGACACAGTTTCTTCCTCAGTGCCTTGCATGGCATCTTCTGGTACTGTGAAAGCTAGCCAGGAGAGAGGAAGCTTCCTGCTACATTTGAGGTCAATTTATCGATGCATGGTAGCCAAAATATGTGGTGTCTTCAGCAACAGGGACTTACCATGTAGTTATGGTGGGTAACCAAGAGCAAGGGCAATAGCTGGTGTTGTTTTGAAGACCTTTGTGGCCTCCCTGACCAAAAGTGCTTAGGGAAGTAGTCCGTGATTCCAGGCATTTTTTAGATAGTCTCCAATCAAGCCCTCATTCTTGTCTCCGGCATCTCACTTGAACAATACCAGACATTGTTAGAGGGTTTACAGATTCTTAAAGCTTTCTCTGGACACTATCACATCAAATCTTTCCAGCTGTTTTGTGGATTTATGTTTGCTCCTCCATCTGAATGTGGACCCAAGAGGGAAGGACTTTCTTTTGTTTGTTGCTGTATCATTACATCCTAGAGCAGCAGCCTTTTACACACTCTGTAGATAAGAATACTTGGGAGTCCAGAGAGGAGTAATAATAATACTTTTGTTCAACTTCCAGAAAGTCTTCACACAATTCATTTCTTCTGTCATTGCAGAGTCCCATAAACTCTGAGGACACTGCCTTTCTTACCTATCATAATTACATCTCTCTCTCTCTGTCATACACACACACACACACACACACACACACACACACACACACACACACA
>NW_026585987.1:8639320-8702035 GCF_907164565.1 Psammomys obesus
ACACACACACACACACACACACACACACACACACACACACACACACACATTTTATGGTTCTTGTATGCTTCTTAATTTAAAAAATATTTTATAATTTTAGTGATTTATATATGAGTGTGTTTGTGTGCGGTTATGTGCACCTGAGTTATGTAAGTGCAGTCCCAAGAGAGTTCAGAAGAGGTTTTCAGATACCCTGGAGCTAGAGTAACAGATGATTGTAAATACCTGATGGGGGTCCTGGGACCTGAACTCCAATCCTCTGCAAGAATGGTGTGCAATTGTAAGCCTTGAGCCCCCTTTCTCGCCCTTGCTTCTTAATTTTTTTATTTGAGCCTTTTCTAAGCAATTGTATCAGTGAAATCATGAGTTTGGAATGCTAGTTGTAACTGTAACCGTATGATTGCTGGTAATAATGTACATAAAATAGGTTAAATGTTTTAAACATAATTTTAAAATAGGAGTGAAAATTTTGACTATCTGTTGCTAAAAGTCATCCTGCATAATATATTGTGTCATACTATTGTGTTAGGTCCTCATAATAATTTGGCAGTGTGGGCTCCCACCCAAACTAGTGCAAGCATTAAAAGTAGTAACATACCTAAATACACTGAGAAGAATAGACACAGGATTACATCATAAGCAGTACATTAAGGACCCTAATGCTGAAATCTTCTGGTGTTAATTCTCGTTCCTAGCATCCTGGGGGAAGTATACAGGTAATCTGGTGTTTGACCCTACTTTGGATGCCTGCCTGTACTGAATGCCTAGATTAAAGCCAGAAAATAGTTAAAAGTCATCTGAGGTAGGCCTTCATTTGTTGTTGTATTCAAGAAAGCAAGGACTTGCTAGAAAAATATGTTGGTGAAAACTGTGTCTAATTGGTGACAGTGAGCAAAGGACAGAAAAGAATAGAGAGCTGGATGGGGAAAGAGAAAAATAGAAACAGCTCCAGAAACAAGTATGTTCCCTGGGAGCCTATTTCTATAGACCAGAAGACCATTTAGGACTTGTTTCACACTGTGGCATTAACAGCTGTTAAAGCAGATCCATTTACGAAGGGAGAGGTCAAAGCATCAGCAGAGCAAGCCTGTCTGCTTCATTAGCAGGTATCTTTTTCTGTTTGAAGCTGCTGAGTATCCCATTCCTGAGGGGATAGAATAAGACTGAATAGATTCTCTCTACTTCCCAGAGTGCATATCAGTTCCTCTACCATTCCATGGGTCTGCCGGTCTTAGCTCAATGATGAGAAAGGACTCACTTTCAATTTATGCGTACATTTCAGTGAAGCAGCAAGACCACACATTGCCGTATGGCAGCAGAAAAAAAAAACAAAAAAACAAAAAAACAAAAAACAAAAAAAACCCCTAAACATGTTATCTAAGATGGTCAATCTGAGAAGTGATCGTGGCCTTCTCATCCATATTCAGTGGCAGTGGAGATTGTGTCTAAAGTCTGGATGACTGTGATCAGCTATAAGATATGTATTTTGCATCATCCTATCTTGAGTGGCTCTAGTGTCTAGTATGAGCCATGAGCCATGCTATAACTAAAGTTGCCTGTGTTAACCATTTCATCTTTAGGACTGGTTTGGATAAACAGATCATCCAAGATGACATGATTAAAATCCAAAATAAGGTTCTCCCAAGCTGCTGTAACCTTTAACTTATTTTTGTTTTAATATAATGTTTTATTAATTCTCTGAGAATTTCTTACAATGTTTTTCATATACACTTAGTCCTCTCAGATCCACCTCTGACCTCTCCTCCTCCTCCCAACTTCATGTCCTCTGATTTTTTTCTGTTTGTTTTGTTTTATGTTACAGTTGTTTTGTGGTGTTGTTGTTACTTTAGTAACCCACTCAGTCTAACTTGTGCTGCCCACACAGTCATGAAAATGGGGCCATCCACTAGAACATAGTTGACTTACTAGTGACCATGACCTTAAAGATAACTGACTCTTCCTCCCACAGGAGCCATCAACTGGCATTAAATTCTCCCTGTTGAAATGTTGACTGGATTGGCCTGATGTTTTAAAGTGACTTGGGATCATCTGGCCACTGGGTTCAAGAAAGGATGACAAGAAACGGAAGAGCTGTCCTTGCAGCTGTTATTCTGCTAGCTGACAGTGTGCCCTTTATCCAGCTCTCCAAATCCGAACTCTCATAGGCCAGGTGACATTGCATTCTGATAGACTGTAGATGTCAGAAAACAGACAGTCTGTGGAACAAGAGAGAAATCCTTTCCCAAATCACCTTGTCTTTAGTCTGCCAGTAGGGTATGCATGACAAAATACCATAAGTCGGCACTTTCAGAAGCATTTATTATATTAAAACAAAGAGGGCAATACAAACTCTTGGACTCATTGCTATCACCTGACATGGAGGGTCAGAAAGTATTGACAAAGGTCTAGACAAACCTTCAATAATTACACTCCCGGACTCATTAACAGAAAGCAAAGAGAAAGCTCCTACAGCAGGGAATGATCCCATATTTTACAAGGCCAAGGGAGTGAAAAAATGGAGCAATGTCAGGACTTCCAGGATTCACATGAGCCTGGTAATCTTTTGCAGCATGGAAGAACATAGCGCAAGGTTTATGACATGCAGAGCTAAAGACAAATGGATTCTGTATATATTGTGGTCTGTATGGAAGGGACCTAGGCTGTCTGTGTAGACAAAATCTTAGAAATGCTGGTCTTATAATTCTCTTAAAATTGTGTACTCCCATGTTTTCTCTCTCTCTCTCTCTCTCTCTCTCTCTCTCTCTCTCTCTCTTCCTGTTTTTGTTGTTGTTAGTGGTGTGTGTATGTGTGTTGTTTTGAGACAGAGCCTTGCTATGTAGCCATGGCTGCCTTGGCACATTCTATATAATCCAGTTTGTCCTAGAACATGGCCAAGATTTATAGTGGATCTTCTTTCTTCAGATAATCTGATGTACAAAATCCATCACAGCAGTTCCCAATGTCTTCAAATTTAGTTGACCCCAAAGGCAGCCAAGCTGCCAACCAAGATTAGCCACCACATCTGCATACTCATATTTGCCCACACACATATGACAACATCACACACACACACATACACAAACATACACACCCCACATGAAAATTTAAAAGAAAAATTTTAAATGTTCATTGGGAACATTTAGAGCCAGAAGAATTTCAATATAAAAAGGAAATTATAATTTTGATATAATATGTAAAATATATGTGAATCCTCATATAGTTCTGAAACAACTTCATGGTATATTCATATTTATTCTTTGATTTTTTTAAACTCTTCAATATGATAAATTTCAAGCATATGCAAAATAGCTAGAACAAGGTGCTGACTCTTTACGAGGCAAATATCCAGCCTCAGTAATCTCCAGCCAGTGCTTTCATCCACGTATATTCCAGCTTATAAAGGATGATGATTTTTTTAATGATATCTTAAAGTATCCAAAGTGATTCCTTAGTGTCACAAAATATCCAATTATTGTTCAAGGCCCCTAAAATGTCACCTGAAAATGTTTGCATAGCTGCTTTAGTGAAATCAGGGCCCCAAACTATACTGCTGTGGATGTGTCTCAAGCCTGGCAACCTACCCTTCTCACCCTCTGTGTTCCATCTTGGCAATGTGTGGAAGACCCATGATATTTTCCTGCAGGTTCCTCCTGTCTGGATTCAGTCAGTGTCACCTTCAAGCTTTGGCCTCTTATCTCGTGTCAGCTGCAGGTTAGATCTAGAGGTCTGATTGAATTCGGGCTCCTTCTGCTGTTGTTGCTTACACGCTCCACAGACAGCACTACATGCATGTGGCATATCATGATTGTGTGGTTTTGTCATCTTAGCAGTCATAGCTTATTCTAAATACTATGTTACTCCACTTTTTCTGAGATAGCATTAAACATATTTCAAAATATCTACAAAAACATTTCCAGGACTAGAGAATGTAGCTCATTTGTTACAGTGCTAGAGTGTTTGCCTGCTACACTTGAGGCCCTGTTTTTGATCCCAAGTACTTTAAAAACCAGGCATGGCCATACACATGACCATAACCCTATCGTGTGAGGGGTGGAGGCAAGAGATTCAGTAGTTCAAGATCATCCTTGACTATATAGAGAGTTTGAAGCAAGCCTGAGATACATGAGATTCTGTCTCAAACAAGCAAACAGCAAAACCAAAAAACAGTTTTAAGTTTTAATGTTTCTTTTAACTGAAGGATATTTTTTCTCCACTAATTTATTTATTTATTCACTCTACATCCGGATCAGGATCAAAACATCCCTTTCCTCCCAGTCCCCCCTCACGTGTCCCTCCCCCCATTCTCTCCTATTCTCTTCTCAGAGAAGGAGGGAGATCCCCCATGGGTACCACCCCTCCTTGGCACATTAAGTCTAGGCACATCCTCTCCCACTGAGACCAGACAAGGCAGCCCAATTAGGGGAACAGGAAACAAAGGCAGGCCTCAGAGTTAGAGAGGGCTCCCATTCCAGGTGTTGGGGGGACCCACATGAAGACCAAGCTGAGCATCTGCTACATGTGTGCAGGGGGCCTAGGACCAGTCCAGGAATGTTCTTTGGTTGGTGGTTCAGTCTCTGTGAGGTCCCATGAGCCCAGGTTAGTTGACTCTGTAGCTCTTCTTGTGGAGTCCTTGACCCGTTCAGCTCTCTCAATTGTTCCCCCAACTCTTATAGGACTCCCTGAGCTCTGTCTAATGTTTGGCTGTGGGTCTCTACAGCTGTTTCCATCAGCTGCTGGGTAAATTCTCTCAGAGGAGTGATGCTGGGCTTCTGTCTGCAAGCATAGCAGAGTAACATTAATAGTGTCAGGGACTGTTTCTCTTTCATGAGATGGGCCTCAAGTATGGCTAGTCTTTGGTTGGCCATTCCCTTAATCTTCACGCCATCTTTGTCCCTGCACATCTTGTAGGAAAGACAAATTTTGGTTGGAAGGGTTTGACAGTGCGTTGGTGTCCCCATCCCTCCACTGGAAGTCAGGCCTGGCTATAGGAGCTGGCCACTTCAGGCTCAATTTCACCCCGTTTCCCACCCCTCTGCTGCTAGGAGCCTCAGCAAGGGTGATCTCCCCACAGACTTCCTGGGGCCTCCCCTATTCCAGGTCTCTGGAAGCTCCCAGAGATGGCCCCTACCTCTGATTTCCATTTTCAACCCCTGCCCTCTCCCCCTCCCTTCTAGTCCCCACCCCCGTTCTCCTTCCCATCTCCTCTTCTACCCAGTCCCCTCCCTCCCTCCAACTCCAGCACCTATTTGATTTCCTTTTTTGAATGATATTCGAGCACCCTCCCTTGGGTCCTCCTTGTTACTTAGCTACTTTGGGTCTGTGGATTTTAGCCTGGTTATCCTGTACTTTACGGCTAATATATATACACTTATAAGTGAGTATATATCATACATACCTTTCTGGTTCTGGGTCCCCTCACTCAGGATGATATTTTCTAGACCCATCCATTTGCCTGCAAATTTCATGCTGTCCTTGTTTTTTAATAACTGAGTAGTATTCCATTGTGCAAATGTATCACATTTTCTTTATCCAATTCTTCGGTGTCCTGTGGTATGGTAGAGTATCTTTTGGGTTTATGCCCAGGAGTGGATCTTGAGACAGAACTATCCCCAATTTTCTGAGATACTGCCAGATTGATTTCCAACAATAACAAACCCAATTTTTAAGTTTTAATGTTTTTATGTTCATTAGTTGTATAAAATTCCTTCATTTATGTAGTGGCTAATTATGCTAGAATGTCAGTTTTTTTCAGAAATGAATGATTATTCTTGCCCTTATTATTTCTTCTCCTATCTCCCACCAACCTGCTTCCCCAAGAGGAAGGATTCATCAAGGATGAATCTCTTGATGATGCAACTGGAATTTTATTGCCTTGCTTTTAAGAACGTTTCTAGCTGTCCCATAGTGCTTTGTTTCCTGTACCATTAAGCATGCCTTCCTCTATATTTTTTTTCTTTCGCCTTTTTGTGGGAACTGAAGCTGGAAGTAAGAGTCTCTTCAACACTGGGCAACTCTTCTAACACAGAGACGTACTCTAATTTTTTTCTTTATTATTTAAAAAATTTGTCTGGCCCCATTATTTACAAGGCATGCACATGTTTCATTTCTTAGGCTACAGACATCCACTACCCCATAAGTTAGCATTATTGAGCTAGCTTCCTCTTTTGTTTGCCTTTAACCTGCAGCACGGACTGCTTTCTCTTCACCCAAAACTCAGTGTTTTCTCAAACACCTCGCTCTTGGTTTATCTCACCTGTCTCAAATTACTCCTGCTAGAATCCTTCACACTTGCCTCTTCCTCTGCCCCTCCCTGTAATGTGATTGCTGCCCCTGTCTAGCTATCAACTCCTTTCACCTGATAGTTAATAATCTCACCCACCCCTTGGCAGCAGCCATTAACTCAGGATGCCTCCCAATTCCAGACCTGTAGCCAAAGCTTCTAGGATTTCATTCAACTTTCTACTAGAAAGCTCTTGAGGACAACTCTCTCCTTACTCCTTCCTGCCCCACCAACTCTTGCTTTTTTTTATTGTTGTTTTATTTTGTCATCACCCAAATATTTTAATCTCTAAAGACAGAATGTTTATTTTAACCTTTTTATTGTTATTGTATTTTTTGAAGAGGATACTCCATTTGTAAACTTAGGTTTGGCTAGCCCTTTTTGGTCTTTTTGCTCAGTATTTCGAATGATTTCGGTTTTTTGTTTTGTTTTGTTTCTTTTTGTAGAACCTATATCTTCTTTTTCTTGCTTTCTCTTTTCAAGTTCACATTTCATAGCAGCACCCTTGCTTTGCTTGTACCTGTTCACACTCTTCTTGTGCATTTCCTGAGTTTTGTTGTTGTTGTTTGTTTTTCTTCAGAAAGATTGCAGAGTTTATAGGTACACAGTTTTTCTGGCTAAGGCTGGCAAATACCACTGTTCTTCAAACTGTCTGCTCAGAGTTTACACCGTTCTCTAGCGTCCGTCCAGTGTCATGCTGTTCTTCAGTCAGCTCAGGGTAGCAGTTCTTCAAACAGTATGCTCTGAAGAAACGCTGCACTGTTCTTCAGGGACAGGGTCTTCAGCTTGCCCTGGCAAAGGCAGGCCAGCTTTTCTACCTTCTTTCCCCAGTCTTTTTCAGCTGGATAGAGGTGTTTCAAGAAGTTTTGGGTCATGACCCTGGAATTCCTTTCTTTCACACAAGGATTCTCAGCCTTATAATCCCTCGAAAGTTTACCTTATCTCGGGAACCTTCCTTGAATTCCTCCATGTTCCCATAGGGTCAAATATCATCACTTGGAGTCCACAATGACATTAAAGTGACTACATTTTATACTCCCATGACTGAGCACCAGATAATGTGGGAACTGGTGTTCCTGCTCTCCCACTAAGATAGAAAGTCTGTAATGGAGGCATTTATCAGATCTGTCTTTGTAGCCTTATTTTTCTGTCCACTCCTCCTCCAGCCTGCAGCCCAGCACGGCTCTTAACTGTGAGTGTTGGCAGCTGCGATTTTTCAATTTCCGTATTAAAAGCGGCCCTTCTGCTGTCGTCCCCAGCTGCTGGAATTGACCATCCCCTCTGATGGTAAGAGCTAATTCCCATACTCTCTTGCTTCTTTCTCCCACGTTCTTGCAGCCTTTGCCTGGAGCACCTAGTGCTTTGCAATCTTCTCATGAGAATGCTCCTCTGCTGGTGAGGAAGCACCGTTCCCTAATCATTTTGGAGGCATCACCTATCTTAAGATGCTCAAGATATCTTTCATCCCATCCTCTGTTTCAGCTGCTGCATCTCTCTGTTAAGAGGACAGACCTATTCTGTGTTTTCAGCTAATACTGAACTATTAATACCTCTCCGTTTTTACTTCTGATGCTCACGAAACACCTTCCTCATCTCTTTCTTAGGTTGTGACTCTAAACATTCTTCACCCATTCCTGCTTCCTCTTCCCAGCCTAAGTGTAGAAAAAAAAAAAAAAGTCCTGTTCTCTGATTAAAATTCCTGGCTCCAAAAAAAGGCCTGGAGCCGACACAAGTATCACCACTGCCTTTAATCACATTAGTTTTATTGCATCCATAAAGCAATAAACTGTTCAGTCTACACACTGTGCAAACAGTTGGCTGCAGCTAGCTGTAACTTGTAAAGATAAAGGCTGGTTCCAGAGCTATTTCAAAGGTGGTTTGGACTGCAGAGGACAGGCCTTCCATGCCCCTCTCCTGTTGTGAGGGGGTTATTTGTTCTTTCCTCTTTCCTCTTCCCTCAGAGTCCCTTGGTGGTTTTGTTTTGTTTTGTTTTTTTTTCCAGTTTGGCACTATGCTTCCTCAAAACTTAGCTTCTAATGGGGTCTTCCTTTCTCTTTGCTGCCCCTGCCTTTCTCCTCTCAGTTCACCCTAGTGCTGCTTTCCCAGGTCCCTGTGCTGTCACTGCAGATGTGATGTAATTGGGGGACTGTGGTGGAGGGCAACATGAAGGTCAACATGAAAGTCCTTGCTCAGGCCTACTGTCGGTGATATATGTAAGCTTCTCTGGAGCAATGTGAACACATGTCTATGTACTCCAGAGAAGGCACTGATAACAACCCAAAGATTCCACCCAAGTCTAGGTCCCTGAATCAATGAGTTCATTCTAGTTGCTTACAGAAGTATGCATGAATCAGAGGCAGCTGCAGCACCCCCATCCCGTGAAAGTTGCATTCCTGGAGCTCCCTGCTTGACTTATAGGAAACTCGGCTTGTGGGGGAAATCCTTCCTCCCAGAAATTATTACTAAATATATTAACTAGGGAAAGGACCTTGTGGATGTTGCAATTTCAGGAACTTCCTAGGACTTGTGGGTTTCATTCATTTCCTGAGTTTGATCAGTTTCATTTGCTTCCTAGTCTTACAGAGTAAATATTTCAGTTGAGAGGAAATAGCTCCATGACATCCTATATGCCCAAACTCTGCCTCTTGCTGTTTGTATTATCCAGAGAATGTCCTTCACCATCTCGGAGACCCAATTTTCTGTGAGGCAGGATTAGTAGGAACATTTCACTCACAACAGACATCAAGGGTAGGTGTCACTCTTAAGATTATGAAACACAGCATTCTCTCTGGGATTTGAATAAGTCCACAAGTGCTTAGAGACAAATATGTGCCTGTAGTGTGTGTGTGTGTGTGTGTGTGTGTGTACAGTGGGTGGGTGGGGGTGTGTTAGGAACTGTCCTGCTGAATAAGAAAACGGCATAGTTTATTGCTTGTCAGCCCCTGCCTAGAACCCACTGAGTCGCAGACTACGTGTTGTGAGGTTCATGGTCTGTCTGAATTCTCAAGATCCCTGGGATGTTTTGAAATTCGTGCTGGGTTAGTAAGACCCTATGAGACTGTGACACACCTCCTGTAGTACCCAGGAGAGACAGGATTGTGGGGAGGGTGAGGAGATGAGCACCCAGATACCTCTGTTCTCTGTGAGATGCCTTTAGTGCTCTAGACAAAAAGAGACCTAACTTCCCAGGATACCAGAACCCACTCAAGTCTTTAGAGCTGGCTCTGAAGCAGGCCAAAGTTGGGAGAAAACACAGCCAGTCTCTAAAAGTCAGGATGGTGGGGGACAGGGTACAGTAATCCTGAAGGCTGGTAACATGAGTTTATTAGCTAGTGCCTTCCCGCTCTAAACACTGGTTTCCTCGTCTGAGGAGGAGAGGGAGGGTGGATGAGTTGGTTATTAACGTCTTCTATACCAGAGGTACTGTGTAATCTATAAATCATGCTTCCTGGGCCAAATCAGCCATGTGTCCCCAGGCCCAGGCCTCTTTCCTTGCTCATTTGATTTTCCAGTACAACAAAAAATTTTAGATACTTTCTCTGATTCTTAAAGTGCATGAACAAGTCTGACAGCACGACACAGCCAATTCCAGCACATCTGAGCATGATCAGGACAAGGCTGTTCACCTCTGCCTGATTTTGATGGTCACCTTCTGAGTCTGTGCCTGATAGAACTGCTAATGGCCTCACCACATCCTCATCCCCTGAAGTTGTCCAAGCCCAGCTTGGGAGCAAAGATTTGTAATTATTTAGACAGAACTTATACCATCTGTCATACAGTAGACTATGAAAATATCGACTCACTAAATGTTCATGGCCGTCTGTGTCGAGAATTCTTATTAGGCCTACTTTACAGTTGGGAAAGTGGCACACAGAGGTAAGTAGCTCAAATTACATCGCCAGGATCTGAGTCACAATCATGCATCTAACTGTTGCCAGCCACCTCTAGGCAGATGGTAGGGTTAAGGGTTAAGGGTGAGGTAAGTGTGGATGGCCTTAAAGCCCTACCTCTGACGTATGGTCTGCACATGCCTTCTTAGCCCTACACTCTGCTACTTCAGAGCTGGTAGCATGCACAAGGGCTCTCTTGGGCAGGTCAGCAAACCTGGGCTTTGAAGTGGACAAGATACAGTAAGTCAATCTTTTCTACGGACCCTCCTTCCCCCCAGGGTCACAGCTTTCCTTTACTTTTTACTACTTCTGTGACATCAGATACCCATTGCCTGTCTCCTGTAGCTCATTTAACAGTGAAGCCATTGTCACCTACCTGTTTAGCAAGCCTAAAAGTCAATGGCAACCATAGATGGTGGGGCACCTTGACAAGCAGACAGTGAAAATGCAAAATACAGGATTATATCAGTGTTCAGCACCTTCCCTGACACAGTCAATCATTACACATTTGTGCACTGACCTTAGACAAGAAGCACAGTAAGAATTAGGGGGCATCATGACAGCTGGGCCTGTCTCACCGGCAACACAATGACCCACTTAGGTTAGCAGTAGGGAAGGCTCAGACCGTTACGCACTGGAGCCCATGTTCTGTGGCCAACAGATCCTGTATGTTCCCAAGAGCTACCGGCTCAGAAGCTCTGGAGTCTGCAAGCAAATCATATGAAGTCAGGTTATGTGTTCCCAACCCCTGGTTCTAGTAATTTCCTGGAAGAGAGCGCTGGCCACAGTGTGCGGTACCAAGAGTGGACGATGCCTACTGATGGCTACAATACCCCAAGCTGGCCCGTGAGCTTGGTGACAACATACACACTGGAGCCAACCAGAACTACATCTTTGCTTAATATAAATAGCAGATGTGAGATGTTTCCCTTTGTTATGCGCGAGAATGGGAAGGCACAAGAAATTTCTGATTCCACACCTAGCCAGAGGGTAACTCCTGTCCGAGTTGTGTCTAACTGCAGTGCAAGTTGACTCTCCAGCCTCAGTCTAGAAGCTGGTGGTCTGCTTCCACCAAGTTCTATCCTCCTGACCTCCACTGACCTGGGAGAAGCGAGTGGGCCTCTGTGTATGAGCAGTATCCTTATTTCTACAAAAATATTTAAAAAATGAAATTAAATAAACAGATCCCACTGCCTGAGAGGACTCCCTGTGCACTGCCAGGAACCGACATTCTCCAGCCCCAGTTCCCCTTAGAGCGGGAAGCTCAGCCTGTGTGAGAAAGAGGCCACTTGTTCAGATATGGACACCATCTGCTTTGTGTCCTGCTAGCAGGAGTGGGCCCACCGGGTCTGTGAGGGCTACTGAAAAACTGTCTGTGGCCAATGAGATACAAATGCCACCCCACATATGCTCAAGGAAAAGAAAATGTAGTCTTGTGGTAAGGAATGCTGAGGCAGCAACATAGAATCCCCAAATATTTTTATAGGGGGCTTTAAAGAAAAAAAAATTGAACCCACAGTCCCTAACAAAGCCACAGTGTGTCCCATTTATGGCAAGCCTGATAATCACACCCTTCAGGGCTTTTACAGTCAGGCTGTGAACTCAGGGAGTAGAAGGCACTTCCTATAAGCCAAAGCCAACTGAGATTCCATTACCTCCCTCCTCTTGTCTGCAGAACCAGGTCAAACAATGGCTTGACCTCCTGTGCTCATTACATGTTGGCTCCCTTCTGCTAGCTAAGAGCCAGAGATAAGAAAATTGGTAATTGGAAGCCATGAAGGAAGTTTGCAAGCCAGCATCACGCTGCTGTGTCAGACCCAGCCTCTCCAAAGCTGTCTGTCAACTGATTCTGGGTGCTAAAAGGCAGCCATGCACTCTCCCTATACACTAACCAGTGTTGGTCAGCGTACCAAGACCCAAACAGGGTGGCTACAGTTCTTGGAAGATGAAATTCTGTGGGCAAGATGACGGTGACTCAGAATTCTAACCCAGATCTAAGCCTCGGAAGAGAATGGCGGGCTGCCAGCACTCTCTTTGCTTGGCCTTTGAGAAATCGCTCTTTCAGAATATTCTCCTTCCTGGTGACTTCTCTGTGCTTTCCTCCTAACCTTCAATCTTTAGCTCAACTTCCCTCACCTCTCTCCTTTTCTCACTGTGATGGCTGTTAGGTTTTAGATTTAAAGTGCCGTTCTTAAGAAATCTATAAAACAAAAATGCCTCTAACCTGTAACCTCTGCTTGTCCAAGGACAGATAACTTCTTGGAATACTGGGGCCATAACAAGCCGTGTGTGTTTTCACTTCTGTAAACAAGCTTGGTTGCCCCAAATGCACAGGATATGTACTTGAACACATGTAGTCAGGATGTATGTTTACCCCTGATTGGATGAAGGCAGAAGTGTGTAGCCTTGTGGATTTTGCCTTTATAGGCCTCTGACTACTGTAATTCAGAATTATACTCAGAGCACGAGCCTGATAGCACTCCCCAGACTGATAACATTCATAACAGTCAATACATTTCCGTCCCTCTCATTTACCTCAGACCTTGAAGCCCCAAATGTCCTTTCTTTTGAGGTCTTTTCACAGGCTACTAATTTACTTCTTATCAAGAGAAAAGAAAATTATTTGCTTCCAAACAGTTACTGTCTATGTCTCCTTTCCTCCTGTGGTCCATGAAAGCAGCTATTTAATGAAATGTCTCACTAACACATCAACTGTGGCCTGAAAGATGCCAAATATAAAGGCTGAATATATATACAGAATGTTAGCTGTTCACATCTTCCCACACTCAAGGTCAAGTTGGGATCCTGCTATGTTCATGATTTTCTCCATTACCACCCAAACAGCACCATTCTCTCATTTTCCTGTCCACCCTCCCCTTATCTCTTTGATGCATATGATTACCTTGGTTCTAGCAGGTGTCAGGTCCCATGAGGACTTCTCTTCCTTCCTCTCCAGCAACTCCATGGAAGCCAGTCACCTGACCACTCCTTTTCCATGTGTGACTCTAGAAGATGCACGGTTCTGTTGTGATAGCTGTTCTCTCTGGGAGTATAAATTTTATTTTCATCAAAAGATTGTGTAGCAGGGGCTGTCAGGCTACTCTTTGTATAAAGATCAGCCCAGGCTATTAAAACAGATCCCCTTCACCACCTACAGAAATATTGAGAAGTGACCATCAGTGCTGAGCCTGAGAATTTATGTGGCCTGCTCGCTAAGAAAGTTACTCTCCAGCTGCTCGGTGTAGCCGGGATAAGCCACTTGTATTTTACCTCCAGTGTCACGTAGAACGAAGCCTGGGGAAAGTGATTGCTCTGTAAAGATACATCAGGGATGGATTAGAATAAGGGAGGCTGTCAGTCCAAGCTGGTACTCTGGGCTAGCCTACCTTCCACGGAAGGGTTAACCATTTCCACCTGTGCCTCCAGTCTTTAGATGGTTGCCACGAGGTTCAGCAGGAAAATCCCTCAAATTCCAGGCTAATTGGCAGATTCCAGGGATACTCAGTAAACACTTCTCCTTTCTTTATTGAGACATAGCAAGAACAATAGTTTGGCTCTCAGCCCACCCAGAAAATGTCACTCCACTAGGCCTCGCTAAGCTTCCCAACCACCAATGACAACATCTAAAAGAGTTTCTTCACAAGACAAAGCCTAGCAGAAACTTTTCTAACTTGGAGGCAGAACACTCTGATGTTTTGAGTTAATTTGGCACAGCTAAAAGATTTTTCACACTTGCAAAAATATCAAAGTTCTCTCTTGGCCTCAGAAAAGCTAAACTATAGCTCTTTTTCAAATTCTAATGAATTTGGCATGAACGCCATTCATAATAATCACTGCCATTTTTTGGAGTACTTGAAAAAAATGCAGTATGAACTAATGTAATACCAGTTTTCAGAATTACAGAATGTTGGGATTAAAACAATGCTGGTCAAGTCTCAGCTTTTCAAGTTGAAGAAAGCAAGGTTTTGTTTTATGACTAACTGAACAAGAATGAAAACCCATCTCCAGAGGTGCCTTGACTCCTGGCATGAAGCTGAAGCAGCGACAAAGGACTGACTATAGGAACCTGTAACATAAACTTAAATGGCTGACGCTCTGTGAATAGAAGATATTTACAGATACTTCATGAAAAGAACCTGCACCTTGCCTATGAAGAGACCTTAAGACTTTGGGCCAGTTGTATCTCTGGGCTTTGGTGTCTTTAGCTCTAAGATGCAGCTGATGAACAGGTTACTTTATGGAGGCAAAACAATGAGGTGAACGCCTGTGATAAACTTTCAAATTCCGCTTTTGCTAAAGTGCCACTGTGCACGGCAATTGCAGCCATGCATCCTGCCTAGACTTAATTCTTCCTGCTCCTTGTTTTAGTTTCTTCTGGCTAATCAACAAAGCAAAAATGCACATCTTTCTGCTCCTGGTTCCTTACAGCCCTTTTAGCATTTCTGGCCGCTCCTTACCCCTCAGAACTCCCTCTGGCTGAGGGGTGCCCATTTTCATCAAAGATGCAGAAGAACAGAAATGCTCTGTCTCCCAGTAACGACCAAGTTCCCCAGCCACATTTCCTTTGATTACATTGCATCCCTCTCACTTTACTGAGAGTGATAGAAGGGAATGGAGAGGGATAAATCCATGGGCATGAATTTAACCCCACTCCTATAAAGGGACTGATGAATTAGAAGGTCTCTAGCCTGACTGGATGAAGGTGACAAATGTGAGTTCTACATATTGCTACAGCAAAGTGGGAAAGATTGCTTTTTTTTTTCTTTAAAAAAAAGAAAGGAAGAAAGAAAAGAAAAAGAAAACGCAGAGTTTTTTCCAGGTCTATTTTCCAGAGAGAATATTGTCATTTTTGTTTTTTCCAAAAAGGAAACGAATAGGTCTTTTTTGTGGCTGGATGCTGCTGACTGATTGATTGATTGATTGCGAATTCCCTCCACAGGCAAATGAACTATTTCTCTCAGAGAGACCTGAGTGAGACGCCTAGAAGAAGAGCACAGTAACTTGGAGTAAATGTCTGCCTGGTTTGCTTTGCTGTTTAGTGTAAACTAGGGGTTCTCATTGAGCTCCTACCCGTGGGTCTGCATGACTCTCCTTCAAAACACGTTCTCCATTAAACATCACATGGTAGAAGCAGAGATTGAGAAAATGTCCGTTATCTGGTACAAAACATCCAACATGTGTGAATTAAAGATGTTAGAGATCATGTAAGCTACAGGCGACCGGTTTTGAGGCTGGGTAAGTTTACTGCAGCAAGGGTCTGGTATCTGGATGTGGACGCTCTTCTGAAATCTCAAATACTGACCACACACACTTGCTAAAGGAAGCCCCTCCCTTTCTGGACTATATGGAATATTCTGGAATGTCACTCAACACCTCACATGCTACCAAGCTTTCTGACCTCTTGGGATAACATCTTATTTTGTTCCTAAGGAGCAGCCTCAGCACTTTCACCAAATAACTCAACTTTTCGAGCCATAAGAGAAGAAAGATCAGTTAGGAAAGTAGAACTAAGCCACTGTTTGAAAATCAAATAGCATACATTTTCATTTGTCCTGACGTAATTGTGAATCAGGAAAGGAAAGGAGAATTGTATCCAGAGAAGGGAGTCTCAGCAATTCCGTGTCATGACTTGAGCCTTAGGTCTTGAAACTAGTGATGCTCATTTATATAGAACTTAGCATTTCAAAATACTATTTATAAGCATTGTCTCCTTAGAACATCACACACTCTGATATCAGGATATTGCTGACTTTATTTTAAAAGTAAGGAAACTGAAGCAAAGAGTGATGTGTTCTGATCAAATGTTCTTAGATTTTTTAAAATTAACTTTTATTAATTATACTTTATTCATTTTGTATCCCCCCATAAGCTCCTCCCTCCTCCCCCCCGGTTGTTCTTAGATTTTTGTGTCACCACTCTGGCCTTCTAGCAATTACAGTAGAATCTACTGGAGCAGGCAGCTGACATCACAGGCCAGCACCCAGTCCTGTCTCAGCGAGACTCTGAAGGAAGGACACAGAACCTGAGGCCCTCTATATAGGCAAAAATTAAATAGTTCCTGTGTTCTTCCTTGCTGAATTCCCCTAACCTTACAAGTTCAGATTCCTGAGTTTAAATCCCAGCTCCAACACCAATTAGCAGTGTGGCCTTTTAGATAATCTATATGTTCAGGCTGTGCCTCAGTTTCCTCATATGTCAAATAAGGATTATACAACTTCCTTACAGAGGTATTATAAGTTTCCAAGCCTTGTTCTAAACAAGAACTCATTGTATAGTACCTACTATTAACTTTGTAATTTGAAGAAAGAATACTCACAAAGATTAAGTAGGAATGTTGCCAAGACTGAACTCTAAATTTGACTTCAATATTTTTTTTTATTCTTATTTACTCCTCCTGAACACAGCCTTCCCAAAAACTAGCCCATTGTTCTTGTGTTTCTGGACCTAGCATTTCTGCACCAAATTATCTGAGACCAACTCTATAGACCAATGCAGAATTTCTGGAGGTGTGGCCAAGAAGCCTGTATTTTCATTTGCTTTCTGACTGCTCTGCCTGTTGTCAAGAAACAACGACTCAGACAGATCTCTGCAGTACCTCTGACTGTTCACGCCCATCTAGTTTTCTCTGCTTGCTCCTCATTCCAGAAATGCCCCAAATCCATCTTGTTGCATACTTTCCCTCCCTCTGCTTGCACACCCCTCAAAGTGCTATCTCACGATTTAGGAAGACACAGCGGACGACGGACGACGGCTCACAGTTGTGGCTGCCCTCTTTTCAGTTCTTGGGAAATGATTGTTTATGGACTCCAGGGCCGATTGCTTCAGGCAGGCAGGGGAGTGATGGAGGGGGAGGGGAGACAGAGGTCTGAGAACATCTACTCCAGACACAAGATCCACTGCATACAGAGATGCACCACTGTCCCCCGAGAGAATCTCAGGCTGTACTGGGGTCAGCTCTACAACACTGAGATAACCCGGAGCAGAGAAGATGAGCGCAGAGTGGCAAAAATCCAAGGAAGCATTTGGGGTAGAGTGTTGTGCACAATGGATTCCTTCTAGAGAAGAGGCCGGTATTGTTTTCAATTTGCTTTCATTTTATTCAGCTTTACAAATATTCCCTAACCACCCTGACTTTCATGAGTCCACCAAAAAACTTTTAACAGATGCTCTTGAGACTGCTAAGACCAAACTTAGTATGCTACCCCCAGGCAAGTAACTTTTCTGCTTTTCTTATCATGATTTATTATTTTTTTTTTGACCTAACTTTCTCCTTAAGCTAGACTTAAGTCTCTGATTGTGTAAACAGTGGAAGATTGTCTAATTCCCTAAAGGGTGTCAAAGATCTGTATGGAATGGAGAGAGGAGATGAGGGAGTGGAAAAGAATGGAAGGAAAATAAGTATCAATTATTAAACACTGAGAAGGGTTTAAGAATCACATACAACTTGGTACTTCTGCACAAAGCTCTAAATCCATTACAGGCGAGGAAAGCGAGACTTCTCACCAGAGCAAATTTGCTTAATTGTGTTTTCTCTCCCCTAATGGGGAAAGGATTTCAAAACGTACTTCCTGTGTGTGTGGCCCACCTTTGCTCTGACTGGGAATGCACCCTGAACTGATAGAGTATCTTATTTCAAAGAGGATTTGATTCTGCTTAACAAAAGGCGGTACTCGAATGTTTGTAATATGCAAATCAGATATCCCGCCACCCCAAATCCTGTGCATATTTTAATAGTAAGACAAAGACACCATTCTCCCGTTTATTTTGCTTACTGGGCTTAGCACAAAGAAGTCCAGGAAGTGGGTCAAAAAAAAAAAAAAAAAAGCCCCAGTAATACAAATAAAGTTTTGGTGTGCCCTGCCCTACCTCTGAGTTTATTTTGTGTTGCTTCAAGAAAATAGTTGAGACTGATCTCTTAGAAAGAAAAGATGCTTTTCTTTATGGATGGGGGCTGAAAGCCCAAGATCAGACACCTGAGGACCTCTGGAGTAGAGCATGATTATATGTAAGATGGGTGAATGTGTATGGGACAGATGAGCAGTGTGTATATAAGGATTCCTGTGGTCAGGGAGGAGGCAGGAGACCACAGGCTTGCTTTCTTAGAACAAGCTCCTTTGTTGGGAATGAACCTAGCCCTCTGAGAAGATACTGCTCCCTCTCAAGGATAGTGACCTATTACCTAAGCATCTCGTAAGTGTCCTGCCATCTCAGCATTGTCACAACCGGGCTTCTGGTTTCATGAACATTGACAGGAAACATTTAAATCATACCAGACACAGCACCATCCACCAGAGAGTGGGCAAGCCTGGCAGCTTACCATACCTATCATAGCATTGAATTCTGGAGCAGGCTCAGTGTTACAACATATTATATCACCCACTGATTGGGATAGTTGGTATTTCAAGTCACTGCCATCAATAGTGCCACTCTTATAGCACTCAGATCCCAAACAGGCACAGTTCAGGTGAGCTGTGTTCAGCACAGTCCCTCTTAGATGCTGAGAAGACCCCCAAATCCAGAGGTCCAATAGTCCATTTAGTCCATTTAGTCCAACTTTCTCATTTTATAGACGAGAAAGCAGGCCCAGTGGTCCAGTGGTCCAATGTGTTGGTGACCACACAGAAGTAAGAATCAGGGTCCCATGAGGAGCCGTGGCAAAAACTACTACTTTGCTGTGTAATATTTTATAAAGCATATAGAGAAGATGGTTACAAAGAATAAACAAGATGGTTTCTGAAGTCTTGAAGTACCTTTAGAGGGAGACACAGAGGAGATAGAAGCAAATAGGAAGCTGCAGCTAATCGAGCTGATGTAGAAGTCAGTGAGGTCTGAGGTGGAACTCTGACATGAGACAGAACTTGGATCAGTTACTTGGATGACACACAAATGTGAGAATACAAGCTATGTGGGAGTGGGACTATTACCCCACCCCCCAGTAAAACAGAGATGGTGATGGTGCCTGTTTCTTAGATTGTGCAAGGACTAAAGGAGATAATACAGAGATCCTGACACAGATGAGATGCTTAATAGATTCTGACTGTTATTACAACTCTAGTGCAGACATCCAAGGATAGATGAGTGGATAGACTGCCAAGAAGTCAGTCCTGAGGGGGCCTGTCCTCAAGCCAGGCTTCCTCCCTGCCAGCTCCTTGCTTCCAACACAAGGCCCTTTGCTGCCTAACTCTAGTCCTCCTCCCTCCCAAATAAAAGACAGATATAATGGTGTTAGTGCCCAGCTTCCAGCCCAAATCTATAGTAGAGTAATAGGGTATAGATAAAAAATGAAATTGCAAAAAAGACATGGATATTGATAATGAAACTACGAAAGGAAGGATAGCTAATCGCAAGTTTTTTTTTTCCTTCTGTTACTACAATGCTAGATTATGTTGAGTTGTTTTTTTTTTTAAAGTCTTGGTTAAGTACAGGGAGTATTAAATACAATCACCAGTTTGCATTCTTTCAGGAAAGTTCCCAGAGCAGCGAATGAGGGACAGGAGTGATAGTTTAGTCAGCAAAGTGCTTGTCCCACAAGCATGAGGAGCTGAGTTCCCTCCCTGGAATCCAGGTAAAAAACCTGGATTCAGCAATGGGAGTTTGTAATCCTAGGGTTGGGGCAGGGGATACTGGCAGATTTGTGGGGCTTTCTGGGAAGCCAGACTAACAGAACAGCCAAGCTCTGGGGGGAAATGTCAGAGACCGTTATCTCACAAAACTAAAGTGGAGAGTAACTGAGAAAGTGCTGACTGAGGAAGACAGAGGCTGGCGACGCAGACGTGCACGGAGGCGCATGCGTGCTCAGACTCACGTGCATCTGCACACGTGTGCGCCCGAGGAAGGAAGAGTGGATACGAGAGAGAAGAGCGATCACTCCTTCCTCCCTCCCCTTCCCTGGGACCTTAGAGTCCATGGGCCACTGCACAAATTTCGGGTTTTCCACCCTATTAAAACTGTTCTGCAGCAGCTGGTATAAATGGCATTGTAATGACCAACTCTCCTATAATGTGATTTGTGGCATGACCCCGAGTTGACAACAAACAAACAACAACAACAACAGAAAATCAAGTCACATTCAATGTCATGCTCAGGAGAAACACATCACCTCGCATTTTCAGTCTCCGAAAGCCAACCGTAAATCTTCACTGCATATTAACCGGAACATCCTATTTTTTTGGCTAACTCTGAAGACAGTTTGCTCTCGTTTCAAACTCCAGAGTTTCGGTTTTCTTTTGAGGGCTCTGTTTATCTCCTTGTAAAACATGGCCAAAAGACACTTCAGGAAATCTTGAAGTTTTCTCCAGACAATGTTTGTTTTGCAGACTGTCTCCCTGACACTGGGGTGCCAGTTGGCAGCCGGAACCCCGGATATCAGCATCCTGGGGTCTTGACACTGCATTTCAAACCCCTTGCATTGATTACAGAAAAATCGTGATCTTTACTTTTCCTTCCTGAACACTGGAAATGACCCTCCAGGCATGAAAACAACAGTGTGTTCTGTCTTTCCCAACACAGCTGGATCAGCATGCATCTCCCACTTAAAGCTTTTAAATACTTGACATACACATTCTGAACACCCCCAATGGACTGTCACGGTCTGATTTAATCCCAAAGAAAACTGACGTTAAAATAGAGCTTTTCCCAGCAATAATAATCTCATTTTTGATAAATGATTCTCTTCTCACCACCTCTGAGACGTAGGAGAGCTTTTATGTAATAAAGAAGCCATTTGTTGCTGAATATTTTAATGCCTGTTTCCATATTTCCCTTGTTTTTAATGCAAGGGCAATGCACAGCATTACAGGAGAATGTCTTTTAAAAGCAGATTTACAGCAAGGGCTGCGAGGGAAATGGATGGCCAGCTGCATCCGTGCAGAGCTGAGCTGCCGAAGGGAATAAGGCACAGAGATGCTCTTATTCACACGTACATGCACGAAAGCATAACCTCCGCAGAGAGCGACAGTGTTACTGTGTAACCTGATGTGATGTGACCTGCCTTCATTGTGGACTCCCTCTTCTCACTTCCTATGTGTACTTAGTTATCACTGGGTCTCACATGCTTCATCTGAGATCCGGGAGATGGAGGGACAGACTTTCGTGAAGTCATTATGACTACCGAGGAAAAGACAGGGATGCCAATTCACCAAAAAGAAGCTGTTCTGGGAGCATCCTACCTTAGGGCTCAATCAGAATGGCTTTTGCCAGAAGCATGACTCATTGGGGCTTCTAAACTTCCATTTTCAGAAGCACTCATCCGGATGGATGCCTTTCAGCAGAGAAGCCACTGCGATGGTTGTGTTCTTTACTGGATAGATAGCAGCAGAACCTTCAAGGGGTGATGGTCCCAGATTCAAACTCCCTATCCATACCCTCAGTCCTGTGATTTTTAATTCACATCGGGCTGTTGATGTAGAAAGCTGTCTTGGGAAGCCTCCACGGAGAAGCAATTCTGAAATGCTTCCTAGAAAGAGTCACCGCCTCATTGGAAGTGTGGGATTTAACCTCAGTCGTATGCACGTCTGAGGAACAAAAACTCTGTGAGGCACATGCACTCGAGGTACTTCTGGGAAGGGAAGCCAGCTCTTCAGGGATGTTCTACTGATTTTTTATTATTGTTAAGTGCTCCGTGCCCTTGGTGGACATCAATAGCCTCCATCTGGGGCAGAAATCCTTATCTGAGAGTCTGGCTGGCTCACAGCTCGCTCCGGATGGAATAAGCAGTCGAAGGGCTAACTGCAGAGGCTCAGAAACAGGTGTCTGTCTGCTTCGCGTGCTGGAAAGGTGAGCTCTTTTTGACCTCAGGAAGTTGTCTATCCCATTGTACATGGGGCCTTTAAACCGCTCAGTTCCCTTCCAAAACTTGAGAAGCGAAAACAAAGGTCAGAAAGAAAGGGCAAGCCAGTGTGAGGATGAATTAGGGGAGGCCCAGGCTGGGAGGGAAGACCGTCATGCCTCACCCTCCCACTTAACCCATACTGTGGGCTCTATGCATACTCGCTGACAATGGCAGCTCTTACAGGGAGTGGAGTAGAGAGAAGGGAGCAAGGACTTGGAGAAAACAAAAGAGAATCTGTTTTGTGTGTTCTAGCTTCCAGGTTTGAAAAATCAAACAAAGTATCTATAGCCATTAAAAGCCACCTAATACATACTATTATTCCCTGCTTTACATTTTACTAGCTTATCTAATCCTATAAGAATTATAGGATTCTTATATGGAGCTGGATCAAGGCTGAAAAACAGAGGTGCCTATGTGGACTATGGCACCATACTAGCTGACAGCTCAGAATGCTCCCAGGCATCTGCATTCCTTGGAGGCTCTGGGCAGATAGAGGGTCTGGATGGATGCATGCCACATTCCTCAGTGTCACACTCAAGGCAGTGTGGGAGCTAGAACCACAAAGAAAGCAGATAAAGGCATGTTGCTGGAAAACGAGAGCCTACATTTGGATGGCTGAGTAGGCATGGGATCCTGGTAACTACAGCTCTTCTCAAGACGTTGGCCTCCAGAAGCCAACTGACTATGTTTGGATCTCATCTCAGTCATGTCCGAATCCTGGGTTCAATGACACAGGTGTCAACAAAGCCAAGTCTTGGAGCCGCTCCAAATAGATAAACGGATTACATGAGCAATCGGGAGTATGCTCAGCTACTCTGCAAGGCAAGCACAGCCGTAAACACTGGCTGTTCTTACAGAAGCAGTGTTTTCAGATAAATCCATCTCCCACCCTCATCACTGCTTGTCCCCCACAAGTACAGTGAGTTGACTGGTTTGGAATAGGACTTAGACCTTCTTCCTCAGGAGAAGAAATGTGTTGAGACACCAAGGGCAAACAGCTCTAATGCTTATCAATGTGGCATCATTTGATCTCCCTGTGCCCATAGTTAAAAGGAACACTGTCTGGGAAAGAGTATGTGCCCCTGACCCACTCCTGGGAATCACACAGCAGGCTCAAAGACTGACAGCCTAGCTAAAAAATTAGATGGGCTGGGTAGGCCAATAGTTAGACAGGAACTGCCTGGCTCAACTGTCAGGTGAGCTGGAGTATCACAAAATATAGGGCCAAGACTGGAGACCTCCCACTTCTAGTAGGTGAGGAGTGGGATGGCCACTGAAGGCCATGGAGCAAGAGGAACCTCGGGAGCTACCACAGGCTTCTGGAGTAGAAATTCCTTCTATTAGCCATTCTTCTGGCTCTGCTGACTTGCCTTTAGGAGAGATGGTTAGAAGCCGTAGATGCTTGAGCAAGGTTTTCTTGATGTGAGGTATCTCCTAGGAGGCATTTCTTGAACACCAGTCCAAGATAACCAATAGCAAGCCAACAGCAAGCAACTTTTCACATGGCAATGGTAGCAAGAAGATTTCTGAAGGGAGCACTGGGCTGTTCACAATATCACAGCGAGGTATCACAGTGGAGACAGGTGGGGTTCATTTGGGGATAGAACTAAAGAAAGAGAAATTTGGAGGGACAGTCCTTGAAAAGAGATCTCCCCTTTCTTCCTGTGCCTCTAGCAGAGGTCATATGCTACAGACAGCCTGGACTTTGAGGCTTTGGGCAGAGCAAAAGAAAGCAGATCCCTGGACATTACTGCAGGAAAGATTATATTCCACACAGGAAGAGATTCTGTGCCACAACAGGGAGTCAAGTGAGTCAAAAACTTGGAATGATTGCCTGATGAATGACATGTCGTTAATAAAGGAACCTCTTTTTACTCTCTTGTTTCTTTTTCTCTGTTTTCTTTGGATTGCCACTTGGGTCAAGTGTGAAGTTGTTGTTCTCAACCCCAGAGCCCAGAATCCAAGAACGCATCTGTGGCTGGAACACAGTAATCAAATGACCAGATGTGCAATGTGGGGCTAAGTGAACCCAACAGCTAAAGACACACAGTCTGGCAACAATCTTCTGCCATTTGAAACTTTTTTTTTTTTTAACCAGGAAAGCTTTTGCATTTAATTTGGCTGATACATATTTTGGGATTTTTTTAAAAGTATAATTTTTTAAAAGGTATTTGACAACATCAGCTGCAACTTTCTTATGAATCTGATGTAAACGCAGATAAATAACAATGACTTGAGGAACCTATTTGACAGTATCTTTTAAGGATGAATATGTGAATACCTTAAAGGATTCTGATTCAATCCCTTAAATACAGCTAACAGAAATACACAGACATATACATCAAGAGATGTGTTCACAAATATTCATTAATGCACTACTCAAAACGGCCAGTGCATTGGCGTTTCTCTAGAAGAGCTTCAAAATCCTCTGGGCTCCCCTTTGCTGTAGCAGTTTGCTTCCTGCAAGTTTCTTGGGCTTAGAATTCCTCAGGAACACTCAAGCACCCCAGTGAGTTTATGGTTTTGGCACTGTCCTGAGCCACTGAGAGACAGAAACTGACAGACAACGAATAAGTATTTCCACCTCTTGCTCTCTCTGATGGGTCATTCCGAAAAGCATCCTCTAAGCCCCTCAGAAAATGCTGGTGCACCCACGTCTTATTCTTGCTTCTCTTCCCATGTCATTCTCTCTGCTCTGCTGTGCTGGCGTCTAGGAAAACATTTCCACATACACCATTAGCAAGCAAAATTTTCTCTCAAACTCTTCTATGGCGAAAGTCCCAAAGAAAGAAAACTCAGATTTGGAAACATAGCAACATGAGTTGATGAATTGTGGAGTATTCATAGAAAGAAATGTTGCATTCAACTGTTCTAAATTTGGATGAATCTATAAATATATAAAGTTAAATCAAAGAAGCGAAGCCAGCAGATGAGGAGGAGATCCATGAAATTCTCTGCATATAATGTGGCTGTTGAACACATCAACTCCCAGTTGTGGTTACCTGCTCAAGGTCAACCCAGGCAAACTTCCAGCAGGAAAGGGGAAGAGGATTCCTTGGCAAAGGAGCTCTTGGCAGTTGATGGTTTCTGAATAAGGGAGCGTCATTCTCTTTAGAGACACGGACAGTGGTAGGTGTCTCTTGCCCCAGTATACATGCACATATGGGAAATACTAATTAGACTTATGGGGTTAGGTATGGAAAGGAAAGAAGAAGACATGAAATTTGGAAGGAAATGAGCTGGGAGCACCAGAGAGAGTTGGAAGGATATAAATGTAAGCAATTTTCAACAAATAAAAGTATTACTTTTTAAAAAGCCAGACATTAAAGATTATGTACTTGGGCCTGGAAATACGGCTTAGCAGGTAAGAATGTTTCCTGCTCATGCAGACAGCACAGATTCAGTTTTCAGGACACACATGGTGGCTCACAACCATCTGTAAGTCTCTACAGCTCTATAACTCAGGGGATCCAAACCCTCCTCTGATCTCTGCATGCTCTACATGGACACACACATTCAGGAGCACTTGCATAAAATTAAATAGATAATCAACAAAATAAAGGTTATACACTCCACATTCTATTATGAGAAGTTCATAAAAGTTCGTAGAACTAACCATGAAAGTGGTTATCTTTGGGAAGAGGAAGAAGGTAGTGATTGCTAGGATGAACACTACAGAGGAATTTTTAGGCATATTGTCAATAATCCAATATATTCAATATATTCAATAACTTGTTGAACTGAATATTGCTAAATTATGTTCACTTTTTAACAATTCCTTGAGTTAACCCTTTCAATTTGATCAGTTGTGTTGTGCTTGGACTAAGCATGTTCTTAAATGAATTTTTTTTAAATGTATGATGACTGATTCTTTTGTCTTGTTCAATAACAATATATGACTTTTTTTTTTCAGGGATACTACCATTTATATCTATGGTCCATAATAGGAAACAGCAACTTCAGCTTCCTTTCTAGACAGGAAGTTAAAGGAGTAAAGATGGCCCCAAGGGCAGTGTGTTTCTAAACAGGGTTGATTGTTCACACTCCAGACAAGTGGCATACCAGTATAGTAGCCCCATAGAAAATTAAGGCAAAGGAGGAAATGTGAGAAAGAAAGAACAAAGGAGAAAGGAAGACTGGTGAAGAGAATGAAAATGGGGACGAGATAAGAAAAGAAGATAAATAAAAGGCAGACTTATGATGTTTGCCATTGGCAGTGGTGTATGTAGAGCCACAATGGATGCTATTAAGGTCCCAAATGTCACCAAGTAGTTGACAACACATTATTAGGAGGCAGTTTGCTGGATCCAGCCATCTCAGGAACAAGTTCCGTCTTGCTGGCAGAGTCAAAACTGAGTTCATATTCCCAGGCCCCAGAACCCTGCTCCTATCATTCTTCTTCAGGTGTTTTCATGTTTGTCTGTTAACCAGTAAAGGATGGAAAAAGGGAAGTCGCCATTATCCCCTGTTTAAGCTAAGGCACACAAGTGTTAAATGTGTGGCCTGTCTTGACTTAAAGCTTGCCCACTCCTTTGTTCCCTTATAATTCTAAATTCCAGACCAAAGTCCAAAAGAGGACATGACTGCAAAGAGCTGAGTCAAGAGTTCTGAAACAAGGACTTGGAAAGATTCAGTCACCCTTTGCTTAACCCCTAGTGTCAAACTATGATTGGTCAATGCAACAGAACACACTGATCCCCCTTACATTGTGTTCCCATCCTTTGAAACTGTACAATCTCCCTTCTCCCTTCGGGGTCTCCGTTCAGACCTCGAAATGGCCATCTCCCTGCACACACAGAAAATAAAGCTTGCATTTTCAGCTTCTGTCTCTGAGGTGAGCTTTCTCAGCTTCCACCCTGAACCCAGCAACATCTGTGTATTTTATCATAGTCTTGCAAGAGCCCCCAGCATGCTACCTGCTCTAGTCAATCATTGCCATGTACAAAAGAGGCTTCAGTGTGTCCTCATCTTGGATTTTTTTTTTCCCCAATAAAAGCCAGAAATCTGGATTTTGCCAGTGAAAATTCCTGTCTTAAAATATGTTGAGAAGTTCAAATTTTTCAAACACTTGAAAGATTGGGAGTGGAGAAAAACATTTCCGAAAACTAGATCAGGCTCTCAAAGTGCTGTTTTCTGCCCTCTGGTCTTCACATTAAACCGGAAGGTCTTTCACAGGACAGCCTTGCAGTCAGAAAAAAACAAAAAAGAAGCTAAGTTTGAGCACATGTCCTGTGGAGCGTCACATCTTCATTGCATGACTATAAGACAAAGGAATGAGCCTTACCTGAGCATTGGAGAACCTGTGTCCAGTCCAGTTTTACTGTTGAAATTATTTAGCTGGGCGTCAGTTTCCCCATCTGCATTGGGAAACTTTGCAAAAGAGTTCTTATGGCAGAACTTCTGGGATGATGTAATGAACATGGGTGAGACTAATTCTTAGGGACTGAACAAACTTCACAACATGGCGTATAATGGTCGGTGGCCCTGGGTCACTGCATAGTCTGTAGTCTTGGAATTCATTCTCTTCTCTCTCCCCCTCTCAGTTCATCAAACAAAAGCAGAATCCTTCCTCCAGCCTTGCCCAGATGAGAAGGCCTGCCCTTAGGCTTCATGCTCCTTAGATGTTCTGATTTCCTGGAGGCAACAGCCCTCTCAACGTTGAGTAGCCAAAAGCCCCCAGTCCTGATGCTGGTGAGACCTGGGCTTGTGCCATGGGTCTCTCTCATTGGGAACAAGGAATGCCATTCAATGTCACTTCCTCCTGTGAGTTCCTACCTCATAGGAATTCTGACAAGAGATGTCAACTGTTTCAAAAACTAACCATGCCTCTGGCACAAAAGTGTCAGATGAAGTTAATTACACTCCCCTGTGACTTACCAAGGCATCTACTCACAGGCGCTGGATGGCCATCTGCCCGGAGGTTTGTGAAAATTTGATCTTATGTCTCTTTGTATTTAAGTTGGCCTTCTTCCCTCTGTTATTTTAGAGATTCAGCCAGAGTTAATATTTCTACAAAATTCAGACAGGTTTGGACATGGAGATTCTGATCTAATCCAAATTTGTGGGCTCAGGAATGCTCCCAGGAAGCTGTTATGCATTTTGCTACAGAAGGTTCATACCAGGAGGAAGAGAAAGTCAGCTTTGAACACCAGGGAGGGCAGTCAGGTAGCTTAATCTGTGCTATTAGTTTATTTAAAAATATTATTCACATTTTTCCTGAAGATAGAGAGGGCATGAAACTAGGTATCAGAGTCTAAGGCAAAAGGAAAAAAAATCATTAATATTAATCTTGATTTTTAAAAATTTTGCCTTTTTCTTCATCGTGGATCTTGTATTAATTTTGATTATGGATTAAAATATATAAAATTTTGGATTGAACTCTTTTAGTTTATTTGTTTGTTTGTGGCAGGATCTGACTCTACAGCCCAGGATAATCTAGAACTTGTATTTAGCCTAGGCAGACCTTGAACACATGACAGTTTTTCTGCTGCAGACTCCCAAGTGGCGGGATGATAGGCATGAGTCTCCACTTATCTTGATTGCTGCATGTTTTTCAGAGACCTTCAATTCCTGCCCTAGAAGCCAGTGTGCCTTCCTTGTCCTGCCTACAGCTGCTGCACTCAGTACGTTAATGACAGCCACTGAATGCACTTAAAAATTGTTTTGATCATTCCCACTCGAATGCAACTTAAAACATTACTCTTCTCTCAAAGCCTTGGTTTTATGGCAGAAAACAAACAAACAAACACCACCACCAAACAAACAATACCACTGACCTAGGAGCCCAAAACTCAATGATGGCTTTAATATGAGCGCCCTCAGGTAGAAGGCTCCATGCATTATTATGCCTCTCACAGTCTATGTATCTTTGGTTTAAAAATAAGCATAAGCACATGTTATAATAAAGCATTTATTTTAATTACTGAGTTCTTGGTGACAAATAATAAAATCAGCTGAAGGAAACCTGACTGTATTCACTGTCTGGGTTATTAAATAGAGTAGTTGGGAGTCTGCTCAGTTAGATCAAGATACCCCAGTCATAGTCACAGGAGACTGCCTGCTGTTACACCCCAGCAATGGGATAACTGCTAGGATCCCCGTTTCCTTTGCCTTTCCAAAGTACTTTCTCTCTAATACCCACACCAGAATCTACTCAGTACTCATTTCATAGGCTTTCATCCAAATCAAAGTCTTGTTTTATGGACTGATCGATTGATTCCTTGAGAAGTGTCTCATGCAACCCAGGCTGATCTCAAACTCATTATTTAGCCAAGGCTGGCCTTAAACTTCTGATATGCTTGCCTGCACTGCCCAAATGCTGGCCTTGCAGGCAGAGACCACCACGCTTGACTCTTAAAGTCAACATCTTCCCCAGACTATCAGAAGAGGCCTGGCCAATGCCTGTGTCTAGCTACAAAGAGAGAAGAATGATCTCTCTTCTTACTGGAGACACACAGCCAGAATGCATAAATTCGAAGGCACTGGGAGGGCACTGGGGCAACTCTGGGGAGCTACACAGTATGGCGAGCACCTGCTGTGACAGGTGGAGGGAGCAGGCACAGACAGCAGTTGCCAACAAATGCCAGGACAGGAAGCTGAAGGCAAGCTTGGAGCATTCTCTCCTCCTTCCTGAAATCTCACAACTGCAGTCACTCTTTGGCCTGCCCCTGGTGGATGAGACATGCCAGGTAAGGAATGTGAGAATTCAAACCAAGGCTGCCCCTCAGCTGCCGCCACCATTCACCTAGACCCTTCTCACTTCCTTACTGGAGTTATTTAGAACTAACAGGACAGCTCTGGCGCGTGGGAGGCTCTGTGGACTCATTAAGTCTGGAAATGCTTGGGAAATGCATCTGCGAAGGCTCACAGCCAACTGTCATCATTATCATCAGCCTACAGACACTCTCCCAGAAGGCAAAATAATGCAAGGTCTGAAATCCTGGCCCTCGCCCAGCCCTTCATTTCGACCTACCTCAAAAATCAATGTCTTCTTAGTTTCTTTGTTCTGGATTCTTCGTGACCCAGGACAAGAGCACCAGCACAGGGCAGTGCTGCAGAAGGAAGCCACACAACCCCTGGAGAGCGTCCTCCTGTAAACTGATCTTGGAGCCCTCTGAAGCTTTTCTCCCTCAGCTTCTGTGAAGGCTGCTCTAGGCTAAAAAACAGAAGCTTTTGTTTGTTATAGTTAATACAGGCTTCTCACGCTTTTGTTTAGGTTTAGTTATACATACAGTTCTCTCTCTTTCTAGCTCTCTCTCATACACACACTCAACACATAGACATACACACACATGAGCATGTATGTATCCATAAGTATAATTTCTATGCCTCCCCCTTTTTCTAGTATGAACTGATTAAGCCAGGGCCCATGTATCTCTCCACTACAATCCTCTAAAAATGTTGGAAACAGTTAGTGCAGTTTATTTTTTCTGAAACTACTTCTATTTTTATTTAATAATTTTCTATCGTTCTTCATTCTTCCATCAATTCCTCTCTTCCCCCTCCTCTCTTCCTCTCTTCTCTCTTGTCAATCTCTCTTTTTCTTTCTCTGCCTTGTCCAATTTCATTTCTTTCTCTCCCATCTTTAGGGTTGTATGCTCTCTGACTCTTCCCCACTGTGTCTCAAGTTATATGAATCCAGCTTTCCAGTGTTGTCTTCTTATCTATGCAGATTCCACAGCTTGGGGTTCTGTCGACTCTTACCCGTGAGGCAGCCTGTGAACCAGTTTTTCTGGATAACTTAGGAGGATTCCAAATACAACTCTCCAAGTGGAACACTGTACCCAAGATCCTGCCAAGAGAGTGAGTGGGGAGAGAGATATAGTTTATGCTTCCCTCCCTGTGCCATGTGCCCTGGGCCAGGGCTGGACTACGTGAAGGAAAAGGCATGGTTCTATTACTCAATGACTAACCAAAGTTCAGTGTGAGTGACCAATTAAGCAGGTGCCGGTGACTCCTGCATAGCTGCTTCCTGTACCACATCCACTCAGGCAAACTGTTTATTGTTTGTTTATCACTTTAGTTTTGTAAAAAAGATCTTTCTGCGCATCCCAGGGCTCTGAACCTGTATTTATCCTCCAACCTTGGCCACCTGAGAGCTGGAATTACAGGTGTGCACCCCCATTCCCAGCTTGACACAGGCTTTTTAAACCTCCCATGCTATCCTCCCCATTTTTTTATGAAGGGCAAGTTGGTGGGCTATAAGCATGCCACTGTGAATCCATCCCTCCCTATCTCTTCACAAATTAGTTGGCTTCTGGACAGGAACAGCAGAATAAGCAATGGTTATAAGGGTGAAATTATAATTGCCTATTAGATCAACCACAATTGTAAAAGAATAAGTTATGGAAACTCTTCTCTCTGTCCTGCTACTTCAGCATAAAAACAATAATCCCAAGTAAGAAAATTTTTGGAAGGCTCATCTAACTCGAAGGAGGATGGTGTTCAAAGAATAACAGGTTTAATTAGGGGAGGAGGAGGAGGAAGTCATGGAAACTTTTCCAGGATGCTGAAAGGCCTGTTTACATGAAGTTCTCAGAAACTTCAGAAGGTGCCAACCTTGCTTCTTTGTTTAATCTAGTTTCATTCCAAAGCCCTGGGCAGTTAAATCTCTAGAACTATTCTTAGTTTATGAGACTTAATGCAGCTTGTCTCCTGCCTCATTTGATGGGGCCAAGAAAAGAGAGGAAAAAAAAACCCTACTATTTTCTAATGAAGTAAACAGGCAAGAGCTGGAGGGAGGTGGGAAGAGGGTTGGCACATGGACCATGTTAATGTGTTTCTACCCAGCAACCAAGTGACATGAACCCCTTTGTTTTCCGTGTCCACCTCTCAAAACCCTATATTAACTCCTTTCTTATAATGGTCATTTGCTAGGTAACACATGACTGGCTAAACTGCCAATTCCTCCATGGTGCACCATGCTGCCCCTCTTTACTTGATTTTAGGACCTCTCCCCTAATTAACAATCAAAAATGATGACACGGAGGAGAAAACATTCTCCTAAAAGAGCAAGCATAAACATGGATGTGAGAGGCTAATGATATAGCCAGTTTGGGTTGGGTTAGAAAAGAGAGAGAGAAAGACAGAGAGAGAGAGAAAATTCAGAGGCAAAAGGCAGAGAAGGATGGCTGTAAAAAAGGGAGATATGAAAGAAACCTTGTTAAGGACGGGAAAGGAAGTGACACGCCAAAGGCTCAAATGTGACAGCAAGGACAGAGTCTCTCTGTCCATAGACTTGTCTGTCAGAATGTAGCTGTGGTGGACTTGCTGAAGGCTGACACAAAGACACAGTGGATGTAGCAGCAAACCTGTCACTCCCCTATGGTGCTATTTCTTTATAGCTTTTAATTACTTAGCAGAGGCACTGCTTTTCAGGGGTCAGCACAGGAAACAGAAACATCTGGCAGAGTCGAGGTAGAAGAAGTCTGGGAAGCGGCCAACAGAGTATAGGCTTCAAGGCAAAATTGTCCACCATCTCCATAGACTAGGAGGCTGCTGCTGTCCTGTAGTCAGGGTCCTCCAAGGACCCTGAACAAGAAGCTGCGGTGGCTCTACCCAGACCCACTTCCACTTCACCCATAAACAAGCCACCACAGCTGTGGAGGCCTCTGCCTCCCCCTGCCTCATACTCCTTGGGCAAGGGCAGCCTCTGGCCCCGACTGGATCTTCACAGTACGGCTGGGACACAGCCTGAAGCAGTCACCTGAGGCACTGACGATCTCCATGGAGATGCCCAATCACATGGTGCATTACATGACAGCCTGATGGCAGGCTGAGGGGTGAGTCCCTTGGATGAACAGCTTTCCTCAGAGCTGGAGGAGCTCACCCCGGAGTTGCTGTCAGGAAGGGGCAAAGCCAGAAAGTCTTTCCTATGTCCCTTCCCAGCTTCAGTCTTAACCTTTATTCAGAACTCACTGATTTTCTTGTCCATATTAGCGATTACACTATCTTATATTTTATTAAGTGAATCTAGGTCATTTTTCCTCAGATTGCACATTTTGCAAAATGTACAACAGAAAGCAAGCAAACAAAACAAAAAGAAACTTGGAATAAATAGACATTAGTCACAGAATGGGCTCTATTTATTACATTATTGTCTCAAGTCCCCAAGTCCCACCGACACTCAGAGCCTGAACTTTGCTTGAGGAGAAGCCATGCCGGCCTGTGTGATTACTTACCCCTCGTTCCCAGCAGGCAGCGCCTCTCCCCAGGGTGCTCTCCCCAGCTGCCTTAGTCTGTTCAGCCTGTGACAAACACCATGACAAACAGCAGAGGCATTTCTCGCAGAGCTGGAGGCCCACGACTAGGAGGCCAGTGTGACAGGGTTCTGCTGAGGGCCGTCTTACAGACTGTGGCCTAGCTGTGGTCCTCAGAGGGGAGAAGAGTGTGAAAGATTTCTGTGTTGCCTTGAGAGGCCACTAATCCCATCCACAGGGATGGGATGCCCTGACCTAACCTAGCCAATTTTGAACTTCTAATACAGCACAGTTGGCTAAGGATGTAACCATGAGAGTCCGAAGGGATACATAGAGTTAGTTAGTCCCTGGCACCAACACATACACGCACACAAAGACACAAACACAGGCACAGGCAGACACACAAATGCACACACACACATGTACAAACACACACACAGACTCACACACATGCACACACAGAGACACACAGACACACGCATGCACCCAAACACACATACAGGCACACAGAGACACATGAACACACACGTATACACATGCACACACAGACCCACACACATTCACAGACACACACACATACACAGACACACATGTACACACAGAGACACAGACACACACACACACACACACACACACACACACACACACACACACTGATTTCCTTGGTGCCATTCCTCTATCCAGAGAAGCATGGATTTGGGAAAACAAACGGGAATAACACTGGGTTACCAAACAAGAGTAAAGGCCTGATCAGAGCAGCTGGCTTGAAGAATGAGTCTGCTCATGAGTGTGTTGGCTCACTGTGGAACATCTATGCACACTCGCCATTGCTGTGCCTGGAATAATGTCACCGTGGACTGATGAAGATCAACGGCCTGTGAAAATCTGGATTGGGCTGCTGGCATGCTTCAGATCAGCTAACGACCACGCTGCTGTTACAGAACTTTATCAAACTACATCAATGCTGTGAACAGGCTGAACATACCATTCTCTGACACTTCCTTTAACGGACACACTCTTCCCATTATCTTGATCTGTGATTCACTAGGACATTCTTTCACAGGATGAGGAGAGTGGACAGAGAACTTGGTTGGGTGGCAAGATTGGGGGAGAGAACTGTTTTCTGCTGGTGAAAGTTCTAGTTCTGTGACAACAGGCCTTGGGCCCAGGATCTGTGCATAGCGTTTCTTTAGGGGAGTGGCACAGGGCCCCATTGGCATTCGTGGCATCATGAGATAACACACAAGGCACCGGGGCCAGGAGGCAAAGTCCAGACCCACTGATTATTATCCATCAATCTAGATAGTTGGTAGAGTAGTGTAGAGGCCTAGTGCCTATTGGAGATGGATGTCTGTGATGCCAAGGGCTCTTGACTTCTGAGATTCAGTAACTCTAGGCCACCGTAAGCTCTCGCTCACTTGGACTTTGTAAGAAGATTTTGCCCTCAGGGAGGAGGAGAGAGCCACAGGTCTTGCCAGGCACGGGCAGCAGGACGGCACAACCAGGTCCTGGGAAAAGCAGCTAGGCAGCCTGCTTCTCCTGCCTCTCCTTCCCCTTGGCAACACTCCTCATCTGTTCTCTCAGCAGAGTGCAAATGCCCGAGAGACAGCCGGTTGGCATCTTCTCTCATGTCGGTTTCCGCCCGAGTTTTGCAGTTCTTTCAGGGCCTGTCCGTAGCAGGCATTCATCCCCTGGCTAAAAAGAGGCACGGCTCCCTGGGAGACCAGCCAGAACAGTGCCAGGAATGCACAAAAGGGTGAGAGGACCTGCTTCTTATGAGGACCCACTCCCATGGCAACCCTGTGGTGATGTTCCTATATTTCTGCTCTATGCTGGCTCCTCTGGCACAGCCAGCTGACTTAGCATTGCCTTGAATTATTTATCAGCTCCCGCAGAGAAACCACAGCACAGTGTCTCTGACGCCCCCAGCACTCACTGCGCTACCCTTTGACTCCCGAGAAAAATCTAGAAATTCACCATGAGCCGCCTGACCTCTCCAAGGCACTTTGGAAAGGGACAGGAAAAGGTCCCACCATCTTCTCCTTGAAGACTGCCGGAACTGTGCTGAGTGCATGCTGAGTCTACTCCGTCCTTTGTCTTAGTCTTTGTTCTTCTCTCACTGTTCTATAGACAGGCAGGCAGACCTCCAGCTGGATAACCACCATAATTTGGCAGGTACTAGAAACAGGACAAAATTGCCTTCACCCAGCCTCCAAGGCGCCTCTCTGACAAGCTTCACACATCTGGTCCCAGGCAGCCCAGATTCACATAAGAACATGAATGGGACAAACAAAAGTGGCTTTCTTCTCACTGTCACTGAATGTAAGCCACTATAAACCTCATACCCTTGGACTTTCAATCCCAGCCCTTTTATCCTACTCCAAGAAAATATAACTCACGAGCTAGAACACTGGTTCTCAACCTTCCCAGTGCTGTGACCCTTCAGTACGGTTCCTCATGTTGTGGTGGTCCCAACCGTACAATTATTTCATTGCTACTTCATAACTGCATTTTTTCTCCTGTTCTAAATGGTAAACATCTGATATATAAGATAGCTAACACACAGCCCCTGAAGGGGTCTGGCCCCGCGGGTTGAGAACCATTGAACCAAACGTTTACTGGCAAACAGGCACAAAACTGCCCCCTTAATTTAGCCTTCTAAATGTGGTTTCATTTTGCTGTTTCAACTATACCAACAAGCACCTTGCTTATGAAAGTCACTCCATTACCTCATGAGAGAGAGAGAGAGAGAGAGAGAGAGAGAGAGAGAGAGAGACATCAACAGGGGGACAACAGAACCAGCCTTAAAATATAGTGGAGAAGAGACCCGAGAGAAACAGCCCTTTGGGTGCAGTTGACTGCTGAAGGGACTTTGGATGCTGGAAGAAACCACACATACCAATGTGACACTGGAGTTTACACTGAGAACTGTAAAATAATTAGCCACAAGTCAGAACAATAAATGATTTAACAACTCTGGGCCTCCACTTGCTCACACGGGGATGGATCAAGGATTAAAGGAGCTAGTTAATTCATAGAAAACCATTAACCAGAGCTCAGCACATAGTAAGCACTCAATAAAGTTGTTTGTTATTCTTGGATTTGCTCAATCCCATCAACCTACATAATTCTTCCTTTGGCCTTAACCACCTCTGCCTGGATTTATACCATCTTTGCTGCTAAACTTTTTAAAGACCCCAACTCTGCTCCAGTTTTCCATGGCAGCCTGCATTCCCATTTTCATTTCTTATTTAAATCCTCAAACATCTGTTGGATTTCTAACAAGTGTGCTGGCACCCTGTATTTCTGGCTGGAAAGAATTTCAAGAGACATATAAACTGTTTCTGATTCCTGATGTTTCTACTTGCCGTTTTCCAACTTTGCAGTGATTTAAAAATCACAGGTGTGTGGCGGAAATCCCAATTAAAATTTAATTCATTAGCAGGGCTATCATTGGTTTTACCTTTGTAACTCTGGTAAAGCTAATTATAAGGAAACAAATGAGGATAAGCAGCAGAAACAAAAAGCACTAAATGATATTTTGAAACCTAAAACTTGTCCTGGAGGTACAGAAAAAAAAATTTTTTTTTGTACTCTCCCTGACTCTTGGGCATGAATCCCACGTCTTAACAAGACAGTACGCTCACTCACTGGGATAATATAGACCATCTATGATGTGTCTTCCCGCTCCCCAGGCCCATGAATGGGCACATGGTAGACGACTCTGTTTCCCATTGATTGTGTGACTTTGACTAGATCACATTGTCCCTCTAGCAACTGGCATTTGAAAAGAAAGATTGGAGCCTCCTGGGAAAGAATAGCACAGTCTGTCTTGTGATGCTGCATTTTCAGGCAGGGTCTGTGTGGGTCAACCAGCAAGGTCCCTACTAACCGACTGACCGTTTGAATGAGCACGTATACTCGGTAATCCTATGACTCCTTCTCATAAGCTGCTTTCTTCCCTCTGAGTCTGGAACATCCTACGGACAGAAGATGATCTTAGTCAGAGCAGATTAGGATCCCAGTTGGACTCGGGGAGATGAGGCATGGGACTCCTCACTGTTGCCACGTGGCTGCCTGGAAGTCCCGCGGAAGCTGGCACACGCGCTTCCCTCGGCCGCTTTAGCTTCAGCTGCCTTCCCCAAGGGCTCTCTGCTCCGGGCTCCAGCCTGGCAAGCCTGACACACATCAGCAAGGAGCCCAGCACCCATCTGTAGAACCACATAGCACCGCCTGGAACGTTTATACTACAGATCCCTTCTCCTCATGGTAGGTATGCAGAGAGGAAGCTGATTTGGGAGGGGTGGCCTGTGTCCCGCCTGCGTGGAGAGAAAGAACGCAGTTGGTGATTTTCATGGCTGGTGTTAGCTCAGCCTTCCTCTAGCCTGAGCCTTGTCTCACGTTCTGTGTGGCCTTGAACAATCTTTCCACTATCTTTGGGAATCTTATTCTTAAGCAAAACATCTTATTGGTCACAGAATTCTTTTACACACTTAAAAATACCCCAAACCCCAAAATATCTTTCTTTGTATCTGTTGGGTTGTGGCACCAGCAGTACCCAACTCCGTATCCAAAGCATTGTTTCCTATCGTTTCAGTTACCCGCTGCCCAAAAAGTATGAGCAGGAAATACCAGAAACAATCTTGTAAATCTTAGATAATTTTTGTTATGGTACAATAATTGTTCAAATACATTAATTGTTGTGACTAATCTCTTCCAATGCCTAATTTATGGATTAAACATTAACAGTACTGTTTACATTGGGGGGAGTGCTATGATAGAATCCCTGGCACGGAATGTGGCTCCGGGTATTTACTGTCTTAGAACACTGGTCCCCAAAGGTAAGAAAGGAACGCTGTGCTTACATTTACTTTAGCAGAAAGTAAAGCCGTGTTAATATATATATATATATATATATATATATATATATATATATATATATATAATCACACAAATACAAACTCTATTTGTCATCTTCTTTAGTTTAGCAGCTCTGGAGCACCCTTCAAAGACCCATGTGCTGATGTCTTGTTCCTCAGCTTGGCTCTCAGAGAAGGCAGTGGAAACCTGTAAAAGGCAGAGCCTGGCTAGAGGTCTTCAATCATTTTATGCACCAATTTCTTTCTCTATTTTTACTCCCTCGTTGCTGTGAGGTAAGCAGCTTTGTTCCACCAAATGATCCTGCTATACCAAGCCCTGAACCACAGGCCCAAAGCCACTGGACCAGTCAACAGCAGCTGGATTGGACCCTCCAAAGAGCTGTGAGCCTAAACAAACCTTCCCTCTTTTTTACATTACCCAGGTATTTTGTTGTAGTAGCTGACATCATCAGGACAAAAGCATTATCATAGGTCATGGAGTTTCTGGGAAATGCTACAATACACTTAAGAGAGATAAAACTTACCACCCAAATGGAAATGGCTTTGATCTCCCTGATCTCAGACTTGAAGCCCGCTGATTGGAAGCCCTGATTCTCTCACATGAGGGACTCAAGCTTATGTTGCAACAAGGACATCACACTGTCACACATTTTCATGTCTGGCCCTCAGGACCATGGGAGCTACCTGGTTCAGGCTACCCACAAAGTCCCTTCAGCCTCCTGAGCCCTGTTTCTTACCAGTTGTCTGTATCGGGAGCAGGTCTCAGGCCTTCCTCCCACTTGCCTTGTTCCTGCCAGGCCAGTCCCGGAGTCAACCTTCAAGGTACAGCCTGTCTTTGAAAGCTGGGCATACCATGGAAAATAACTTCTGGGGTAGCTGGGAAACTGACATCTGAAGGTGAGGTTTCTCATTTGGCCTGAAGAACTCGGTGTTCCTTCTGTCCAGCCCTTTGCTGGCAAAACCACAGTACCAATGGCCAGACTGTGAGGACCCGCAGGAAAGGAGGATGAGCTGTGCCCAGTGGGCATCACTAGCAGAGAGTGGCTGAGGGCAAACAGAAGGGGAAGGGTCCCCACTAATGGGGATTGAGAGGCCCACGGAGCCTGGGAAGCTGGTGCAGCAAAAAAGCTGCTCTGCTCAGTTTGTCCTGGGGCTAAGGAAAACAAAGAGAGAAAGGATGGCCCATGTATCCCCACACAGACCAGCATACATTTCTGTAAAACTACGTATTTTATTCAGATGACGGCTTGCCAAGATTTTAGCACTGGCGTTGAGGGGATGCCTGATTGACTATTCTATTTCTGTAGTCCTCTTCTATCATCTCTCTGATTTATTTTTTTTAATTAAAAAAAAAAAAAGAAAGAAAACTTTCCCCACCATCCTCTGTCTTACAGGGTAACTGCAGGATGCGGTGCCGAATTGGTGCTGTGCCCTTGCGGTCCATTGTAATATCAGCTTGAGCAAGTTCGATGTAGAATGAAGTGTTTGCACTTCCACTCCCGAGGGCAAGGGGAAGCTGCCTCATAGGCTCTTGGAAAGCCAGACCAGTCACCCTGACAAGGAAGCGGGACCAGGCAGAGATGGCACCACCCACCCCATCCCCCAACCCAGTGACTGTACAGCAGGGCTGGCACCTTCTCTCTCACCCTTCCCTTTCCAAATTATTAGTTCCTTCCCAAGGCAGAGTGATACACAAGGTTTTGTTCTGGGCCCTCCTAGAATTTTTGGAAAAAAATTATGTAAATCTTACACATTTTAAAATTAAGACGCATAATTACTTTGTAAGTTTAAGTAATTGAAAAGGATATAACTTATTCAACATGACGTACAGAAATGTCACCATTATCTATTCAAAAATCTCATAGACAAACTTTATTTTTTTTCCCCAAGATGACCTGTTTTTAAGCTTCGTGTTTTACAGATGACACTGTATTTTAACCATCAGACCATTGGCTTTTCAGCCTACTGGCTGCTTCTTCATTCCACACCCTTATTTGGTCTTTCCCAAGTTATTAAATTACAAAAACAACCACTAAAAATTCTTTGTATCTGGCATATAAACACAAAGCCAGAGGTATCTCAATAGTTACCTGGAAACAAAACATCTCAGAAAAAAAAAAAAACACATCACAGGTTTAACTTCTGCAGTACTTTTCTTCATACAAAACACAAGTAAAATAGGCTTCTTAAAAATTAAGTAGTGAAAATAGCAACCAAATTATATACATTGTTACAGTACAAGCGAATGAGGCAAAATATCCAGTTCTGTTTCCCAGATGAGGGAGGCCTTCTGTGCACAGCCTGTGCTGTGCGAACTCAAAAGACACCTTCAGTGGAGCCTTACAGGACAGCAGATGCAAAACGTGGGTATCCAGAGATGAGCGGCTCCTTCTGAGGACAGTGAGGGCGGCATCTTATTGCTTGGTGATTCTTGGTCCTCTGGGCCTATGCACCTGCTCCTCTCCACACACTGTGGGCACAGGGGAAACCAACCAGTAGAAAGCAAGAGGCTGGCTCAGAGGCTTCCCCATCCAGCTGAGCGGACGCTCAGGTGGACCAATCAGGTGATCTGGTAGTCTGATGACACAGGAGAAGCCCCACTAGCATCTCTTCTAGATGGTCACATTCATCCAGGGACCTGAGAATAGGCAGTGGGGGCCTGCAGCATTAGAGCATCTCTGTGGCCACCTGGGTGTCTATGTTCGGCGCCTCTTGGCAGCACCGGGGCTGGAGGGATTGCTGTTAGCAGTCAGGACCTTGTCAGTGACCCGGCTGCGCTTCCGCTTGTCTGCCCCTTCTTTGCACCCCAAGTCTGAGCAGTTCTTCTCTTTGTCTTTGCTGGATTTTTCTAATGCTTTCCCCAAGCTCCCCGAAGATGAACAAACACCATCAGCCCCACTGTGGGAGTCCACATCATCCTTCATTTCCTCCTTCATTTACTCTTCAATGACCACTTTTCCTTCTCGGACCTCCTGAATGATGTCATCTGGAAGGACAAAGTTCCCCTCTGGATTTGGGAATGGAAGAATCTCTGACTCGTGCAGCGCCTGCATATCATACATAGTGTTCAGATGGTCCCAGATGACCTTGGATGGAACCTGGCGCCCAATATTCTGGCTGAACTTGTCTCGAATGCAAATCATGTGGAAGTGTCGATTTACCCCGACAGGCTTGTGGCCCAGCATGGCCTGGAACAGGCACACCTCCACCTCAGGGCTCCACACCACCGTCTCCTCAGCAGGGCTCGCGGCTGCCTCTCCTGGGCCCCTGTCGCCTGGGCCCCTGTCGCCTGGGGCGCCCATGCCGGCCACCGTGGCCTCCCCCATGGCCGCCAGCAAGCAACGCACGCCCGGAGAGAGAAGACCGTTTCCACGCAGGCGCACTCGCGATGTAAAGACCGTTTCCACGCAGGCGCACTCGCGATGTAAAGACTGTTTCCACGCAGGCGCACTCGCGATGTCCAAACTTTATTTGTTAAAAGAATGTTCCCTTGTTGAACTCATTTCTATTCCATCTTACCCATAGAATTTTATATTAGTATGATATAGTTCTATGCTTGATAATCATTTATAGATCAGCATATCAATTCTAGACAGCAAAATATGTACTTTAATGAAAATTGTAGGTATTTTATCTAGATTAAAATATTCTATTGTTTATTATAAATACAAACCAAAAATTCAATTTACTAGCCATTATAAGACTATGAATACCACCAAATATTCTGGATTGATTTATCATTGTAATTTATGTTAATATATAATTGGATGAAATAAAATTATGGCATAAAATTTTAAAATAACAACTAACACTCCAAAAGAAGAAAGCCTTTTAGAAGAGATTAATTGGCATATCATGGATGAATATTTCTTATTGCCAAATGGCAACCTCATTTTGTGACAATTATCAGCAAAATCCAGAGAAACTCTTGGCTGCTGAATCCACAAAGAAGTTGAAGGAAACCAGATACTGCACCCCAATTAAAAAGCAAATATAGATTTATAATGTATAATAATCTTTTTGGCAAAAACTCAAAAAAAATGTTCTCCATAGATTTGATTGAATATTCTCATGTAGCTTGCTTTCATTTGCAGCTATAATCCTTAACCTTTACCTACTTGAAATCAGTGCCAAATACGTACCCAAGACCCCGAGATCAATATTTCAAACATTTGCCATCCTAGCAGGATTTCTGTGGTGGACTTTCCCCTTAAAGTAAAATCTATTCATGTTTAAAGTATTGGAGAGATCAGGGATACAAGGCACATACCTACACATAGTAAAGGCGATATACAGCAAGCCTACAGCCAACATCAAACTAAACTTATATCAATCCCACTGAAATCAGGGACAAGGCAAGGCTGCCCACTCTCTTCAAATCTCTTCATCATAGTTCTGGAAGTCCTTGCTAGAGCAATAAGACAAGTTGAAGGATTTCAATAAGATTGGAAAGAAAGAAGTCAAAGTATCACTATTTGCAGATGATATGATAGTATACATAAGTGACCCCAAAAATTCTACCAGGGAACTCCTACAGTTGTTAAACACCTTCAGCTAAGTGGCTGGATAAAAAATTAACAACAACAACAAAAAAAAAAATCAGTAGTCCTCCTGTATACAAAAGACAAAAGGGCCGAGAAAGAAAGTAGGGAAACAACAGCCTTCACAATAGCCACAAAGGACATAAAGTACCTTGATGTGACCCTAACCAAGGAGGTCAAAGACTTGTATGAAAAAAAAAATTCCAGTCTCTGAGGAAAGTATTAGAAGAAGATATCAGAAGATGGAAAGATCCCCCATGCTCATGGCTCGGCAGGATTAACATAGTAAAAATAGCCATCTTACCAAAAGCAATCTACAGATTCAATGCAATTCCCATCAAATTACCAACACAGTTCTTACAGACCTTGAAAGAAAAATTCTCAACTTCATATGGAATAACAAGAAACCCAGAATTGCTACAACAATCGTCTACAATAAAAGATCTTCTGGAGGTACCTCCATCACTGATCTCAAACTGTACTATAGAGCAACAGTAATAAAAACTGCATGGTAGTAGCATAGAAACAGACTGGTGGATCAATGGAACTGAATAAAAGACCCAAAAAAAAAACCCATACACTTATGGACACCTGATTTTTGACAAAGATGCCAAAAACCATGCAATGGAAAAAATACAGCATCTTCAACAAATGGTGCTGGTCCAACTGGATGGCTACATGTAGAAAAATGCAAATAGATCCATACTTATCACCCTGCACAAAACTAAAGTCCAAGTGGATCAAAGACCTCAACATAAAACCAGACACACTAAACCTGTTAGAAGTAAAAGTGAGGAAGAGCCTGGAACTCATTGGCACAGGAGACAACTTCCTGAACAGAACACGAACAGCTCAGGCTCTAAGAGCAACAATGAAAAAATGGGACCTCATGAAACTGAAAAGCTTTTGTAAAGCAAAGGACACTGTCATCAGAACAAAACAACCACCTATAGATTGGGAAAGGATCTTCACCAACCCTATATCTGACAGAGGTCTAATATCCAGTATATATAAAGAACTAAAGAAATTAAAAAAACAACAAATTAAGTAATCCAATTAAAAAATGGGAAACAATTCTCTGCAGAGGAATATCGAATGGCAGAGAAACACTTAAAGAAATGCTCAACCTCATTAGCCATCAGGGAAACGCAAATCAAAACAACCCTGAGATTTCACCTTACACCCATCAGAATGGCTAAGATCAAAAACTCAAGTGACAGCACACGCTGGAGAGGTTGTGGAGAAAGGGGAACCCTCCTCCACTGTTGGTGGAAATGTAAACTAGTACAACCACTTTGGAAATTAGTCTGGCGCTTCCTCAGACAACTAGGAATAGTGCTTCAAGATCCAGACATACCACTCCTAGGCATATCTCCAAAAGAGGCTCAAGTACACAATAAGGATATTTGCTCAACCATGTTTGTAGCAGCTTTATTTGTAATAGCCAGAAGCTGGAAACAACCAAGATGCCCCTCAACTGAGGAATGGATACAAAAAGTATGCTACATCTTCACAATGGAATACTACTCAGCAATAAAAAAAAACAAGGAAATCATGAAATTTGCAGGTAAATGGTGGGAACTGGAAAGGATCATCCTGAGTGAGCTATCCCAGAAGCAGAAAGACACACAAAGTATATGCTCACTCATATAGACATATAATATAGGATAAACCTACTAAAATCTGTACACCTAAAGTAACTAATCAAGAGGGAGAACTCTGGCTAAAATGCTCAATCCACATCCAGAAAGGCAAAGAGGATAGACATCAGAAGAAGGAGAAAACAGGGAATAAGTTAGGAGCCTGCCACAGAGGGCCTCTGAAAAGCTCTGCCCTGCAGACTATCAATGCAGATGCTGAGACTTATGGCCAGCCTTTGAGGAGATTGCAGGGAATCTTATGAAAGAAGTGGGAGTTAGTAAGACCTGGAGGGAACAGGAGCTCCACAAGGAGAGCAACAGATCCAAAAAAATCTGGGCACTTCCCTGAGACTGATAGTCCAACCAAGTAGCATGCATGGAGATAACCCAGAATCCCTGCACAGATGTAGCCCTTGACAGTTCAGTCTCCTAGTGGGTTCCATAGTAATGGGACAGGGACTGTCTCTGACATGAACTGATTGACCTGCTCTTTGATCACTTCCCCCTGAGGGGGTAGCAGCCTTACCAGGCCACAGAGAAAGACAATGCAGCCACTCCTGATGAGACTAGTATCAGAAGTAAGGAAAAGAAGACCTTCCTTACCAGTGGACTTGGGGAGGGGCAATGTGGAGAAGGAGGAGGAAGGGAGGGATTGGGAGGGGAAGAGGGAGGAACTACAGGAGGGATACAAAGTAAATAAAGTGTAATTAATAAAAAAATTAAAATTAAAAAAAAAAAACAAAAAGAAAAAAGAAAGAGAGAATGGATGTGAGCATGATACTCCCAAAGGTTCTTTCACAGGATGAGCACAGGGAAGAGCCATGTGGAAATAAGACCCGAACTTGCTTCTTTAAAATTACCTGTCCTTGAATCTCTCCTTTGATAACACTTGCTAAGCCTGGCAGCACACTGTCTAGGGACTTCCTTTTTATCAGTCCCATGATGGTACCCTCTCCACTAATCATTTATTCATGGACAAATTCTAGAGCCCTCATTTCAGTAGGCTAACTACAATGGTCTCCCTCCATATTCCAGACACTCTTGTCCTCTCTTCCCTTCATCTTCCTAGCATAGCTCTCACTGAGGACTTCAGTCCTGAGTGTTGTAGAAAGACCAGGATTGGAAAAATAATAAAATAAAATCAACAGAAAGAGACTGAATCCCCAGTACAAACTAGGTTTAGAAAGTAAATTCCAAACAGAAAAAAAGCTCAAGGCCCCTTTTGCCCGTACAGCAAGATGGCATGGCTAAACAACATTACCTGTGGCCTAGTCCTATGCAATTGCCCTCATTCATAGTGAAAGAGGTAGACACAGAATTTCATGAAAAGTGATTCATCTTAACCAAAAGCTGACACCACATAAATGGAGAACCTTCCTCACCAACCCCCCCACCCCTTTACCACACACAGACCAGTGGTCCTTGGGACCTCCATGTCCATTGCTTTCTTAGCAAGTCCTGAATAAACTTTTCTTCTACTTTACTCTAAAGGGTAAATTTGTTCATCAATTTCCAGTGTTCCCTGCCATACTGGGCCCTGACCTTTCTTACTGTGACACAGTAAGATGTGGGAGCTGCTTCATGAGTCTCTGTGGATGTATCATTTACAAGTGACAGGTAGATAGTCTCTAAGGGTCCTGCTCCTTGTTGGGAAAGTAGGGGAGACAGTCCCAGCACTCCCAGTTGTTAGCCTTCAGTGTCCTGCTTGACTCCCTTTTCTCCTCCAATAGTCTTTATAACACAGATTCACAAACCGCCCACATAGCTTCTCTCTATTTAAAAAAAAAAAGATATTAAAAAAAAAGAATGAAAATTGATAAAGAAACAGATAGGTTTATGTACAGTTTGGGCAAATCTGAATAGAGAAAGATTCCTTCCCCCCCCTCCCCCCACTTTCCTTAATCAGTGACATCATTTTATAGAGAAGAGAAAATAAAAAGCCAAGAAATATGTGCGCTTGATAGTTCTATGCTACCTTGACACAGCTAGAGACATGTAAGAGGGAGGAACCCCAATTTTAAAAAGACTTCCATAAGATTGCGGCGCCAGCAAGCCTACATGGCATTTTATTAATTACTGATAGATGGGGAAGGGATCCTATTGTGGGTGGTGCCATTCCTGGGTTCTATGAGAATGCAGGCTGAGCATTATGGGGAGCAAGCCCACGCTTCACGGCTCTACATCAGCTCCAGGTTCTTCTTCCTGTTTGCCTTCCTGTCCTAACTTCGTTTGGTGAGGCTCAGTGATGTGGAAGGGTAAGCCAAATAAACCCTTTCCTCCCCAACTCACTTCTTGTGCGTGGGGTTTCATTACAGCAAGAGCAAGCCTAACTAAGACAATATACACATGTTAATTTAACTGCGCAGTGAGGTCTCAGGACTGTGTGAGAAGCAAGTCTCTCTTTTGAATAGCGGTGGGGTTTTAGTCTTTTCCTTCCCCAGCACTGAATTTCTGAGGAAATTTTAATCATTGGAAGTCCACTGTTCTGACAGCCTGAAAGCACATCAGTGTCTCTCTTTACAATATCTCCTCTCCTGCCAGGCTTCTGCATCAGGTCATTATTCTTTCTTTAGGATCTCAAGGTTGCTATACCTCAGCAGCTGTCAGTTTCTACAGCATCAACTAAAAACGCTTTCAAAATGAACTTTGGTACTGTTTGCTTGTTAGTTTTTTGTTTGTTTGTTTGTTTGTTTGTTTAGTGTGGGGTGTTGATCTGAACCGGTAGCTCAGATTAAGCCTTTGAACAGAGAAGCACAGAAAAAGGAATGGACTTGATAAGGTGTGGTCCTGAGAAAAGTGGGGAATTGAAGGATGATCCTGGATGACTGGATAGGAGAGCCGCTCTGGCCGGAACTGAAGTGCCCTGCTGGCGTTCACTTCCAGAACCTGTCTTTCCTTTTCACTGACTCCAGCAACGTTAGTGTCGACCTCCAGCTCTCCCTGATGACCAAGGGCGGGGAGCAGGGACTGACCCCACAACAAAGGTAAGCGTGAAAAGGGACTGACTGCAGGCACATCCGAGAGAAACAAGACTGAAAGTCTTACCCTCTAGCTCCAACATCTTCCATCTCATCTTCCGGCACTGCTTCCCCCTCCTCCCTAGTGAGGTACCATCAAGCTGAGAAACCTCCACAGGCAAGCAGGCAAGCAGGAACGAGACAAGCGCCTGGATCCCCTGAGGTTACTGTGGCGCAGGAATCCAGGGGTTTCTCCTTCTTCAAGCCTCAGCCTGATGATTCAAGAAGTTCCAAGAACTTTCTGGAAGTGACCCACCTGAATGAGTGATCTGCAGTAATTCTGCAGCCATGAAAGAGTGTGTTCATTTAGAGTTTTATCAAGCTGTAGTTTATAGCCTACTTAATAAAGCCATTAGCTCCATTACAGAATCTGTAATGACTGCCTAGGACTTACAGACAGGCAACCAGTGATGTGTCAGAGTTATTATCCACCCGTACAGACGAGAAATGCGCCGTTTGCCCAAATCCACAGGCCGTGAATTGAACAGTAATCCTGGGGCGAAGTTCAAAGGCTGCTCTGAGCTTCTCTTAGGCTCCTGTTTGTGCGTGATCAATCTGATGAGAGCTTTTCCTTCTACCTGCTCCTTCTTTCTTTCGCCTGTATAACAGTTACGTGATAAAGATTATTGGCTAACATTTATGAACTCGTTTCTTAATGGCAAGGCTAAAAAACATCTTAAAGGTTGCATCCTGGTCAGTCTTACTTGCCTCTGGGCTCACCTTTATATCTCACATGGCATACATTACATATTTGTGAGCAAATGAGCAAACATTCCCTGTAAAGGAAGTGTGCTGTCTCATCTTAACTGTTGTGCCTAATTCCCCAATTCTCTGTGTACCTGATTTATTCTAAGCCAGTGGTTTTCAACCTTCGGAACGCTGTGACCCTTTAATGCAGCTCCTCGTGTTGTGGTGACCCCCAACGGTAAAATTATTTTATTGCTACTTCATAACAGTAATTTTGCTACTGTTACAAATCGTAATGTAAATATCTGATACACAGGATAGCTAATACTCGATCCCCAAAGGGGTTGCCACCCCCAAGTTGAGAATCACTGGTCTAAGGCACGGTTTCAAGCTGCATGCAAAAATTTACAAGAATGAAATCTTTGATGACTTAAGGTTATTTCTAACGCTTGTAGAAATAAAAAAATTACCTTATTTCTAAGTGTTCTTATCCTAAGACATACTTTCTAACTAAATAAAAAAGCATAAAAGTTGCTGGTGTAAACAAAAGAAACAATGCAGTTTTTTGAGCATGGGTACTCACTGACTCTTTAAACACCAGATTTCATTAGAAAGGATAACTGTATATATATACACACACACACACACACACACACACACACACACACATTAAGGCAACATAATATGAGTCATTAGATTGGTGAAGGAAGCTGAGCATTGAGGACAAAAACATCATTATAGGTTACTTACGTAACTTGAAATCTCTTTGGACCAATTAAAAGTACAGAAAGGTTGCCAGCAAGACCCTTCTTAGTGTGAGAGTTCACAGGTGTGCCTGGCTGGGTCCTGCACAGAAAGTTGTAGAGCCATTATGATGTGACCTGGGTAGAGGATGGAGAGGGGGGATTCTACAAGGGACACCTGAAGGGTCAGACCTGGGGAGGAGTCCAGGTCAAGAGCAAACGAAAATTCATGCTAATGCTGTTTCCTACTGCCACACACCTACCTTTGTCCTTACGTGATTCTTGGCTTCTGCTCCCATTTACTCCTTTCTATTGAATTGCGCCAGCCTTTCTCCTCAGCCCTGACGGAAACGGAGAGTAGCTGTCTGCTTCAGCGACTGCTCATTTACACAGCCCCCAGATAGCGCCAGTTTTACTTTGGAAATAAAACTAATTGCTGGCCACCAGGCCATAAACACGAGTGGTGCACATCTCGGCGAGAAAGTGCCTCATCCACAGGGCAGTGGCTTACACTGTCCTGTCTGCTCACTGGGATGCTGGGGATAACAGAATCCTAGGAGTTAAGGAATGGGGGTCGCTGAACCATCCCCAAACACCTCCTCCCCATGTCTCCCTCCCTCTCTTCTTCTCTTTGTCTCGATCTCTCTGTCTGTCTGTCTCTCTCTCTGTGTGTGCGTGTATGTATAAAACTTCACAAAACACAGAAGAGAAAAAAACGCCTAACTTTATTGTTTGGCCTTTTAATTTATTTATTTTTACTATCATTTGATTTTGCAGCTGGATCTAATGAAAGTTTTACATTGTCAGGCGTGGAGCTGACCTTATGAAACAAAAAAATTAGCTTTGATAAATTAAAAAGGGGGGAAGTGATTGCTGTACTTAAAGATTAAAGTGGTGCGAATAAAAATGATGTGATCCAATTTTTTTTCTCTAACAAGTTCCAAAATAGAAAGAAAAAGTTATAAAATGCAGTGAATGATTACAAATCTTCAGGAAAGCAGGGAGACATGTCTGCTGAAGAGTACTGGCCACTTCATTTACTTGCTTCACGTGTACCCTGTATTAAAACCAGTCATATAAAGAACACACCGGAGTCGCTGAACACGAAAGCTAAGAGCAGACTTATTTGAACAACAGAAAACAAAACCCGCCTAAATAACATAACACAGGAAGGAGGTAAACAGTCGCATACTAGACGGATGGTGATTTAAGATACTGTGTGATACAGTAGTATACAGCCATTGAAGATACTGTGTGAGGAATATACTCAAAGCCACTTGTAAAATAGACAGTGTGGAGTAAAAAGCACTCAGGAAGCTGAGTGGATCAGAACAGCAGCTCTCAAATTCTGCCTGTTTGTCCACCCTGTGCCTTAATCTCATTTCCCCCCCAAATTTACTAAATTTGTTTTTTGAATGGTAAAACATTTTATACAAAAGAACATTAGACTCTGCACACTGCTCTGAACAAATGCCAGGAATATGAGGACTCTAACTTTCCTCGGTATCCCATCCTCCCCTAAAATGTTCCAGGGACCACAAAGCAAGGTGTGTGTGGGAGGGGTGGGGGGCAATTAAAGCCATCGACAATAAACAAAAATAAAATTCTCCCACTCTGCTTCTGTTTCAAAATATCAATGTTAGTTTTTGCTTGTCCTTCCCTAATTCTTCTTCTCCATGGAGCTCACCTGTGGAAAGAACTTAGTAGTCCAGATTTGTGACTTCCAAATTTCCAGCCCTTCCTTTATGTTGCTTTTTTTTTTCTAACTTAACTGATCCTTGAATTTGGGATTTTGAGCCTTATAAAGCTGTTCCCTAGTTCGAGGCCAGCCTGGTCTACAAAGCGAGTCCAGGACAGCCAAGGCTACACATAGAAATCCTGTCTCAAAAAACAAAACAAAACAAAAAACAACAAAACAAACAAAAACTCAAAAAGCTTTTACATATATATAAAAATCCCAGCTAGACCATCCAAGAATTGTAAGAGGCATCATAGCCAGGCATGCTCACAGCAGAAAGGTCAGTCCTGTAAGAGCATGTGAAATAAACACAAGACTTTCATAAAAAAAAAAAGAAAGAAAGAAAGAAAGAAAGAAAGAAAGAAAGAAAGGAAGAAAGAAAATCTAGCCAGCTTGAAGTTAAACGTGTGAGATTCCACAAATGCAAAATGGCCTTGCAGTTGCCAAATGTTTCCAGTGAGAAGGAGACCCAGAAAGCTGATACATTGCACCCTGAACTCTTTATTACCAAAAGAAAGACAGTGTCAGACAACTTTTCCTGATGTCATGGCCAAGAGTTCTGGAGTGGGAAGAATCAACTCCAATGGAGCATGGTCGAAGAGCACCACAGGGAGAGAATTGTCCTGATTCAGAGTAAAGACTTGGATATTATGTGCCCTGTAGGATTCCAGGGTTCTTATGAATTCACTAACTGACAACATGTCATCCTTTAATCCCCAACTTACTTCTTTCTTTAGTTTACTAGTCTCCGGATCAAGATGAGCCAAGCCCAAAACTCAGCAGCCTCCTCTGGATTTGGATTACAGGGCTCTAGGCTTTGATCCCAATGCTATAGTTCCATGTCACTCACCTGAGTACAGGAGGAGGCCTACACATTTGTCTTATGAATAGCCATGAATAGGAGCAGTTATAAGGGAGACTAATGTACTTTTGAAACTTTTTTGGTGACAGATGACGTTAGGTAGCGCCTTCCCACACTGACTGCTCACTTGACTATGTGTGATGGTTTAGACATGAAGAGCTCCAACGTTCATCTCATGTAAAGGTTAGACCCCCAGCTGGCTGTGCAGTTTGGAGATACTCTGGAAACTATTGGATGTCGGAGCTGGCTCGAGGAAGTATGTCACTGCAGTCAGGTCACTGGGGATGTATTTCTCCTGGCCCCTTCCTGCTACACACTGCTTCCTGTCTACCAAGAGGTAACACCTTTCCTCTGCCACACACTCCCACTGCCATGACCCTCAGCCCAAGCACATGGAGCCAAGTGACCTCTAAAATCACAAGCCTAAATAAATCCTTCCTTCCTTCCACAGGTCGATTTTTTTGTCAAGTGTTTTATTCCAATGACAATGATAGAAACTGGGAGTCTTGAGGTTACTGGTAAAGAGAATCAAAATTGGGCCTAGGACAAATGATTCCGAAATAAAGCAATAAACAAGTACCAAAATAAAGCAACAAACAAGTCTTTTGTTAGTCACCATGTGACTGGATTTGGCAAGTGGAACAAGGCAAATGTGATGCAAGCAAAGGCTGAAAGAAACACTTCATCGGAACTTTTTACATCTCCTTCTATGAAGTAAGTCCACTACCATCTGAACAAACCCAGGAAAACATATTGGAAGATGATGGGCTATTTGTAGAGAGGCCCTGTGGTCCCAGGCTAACAGAAAGCATCCCAACCAAATAACCTACTGACTAGCAAGTAATAAGACACCAGGAGTCCCATAGAACCATTCTGGTGCATTAAATCACTGCAGCACAAGGTGCTTTTTGCAGCAGCAAAAGTTAACCAAAGGTTCAAAGAGGAGTACATCCAGCAAAGGGAAACCAGGGGAGGTAACAATGAGGTTGAGAAATGTCTAGGAAGAGTGGTGTCAGGCCTAAGAGCCAGTATCTCCTGTTAAATAATTGGTAGAGGGAGACAATGAAGGAAACACAAAGACTTAAGGCCAACAGGAAAATTAAAGATGGAAGCCAAAACTTGGATGAAACCTTTGGAAGTTTATGGGATGAAATGGAATAAAATGGGAGAATGAAAGAATGAGTTAGTACAAGTCCCCAGAAAGGCCCCCAACAAGAAGCCAGACATCCTTTGTTAGCAAGGTGGCTAACAAATGAACTGGGCTCTTAGTAAAAACCCTGAATCTATGGGGTGTGTTCCTGGAGTCTATGGTGCTAACAAACTACTCCACGTGCTGTGATGTGTACTTCCTTGGCAGGGACTAGCTCCGCACATCAGTGTACTGTTACACATAAGCCTTGTCAAGTAATTAAAGTACTTTTAGGCGACGGGTGTTCAGTCAGCTCTGACACAATCAAGGAGCATTCAGGAGTCTCAGATTAGGTGCCCATGGAAATCCCATTAGGAGGAGGGTCTGAAGAATAATAAATGGCTCAGTGGTTAAAAGCACTGGCTGCTCTTACAGAGGTTCCAGGTTGAGTGTCCTGATGCCACACGGAAGTACGGGTTCAAAGAAACAAAAAACAGACAAATAAACAATCTCTGCAAACAACAATAACAATAAAACCAACAACAAAACAAGATGGACAGCATAGGAGAGGCAGTTCCTGAGCTTACCTTCTGGACTGCGCACATGGGCAAGTACACTCTCACATGCAACATGTTAACACATGCACCCTTGCAGAAACACCACACAAAGCATTGGGGGAAAAAACCTGAACTTCCGGGAGTGTGATCCAGGTATTATCAATGCTCCCAGATGATTGAATTACAGAGTGGGAAGATCCTGGAAGAGATGATACAACTCCTAAACCAAGAATCCATCATATTTCTGAGCAATGAGAGATAAATACAGAAACTCTCCGAATGTCATTTCCATATATTTAGTGATTGATCTAAACTGCTATTAACCTCAAAGATCATGTTAGGACTTGGTGACTAATGGCTATTTCTGAGTCAAAAATGAAATACCATTTATTTTTATGATGTAATAAAAGTCAAGTGAGCATTAACTCAGACCCCATGAATCAGCGAATACGGTCATTTGAACAGAGCCTAAGTCAAGCGAAGTTGTCATACAAGATTCTGAGATTTTGCTAGAAAACTTTAAAGTACTTAAGAAAAAAAATAAAGCAGGGGAGAGATCAGTCCGACAATGAATTGAGCAGTGCAAGGCTGATGTTTGAGACAGTAAGGAATTATAGAGAACTGTGACAAATTAGATTTGTTGAGAGAGAGGGCTGTTTGTGACATCCAACCTCTTAAAAAAAGAAGGCTAATTTAGCTCATAGGTTGCTCATTTATGAACCTCTGAGTCACGCTAGAAGCTATTATAACAGAGATATAAATGTAACTACAGAGTTACAGAGAAGGGGTCAGAAAGGGCTTTTAAGAAGGGATAATCATGGAAATATTTAAAGGCTGGAGATGTTTGCCATTTTCCAAGTTAACTTTAAACCATTTCATTCTGTTATTATTGCACATATGAACAAACAGAAAGGATAGCAGAATGCCTGCATGCTCTTTATTCAGACTAAATGTTAATATCTAGCATCGCTTCTAGCAAATTTTCTTTGACATAATAGTATCATCTAATCTGTATACCTTATTTCAATATCACCAGTTGGTAGAGCCCTTCTGCCTGGAGGCATATGTTCAGTGCCCAGTACTGCACAAAAACCTACACCAAACAAACAAAACACAAATAACACCAACTTTCCTACTGACGTCTTCATTATCCAAGACCCACACTGGCCTTCTAAGTTTCCTTTAATGTAGAATAGTTGCTTGTTTGTTTGTCCTGTATATATCATACATACACTTGAAGTGGTTTACAAAAGTCTACCTTTTTACTTGTTAAAAGTTACATATATTCATTTTTCATATATACATTTTCAAAACTGTTCTTGCCTATGTAAATGATACTTACTGTATGCCCAACAAATAGACAACCAAAAAAACATTGTACAGTGACTACTTTTGTATTTCAGCCTGGGTGTAATTTTTGTGTTTGAGCAAGCCACGGCTGAAGCATTTTAACCAATCAACAACATATTCAACATGCAATAGGGGGAAAAACAAGGCTGACTTCAGTAAAAAAGAACCTGGGTAATACAGAGAAGAATTCGGAACACACACACACTTAGCTATCCGTATCTATGAGACATAGCTCCCCTCGAATGGGTGGTCACTTGTCCGCAGACTATGACATACAGAAGTCCAATCAGGGTGAACCTTCAAACTGACTTGGAAATGGCGGCACTGGTGGTACTTGCTCTTTCTCTCAGCATCCTGGTCTCACAAGGATCTGACAGGGCTGGGTTATCTTCAGCAGTCAAATTGGCAGTTTCATGTTTTCTTCCTTGGGAGCTGATTTTTTTGCCCACTGACCTTTATAGTCATTTGTGGAGTTTTCTCTTAAGTAGCCTGCATGGTTTTGACATCCATGTTTCTGTGATTATGACTAGAAAGATTCTGAGATTTCGTAGGTAGGGCTTGCTGCTCATAGACTGGTTGTGTAGGTCTCATATTTATCCAGCAATAAAGCTTCTTTACAGACTTGCTTAGCACTAGCGATTAGTCATTCTTCCAGGTAGGAACCACAGATGCAGAACCTCTTCCTGATCGTTGAAGTTGAGTCTAAAAATTTCTACTGTCTCACAACAGGTGCTGTCATATGGTCACCCCTGAAAGCCTCAGTGTAATGGTTACTGCTTTTCTATTCACTCCTGTTTCCAAGAAGTTTCCAGTCACCTGAAAAATAGTGAGTTTCTCTCTGACCTCAGGCTTTCTTATAGCTCCTCGTTCGCTTTGTCGTGTAGAGACTGCATGATGGGAAACACCAGAGAATGGCTGGAGGGGTTGTGTTTGGTCCCTGCCCAAATCTTAGACTTTACTTGTTTAAATCTTACATTGGAAAGGGGGATTTGACCTTGGCTGGCTTCTAGAATGTAGTTATTTTGAATTATAGTCCATGCCCAGGAAGGGGTTCCCTAAGCAAAGCCATATATTCTTCCTGCTTTGCTTTTAAATAACTTACACCATTTTGAGGTCATGTGTTTTATTTTAGGATTTTCTCATAATCTAAAGTCTTGAATCTCTCCTACAATTTTCCCTGATAGATCTCGTGGTCTTACAACCTAAATCACAATGGGTTACCTCTGTTCAGACAAGTCAACATATTGAGGTCTTTATTTAATTGCATCCCACATCAGGAACCAAATCTTGTGTCAGCTAGAGAAGTTGATATCTACAATAAACAGAAGCCAAAATTGAACCAGCTTCAGCAATAAAGAAATCCATTCATGTTTATAACTGAAGTCACAGATGAGACAAGACTCAGAGTCTGCTTACTTCTGGGTGGGATACATTTATCTGTATCTTCATTCTATATTGATTCACCCACAAGCTCATTCCATCACATTGGCAAAAGAACTCTAAAAGTTCCCTTGACATCATCATTCTCTAATTCTGTGAAGAAAGCAAAAGAATCATCTTTTGATTAAAAAAACAAAAACAAAAACAAAAAAACACTGTATACCAGAGTCTGCTTGGACTGTGTAGGTTTCTTGATTATGGTGAATAAGTGGGTAAATATAAGCAGAATATTGTAGATTAAACCAACCAATGGCAGCCCTATTAGTGATGTTTGAGAATACTAGGAATCTAAATGAGAAAAGGAAAATTCTAGAAGCTGGAAAGTATATTTTGATTGTTAGCTAGTGGAATTCATCACCTGTTGTTATGCTATTAGGAATTCAAAAGTGGATTTATCTTCTTTTATAAAATGATGGCATTAGAGGCTGTAGTGATGGCTCAGTGGGTAAGGTGCTTGCTGTGCAGAGATGAGGACCTGAGTTCAGATTCCCAGCATGCCCGTGAAAGGTGCTCATAGTATGCACACTTTTAACCTTAGTCGTAGAAGCAGTGGTGGCAGATCCCAAGAAGCTTGGGTCAGCAAGGCTAGCATGAACAGCGAGCATCAGCGTCACTTAGAGGACCTGTTTCAAACAATAAGGTGGAGAGCAATAACAGTCACCCAACATTAACCTCTGACCTCCTCATGTGCACACATTAGCAAGTGTACCCACATATTCATGTACACACACAAAACAATACAGTAAAACCAAATGACAGAGAAGAATGTAATGACATTAATCATTAACAAAATGATCTTAATGTGGCTTTAAAAACTGTCTATTAAGGGAGCAGGAGAGATGGTTCAGTGGTTAAGAGCACTGTCTGCTCTTCCAGAGGGCCTGAGTTCAATTCCCAACAACCACATGGTGGTTCACAGCCATCTACAATGTGATCTGACGTCCTCTTTTGGCATGCAGGTATACATGCAGATAGAGCACTCATATACATATCAATTAATTAATTAAAAATATATCTATTGTACCATAGCTGACATTAGTTTTTATTATAGTGCAATGCCTGACATTCCATAAATGCATGAAAAAAATAGTGCATTGTATTTAACTTGAATCTCTGAGACCTGGAAAGATACTGTCTCAAATCTCCATGAATTGAGAACTTTACTTGAGATGTTTGGATATAAAGCTTCCCAGCTGGTAAGTGAATAGCCAAAACCTGGCCTCAGACTCGCTGACTCTACAAACGCATTTCCAATGACTCTAAGCTGCTCCAGTGTGTTAAAGTAAGCCCTCAAAATTTTAGCACAGCTGTGTTCAGAATACACACAGGAAATACATAAAATTTCTGACAGCCAGTATCCAAAAAGTAATTGGAAAGATCAACGACAGTTTGAAACAGGCTCCAGCTGATATTTGCTTTACAGACCTGTAGATGTCAAAGCAAGCAATAATGTTAATATAAAGACATAAATTATCAAAGTCACTTTGTCGATAGGATGATCTGAACTTGTGCACAAAGCAGAATATACAGAAAGAGGAAACATAATGGATTCTGCACACAAGCTCACTCAAAGTTAAAAATCAGATCCTGCCACGAATTTGGAAGAAAAGAATTGACCTAGCGCAGTTTATCATTTTGTTATGGCAAGGATATGGCACACTAAAATTTTGCCAACTGTTGCCTAGGTTGACAGTAAACCCTATTAATCTGATAGGTTAGTGAAGACACATTAGCAATGGAGAAAAAATAACTAACCTTGGCTGATTGTTCACTCCGTCATACATTTTCATATGTATCTTCTCGCTGAATAATTATTGACTAACTTCAGCTTGAAAGCCATCACTCCTGGTAGTTGCTAAGTATATAGCATTTACCACACTCTATGGAGATACCTTAATGCTTCAATTAAGAAAATGAAATCAAGAATCCAAAAGACCTGGGCTCAAATGGGAGCTTTGACACAGTCTGCGAGATGCTGTGTATGTGTGGTCAGTCAACTTACCTCTGTCTCATTTTCTTCATTTCATGGAATTGCATACGCAGTTGCTCCATGTAGCTTGTGAGATAACATATCGTTGCACTTACTATGTCCAAAATACTGCCTGACACTCAGTTCCATGGTATTTGTGTTACCAACTGGTCCCTAACCCCAAAGAGCCAACGATAAAGTAAAGAAAAAGAAATATGTCTGGACACTTAATTTTCCCTAAAATGCACCGAGATAAGTGTTGCTTACGTTCTCCATTTTTGCGAGCAAGGCAATTGAAATTTCAATAGTTCATTCAAGGCCTAGATTAATGAGCAAATAGGCCAGAATTCAAAAATCCCATGATACTGAGTTTGAAGCCCATATTTTCACCAACTTTCTGGACGAGAAATTGAGAGATGGAGTTTCTAGTCATCGTTTCAGGCCAATACAAAAATCCCTGGAGAGCTTTTGAGAGTAACAGATAAAAAGAGCCACATTTTAGTCTCCTTAAATCGGAACATCAAGAGGTAAGTTCACAATCTCCCCCACGATTCCACAGGCACTCGTCTCAAAACTTTTCCAGCAGAAACAGCCTGATTCCTCCACAAAAGACAGCAACCATCAAGACGAAACTACTCTAGTAGAATCAGGGACGTTCCAGAACCTTCCTCCACTGTGGTTCATGTGCCTGGCCACCTCTCTGTATGGTGGGGAGAAGGCCAGTGTGGGTAATGCTGCCTTGGTTGAGAGTTATTGCCACCGGGTTACAAGATGCCCTGAAGCGTTTGTGCAGCATTCCCAGCACTGTGTGTGTGGATGTGAAAGAGGACGGTGGGAATCCACTCTCTCTCATCCATGTTGGACTCACAAACTAAACAGCATCGTTTCTTCACACATGGAGGAAGGAGCAGCTTGGGAAATGTCCCAAACAAATGCAGCTGTTCTGTGTTTCTGCAGAGGGTGCCAATAACATTTTGTTCCTTGGGGTTCCCAAAAAATGAAAATGTGTGCATAGCCATAAAAACAAACAAACCCATAGGGATAGTTATCATATTAACCCATATATCACATTGACGTTTATTTAAGCCCATTAAATAATTGCACATATTCTATTCTGATCTTTATTCTTTTTGTCGAGACTCAACCAAGGGAAAAAGAGGATAGTTTGTCAGCCACAGAGGCTGCCCTCCGGGATATGCAGACACTCGGGGGATTAAGCTTCCATAGCTCTTTGAACTGGGATGATTTCAGGAATTCATCCGGGAGGCTGGCTCGTGAGCATCTGCACGGCTGAGGATGACCTTGTACTTCTTGCCGCCCTGCTGAGTGAGAGCATTCACAGGTATGTACCACACTCGGTTTGTGCAGTGCTGTGGATCAATCCCAAGGCTTTGAGCATGCTAGGTGAGTGCTCTGCCACCTGAGCTACACCCTGACTCCATTTCCAGACTCCAAATTCTCAATGTAGCCATTTGAGTAAATGGAGATGTTCCAATCAAAACACATGCCTTGCACTCTGGTGCTTTGTTACATATGCTGTGATCTCCGTTATTTCACTTCCTTTCTGGGGTCCAAGAAGGATGTGCATGAGGCTGGCAGGTAACTACTGACTGCTTCCCCTAACCTCAGGCAGCACGCAACGCTGAGCTTTCTAGCATCCACAGTTTCAGCACAGATAGAGCTTCCAAGATTCAGGAGCTGAATAGGTCCACAGCTACCCATAAAAATCAGTCAGGAAAGAGCAACCACACACACAGATGGGCTAGAACATTCTCTAGACCAGCACTGGCTGACAATAATATAATGTGACCCATGTAAGTGGTTTAAAGGATTCTAATAACTTTAATAATGCATTTTAATTAGCTCAATATATGCAAACTGTAAATAAATAAATAAATAAATAAATAAATAAATAACAAGGCAGTTCTTTGTTGTTGTTATTTGGTCTTCAAAGTCTGGTGTGCATATTACACTCACAGCTAGCTCAGTTTGGCCACTGGAATTCACATGCTCAGAAGCAGCTTATGCTTAATTAATACCTTGCTGGACGGTACAAGTCCAGCCCATCCCAGCACAAATGTTAGCTGATGCACTTAGTACATACAAGCATGTAACACACGAGGTTTTACGGCACTCTCTGATTATTTGGGATTGAGCTTGCAGCAAGCTGTTTTCAGATTTATGGGGAGGAACAGGGCTTTCGTTGGTGAGACAGCAGAGTCCTCATTAGGTAACAATGAGGTCAGAAAATGCATTTGGCTCTAAGAACACAGTAGTGCTCGAGCACCATGGAGCCTGGGAGTCCTCCGGATGGAGGTATCTAAGCAAAGGAAAGCTGACTAGCTGAAAGGTTGAGCACACTGATCCAGTTAGGAGCTCTTGAGGATGCAAGGAGAGATAGAGGTGGAGAATATCTAGAGTTTAAAATCAACATGGACGCGAGCTCCTCTTGGGAGCTCCTAAACTCCTATGAATGGTGGTTGATATGAGACAATGAATGAGAGAATGTTAATATCTATTGGACTTGTACGTAAAAAAAGATGTCTGGGGTTTGGTTCACCCAGGGGTCCTCTCTAGACAAAGATTTGGGTTTATATAAAATGTGGTCTCGAGAAACAAGAGAATGGAGGAGTGAGAGTAGGTGAGCTAATTTTGAGTGTGTGAGTGAGATGCTGTCCTGGGAAACCTGAACTTGATTTCACTGAGTTCCTTAGAGTGAGCATGGAGAAAGCTTTTCAGGAACTAGTGAGAAGCGGAGGAGCCTCCATATTTATCCTTCACCTCTTCTCTTTTCCAGGGTGGAAATTCCAGGCACTTCTCACCTGGCCTGGACTTGAGCTCCTTCAGGTAGGGAGTGAATACCGTGAGAAGAGCAGTTCTGCTGGCCCCTCACAGCTCTCCCATTTCAAGTTTCTGTAGGCAGAGCCTGGCAGAAGGGGGTCTAGTCAGATGGCCTATCCCTCAGAAACCCTTAGAGTCATCAAAGATAACTACTGCTGCCCACCTTGGACACGGATGCTATCTTCACTCCCTTGGAATCCCCACTCTGAGCTCTACTGCTGGGTACTTCCATCAGCCTTCCTCCCATTGAATTTTTGCAAGTTCTGTACCGTCCCCAATTTGGGAGTGTTTATTGAACTGTGCTAAGAACTGTGACCCTTTGGGAATATTGGGGTTCTGAAGTTATGTGAGTGACTAGTTTAGGGAAAGGCAGGCAAGACTTGGATTTATTCTCTCCTCTGATCAACACCTCTACCCTTTGTCCTTTTCCCATCCCATCACACATGGGATCTGAGTCAAACAACAGGAGGAAATAGTGTATCTGAAGTAGCCCTTTTTTACCAAGCATTATCCCTTTCCTCTTGTATGCAGGTGAAGGGGGAGGTTCTCTGTGTACTTACAAATGTTCTGAACCTCTTAATCAAGTATTTGTCTGGCTGAAAATCTGTGAACTCAAACTTTGGGACTTGTGTCTGAAGCAGGACCTGATCTGTGAGACATACCTGATTAGACATACTGAGAGCAGTCTGATTCCCTCCTCCGCTCCCAACATTTGGGTTTAATTTTCACAAGTTTAACTCATATTAGCCCCCCGCCCCCAACAATTAAAAGTGATTCCCAAATTGTTTTAAAACCAGGGAAAGTATTTTTCTTTCTTTTAGGCTCCTGGAAAAAAAATAAGTGAGGTGCCATACAGAAAAACAATCCAAGTAGTCTTCGCTCCACCAATATTCTTGTCGTTTAGCAATGCAGGGGTCTTACCAAAAGTGTGATCCAAATGCATGCTTTGGGAAACAGCCCTCCCTTCCTCCAACACTGCTTACCCACAAGAAACTTGCAACGAATTAAGCTGGATTCCCACACCAAATGATTTCCATTCCTAACCCCAGGGAGGTGAAGGGAGGGAAATACCATGAGAATATATTTTTAAATGCCAGTGAGACTTCAAATTCAAAGTAATATAAATCTCTCCCTTTCTTTGATGTATAGCAGAGAGGTCTATGCTAAAGCCATTCCTTCTGTGCCATTTCTTTTTTTTTCCCTCAGAGAGTCTGTGTGAATCATCCAAGCTATAAAACTATATGACTGAACACTGATAATTACATGACTTTTAACTGGCAGAGAACAATGGCTTCGGCTCTCGGATGGAGCCGACTTACTCAGCCATAGATTTTCTGTCAGCATGCAGTCACAGGGTCTGATGTTCTGTCTCTGTGGAGGATTCAGTATATTGGCCTGGATACCACCAAGGCTAGGAGGGCAGCTGGCTGGAGCCTTCCCAGAATTCCTGATCAAACTAGGCTGCTGCCCGGACAAGGAGGCAGCCTTTTACAGAGCATGCACTGACCAGCCTCCCGCACCCCCAGAGCACTGCAGCCCCCACAGAGACATGCTGTTTGAGCCAGCATGGTGGCAGAATGCCCAGCTGTCAAAGGACAAGCCTCCTTTCCTCCTGCTCTCACATGGCATCAGTTAGCACAAGTGCCAAGGCACAGGAGATTGGCTTAATAGCTGTGACTTAGTCTTTTGCTCAAAATAAAAATAATGTGCCCTTAAATTACAGCATGTCCCCTCAACAATATTTAGCAGTAAATTTGCAGAACAGAAGGGCTGGCATTGAACTTGCTCAGCATCTTCCATTCCATGATTTGTTCCTGCCACTCGTTGGCTGGTGCCAGTGGGGGATGGGTACCACTTTCATTAACCTGCTAAAAGCCATGACAGTATGTACTTGTTAGGGATGCAATTTTCATTCAGTCTCAGAGCCAGTAACTACCAGGGTCATGTCTGAAAGCCATGTCTCCTCATCCTTAGAGAGTGCTACAGCCTTGAGGGCACAGGTGCCCTGTGTCTTTAAAAACAAAAAAACAAAACAAAAAGAAAGAAAGAAAGAAAGAGAGAAAGAAAGAAAGAAAGAAAGAAAGAAAGAAAGAAAGAAAGAAAGAAAGAAAGAAAGAAAGAAA
>NW_026585987.1:8702045-8721805 GCF_907164565.1 Psammomys obesus
AAAGAAAGAAAGAAAGAAAGAAAGAAAGAAAGAAAGAAAGAAAGAAAACTAGGGAGGGGGAACCACACAGAAAACATGAGGAATGAAAAGTAAAGTCATTCATTTTCTCAGCTAGACATCATTGTTGGCAATATTTGGATGCAGTCTCATGTTTATTTGTTTGAAAAGGAGCTCACATAATATATACTGGTTTTAATGGCTCTTTTCATCTTCTTCCTAATTATAAAAGTAGTGCATGTTTACTACAGAAAAGATAGGAAAACCGTCATTAAAAAAAAAATCAAAAGCATCCAGTAATCCCACCCAGTAAGAGGTAACCATTATAAAGCAATTTCATTATATTTGACATTCAAAAACCCATAAAGTTGTAAAAGCCTCCAAGACCAGGGCAAGAAAACAGTACTTTGCCATTTTTGCAGTTAGAAGCCTGATTTGTCTAGGATATCTCTTTGTTTCATAAGTATAGGCTAGAGTTTCCAATTAACTTCACAGGAATCTTTTTGAGATCAATACTATGACATTAGTTGGGAATTACAATGTTCTGAAAAGAAACCTGTAATCTCAAGGCCATGAACTCCATTCATTCAGTTTGGGCTCCTCCTTGCCAGGCCAGACCACAAGAATCTAGGCCCACATGAAAATAGTAGGAGGCGGTTTGGCTGAAGATGCACAAGCAAGCTTTATGTAGGCCAGAGAATGAAAGGAGCTGATAGAGCACACGGCTGTGGGGAATCTCTTCATTCCCTGTATCACCAAAACCATCCTGGCCACATTTCAGAGCAGGTGCTAAAGGTTGAGGGGAAGCACACAGCTCTCTTTGCTCATGATTTAATATTAAATTTCTTTGAAATTATTTTTTTTTAAATTTCTAACAGTCTTTAAAAGTTGATGGTCAGAGACGGTAGCTTAGTTGGTAAAGTGTCTGTCTTCAAAGCAAGCAGACCTGAATCTGATGCCTGGAACTACAGTTAAAAAATAAATAAGAAGTTGGATGTGGTGGCAGGCTCTTGTAATCTTGGTGCTGGCGAGGTGGGCACGAGCTTGTTCAACATCCTGCTTCCACAATGAGTTCCAGAACAGGACATTGAGAAGCTCTGTCTCAAACAAAAAAAAAAGTAAAACAATAAATAAAATAAGGTAAATGGTGGGTGGCGCATGATAAACAGCATTTGCAGCTATCCTCCAGCTTTCACATTTACATGTGCCCTCCTCCCACAAGCAAACATACGCACGCACGCACGCACGCACGCATGCACGCACGCACGCACGCACGCACGCATGCACGCACATTGACGGCGGGCACAAATAGATTCATCATTCTGTTAAATAACAACCTCAATGACTTGGCTGCCTATACAAAAATTGCTCATTGCGATCTGATGGATCACCTAAAAATTTCTGTATGTTTTAGAAGGTCGAAGTGTTCTGATACTACAGGCCAAGAGGTTTTCGTGTCAATATATAAAACAAATGGGTGTTTGGGTCATGGCTTTAAAGACACACCCAGACATTCAGAAACATAAAGTAGCTAAATAGAACAAAACCATCAAACAGATGTAATCATTACCAGAGTTTCTTAGGGCCTGCCTTTCAGCATCTTGTATGGAGATAGAGTGAGTGGTACCACCATTCACAAGGCTGCCCCTAAGCCAAATCTCTTGATCTTAATCTGGACTCTCACTTCATTCTCGTTTTCCATAGCTATTCAGTTTCCAGGTCCTGCTGATTCTACTTCCGAAAGAGTCCTCATGCTTTCTCTATTCCAAGTTCACACTGAACAGCATCCTTCAAGCTTCAGGCCTCTCTCTAACATGTACAGACCTCGCTGGGTGTGGTTCTTCTTCACCCAGGCCAGGGTGATACTTTGGAAACAATCTGACAGTGTAACTCCACCACTGAAAACCTTCCAATGATTTCCCATAATTGCTTTAATGAAAGAGTAATACTCACTTTGAAAAAAAAAATCACTTCAATGTATGCTTGTGCTAATTTTGACAAATACAGTCATAAAGTCACTGCCATTACATAAAAAATATTAAATGGTGCTTTTGAGTGGTTAAGATAAAGAAAGTATAAACATTCATGGAGAGGTTTTGCATGTGTGTGTGTGTGTGTGTGTGTGTGTGTGTGTGTGTGTGTGTGTGTGTGTAAGTTTTCATTTGCCTTGAGTAAAAACTAGAAGTATCTGTGGGCTGTCTGCTATGTATTTAACCTTATGAGAAATTGCCAGGCTATTTTTCAGATGACCGAATCGCTCGTGGCCCTTTGTTGGCTGGCTGGAGCCCGACCCCCGCAGCAGTTCTTCCAGGGCCCTCTACATCCTCCTCCTACAGGCATTTCCACTGTCATCCCTGTCGCTCTACCACATCTCACTTCTTCCGATCTCTTGTGTGTTTTCAGGACTACCTCCATACCACATCCTCTGCAGAAAAAATTAAAGTACTCCTCTCTACCTAACAGATACATTGGCTTAAACACTTCCGACAGGAAGGCTTTATCAAATCGGCATGGTTTCCTCCTCGTGTTTCTCACATTCATTATTTAGCAAATGTTTGTTGCATAACAACCAGCATCTGGGCATTTCTGGAACTGAAAATAGAGGAAAAAGCAAAACAGAAGTCCAGTCTGTCATCAAATTTATATTCTAATGAGTAAGATAGATGGGGCAGGAGCATGAATTCAGTAGTATAGTGTTTGCCCAACACATCCAAAGTTCTAGGTTCAACCTCTAGCACTGCAGAAAGCAATAGAAAGGCATTCTAACGCCACATGCCAGCAATTGCTATCAAAAGTAATAAAGCAGAGTGGTGGGAAGGACTAGAGGAGAAATGCCCAGAGCTGCTATTTTTGTTGAAGGACAATGTATGTGAGTGGGTCTACAGACATCCGGGGAAAAATTGTTCCAGGCAGAGAGAAAGGCAAACACAAAGATGGCAAAACGGAAAATGAGTTGGCTGGCATGTTCAGGAAGTAGCTTAGAGCCCAACATAGCAAGAGCCTAGCAAGCCAGGAGAGAGGTGAGGAACACGCGGCCAGCCAGAGGCCAGATTATGAGCGGCTACTGTGTTTGCCAGTCTTTTTCAGGCTTTTGTCACTCTGCATAGTTTCTGCTTTCTACCTTATTTTTCCAGCCTTCCCAACCTAGGCTCCTTGAGGCCAGCTCTGTGTTTCAACTTAAGTGTCTTGCATTGCAGATTTCAAGCACTTAGTATGATGTTTATTGCACAGGCATTCTAAAATAAATATTTGAATGAATGAATGAATGAGTGGATGGAGCAACACAATGGCATTTTCTTGACTGAAAGATAAGCCACCAAGACAGCATGTAATGCCAAGGAAAGAAAACAAACAAACAAACAAACAAAAAAAAAAAAAAAAAAAACAAAAAAAAAAACGAGGCCTTTTATTTACACAGCCTTTCCGAGGATAGAAGTGGATATTTAAGGCTGGAATTCTGTCTTGATCAAAGCTCCTTTTGCTGTTTGCACTGTGGTTCCTAGGCTATGAATTCAGGGTAAAAAATTCAACATTCAAATAGTTTCAGCCCTTCCTCATTCTGTCACTTTGTTGATTTGAATTTGAAGTACTCTCTTATGGAATAAAAATGCTTGCGTCTCTTCAACAGTCATATGCTGAAACCTTATCCTCAAATGTTATTATACCAGAAAGTAGGGGCTATGGGATGTAATTAGGCCTAAATTACTCTGGAGGGAGACGCTATTGCAAATGAAGTGCCTCTACAAGGGTCCTTAAGAGAGTCTGCTGACTCTCTTCTGCCATGTGAAGAGAAGCGAGTCTGTAACTTGAAGGAACCCGCCCGAGCTGTCTCCTGGTCTCCAGCTCGCAGTCAGGGCTCAGAGTTTACAAGCTCCTCAGTCTGTGGTTCTTGGTTTTTTTGTTTGCTGTTGTTTAAGTTCTACTTATGTGAGTGTTCCAGGCCCATGTGTGCCTGTGCCCCCCCCCCCCGAGTCAGAAGAGGGCTGGATCCCCTCTACCTGGAGTTACAGGCGGTTGTGAGCCACTATGTAGGTGCTGGGAACAGAACCCAGGTCCTCTGCAAGAACAAGAAATCCTGGCAACTGTTGAGTCATCTCTCCGGTCCAGGTTCTTGGCAGACTAAGACAAAGTTCTTAACAGACCAAGACGAAATGTCTTGATTTCTCTTTGGGGTAGCTGTTGGAGGAAAAACGAAGTAATCTGGGAGCCCACAAATGTGTTTTACTAATCTGATATACATGGTCATGGAATATAGGTCGGGTACTTTCCCACCATGTGTGAGACCCTGAGTTCAAACCCCAGGACCACATAAAGCAAGTGTTCCCACATGTCTATACTACTAGCACTGGGAAGGCAGAAGAAGCAGGATCAGGAATCCAAGGTCATTCTCAGCTACACAAAGAGATTTAAACCAGCCAGGAATATGTACGACCTATTATCAATAATAGCAGTAACGGTAATCAGTGATGATGGTGGTGGTGATGACTTGACCTACAGAATGATTCAGAAGACTAGGACACATCGTCTTTTTTAAACAACACATCAGATTGTGAGACTGAAGAGATGGCTCAGAAGTTAAGAGCGCCTGTTGCTCTTACAGAGGACCTGGGTTTCGTTTCTAGCACCCACACCAGCTGTCTTATAACTGCCTCTAGCTCCAGCTCCAGGGACTCCCACACTCTCTGGCTTGCATAAACATGATATACAGGTGTGTAGAAACTCACTAAGATACACGCAGATATACAACAATAAAAGTAACATTGTATGACATATCTAGCATATCTGACCATGTAGCGATGCTGCTTCCCTAGTGCCTCAGGATAACTCTTGAGCTTCACAGTTACTGTCCTGTTGGAGGAAGGTCCAACTGTTGTTTCCAAGGGCTAATTTCAGTGCCTTGAGACCTTGGTTACTGCCCTGCCATGGGTATTGTTATAATCTTGAACTATCTCCGGTAGTCATAGGATGAGAAGGACTGTTTCCCAGTTATCTCTGACTGGCTGATTAAAAAGCCTTTATCTGAGCAGGGCAGGAGGTAGGCATGGCTTAGGTTCATGGGCTTTGGGGACAGAAGGATCATGGGAGAGGAGAGAGGTACCGGAACAGGAAGAAAGCAAGCAGCCCCAATGGGGTAGCGTGGAGAGGAGTACACGGCCAGATTGATGTGGACAGGGAAAAGCGGCCTAGATGAGAGAATAAGCAAGTACTTATGGGATTATGGGTGGGAGGTAGCCCAGGAAGAAACTGTTAGAGCAGATGGCATTGGATGGGGGCTTGGGAGGGAAAGATATCTTAGGAGGCAGTATCTGCCATGTCCCAAGTGAAATAAGGCTATTCTAAAACCTATCCGGTGTTTGTGTCTTTAGTGATTGTAATTATAGGTTAATAATAAACATTAGACCACACCTTTAATTTTTTCTAATTTTAAAGGCCCCAAAATGTATTAATTGAATATATTTGTCTTGGGCAAGTTAAGTCTTATTACAGAGAAAGGACTATATGTAAGAGTGCACATATTCCTACACTATGGAGGAATAGTAAATAGCACAATTGAAATGGGATCCTTAAAACATAAAATAGAAGGGGAAGTGCTCATTAGTGAGATTCACTTTCAAACTATATCTATAAAACCATCCTAAGAATTACGCTTCTGCCTAGCTTCCAGTGGGCTCTTGGGTAACTGTTTTATAAAAAGCAGTTAAAGTATATGAAAAAAGAAAAACCTTTAAATTAACCCCAACACTGTCCCTTTGTATTTGTCCCTTCTCTAGTTGCTGTAGTCCTCAGTATTCTTTTGTGCTTTCACCCCATCCACTTCCCCAGTGAGGCCCATTCCACACGGGTCCATAAGCTACAGTTTAACGCCCTATAAGAATCTCAAATGTCCCCTGTTTGGGGGCTTTGAAGACTAGCATCAGTCCGTTTGTGTGTTCCATTGATCCTTGGAGTGCTCTTATGTGTTTGGATTCGGAATTAATGGACTCTGCAGTGCAGCCTATAGGTCCCAAAGTCAGGAGACAGAGGTGGTATTCCTAAGAGCTGCACACGGCAGTGCAAGCCAGAAGACAGGAAGTGAGAGACATCTCCTCCACTTAGTGTTAAGTCTAAGCCTCAGGGTCTTACCGTAGTCCCATGTGGATTGCCGGAGCAGGTACCAAGACACCTAACTGGCCATGATTTTTAACAGCACCCCAGCCTTTGAGTCTGTCTAGATCACTGTTCTACCGAAATTGCTCATTGAAATTGTGCATATCAGGCAGTACTAACTCCAGAGCAGCCGTCTCGACTGTGAGAATTCTGGGAGAGTTAGAAGGAAATTTCCGTGCCAGGTTATGTAATCTAGGGTCTACCACAAGTCCTGGCACACAGTTGCTGAATAAATGCTTCTGGGAGATGAATGAACTCTGCAGATTATTTCTCTTCCTACTTTATCTATACACGTGTTTCCCTTAATCTTCCAAACCCCACAGCGTTCTGAAATCCTGAGTTTCTAGCTACTTACATGTAAAACAGAGGTCAAGTGATAAGTATCGGGGCCCCAGCCATTTCTAGGAGAGTAATCAAAGCAACATGGTCAAGCCGGCTTTAATGGTGGTAGAAAGGAACCGGGAAGGCTCTAATTTTTCACCGCAGAGCTGAGATAATGCTATTAGTCATAGCTGAGTTTCTTAGCATTGATGTTAGAGCAGATAGATCAAGAGTTTATGTTTTGCGCACGAGTGGAGTTTATTTGCCAAAAATGAATTCATCACAAATTTGCCTTCAGGACGCAAAGAATGTGCCTCTGATGAGTGTGAAATACAGAGGAGGGCCAGCCTGCAAGCAGGGGCCCGGTGACTGGGTCTGCATGGCTGGTATAATTTAAACATCACCCACCAACCCCATGCTCGTTAATTTTCTTCTGCTACCCCTGTCTCCCAGCTGAAAAGCCCTACCATTAGTCACACCTTTGAGTCAAGGCCTTGAAGGATGTTCTCCACAAGCTCCAATGTGCTAAGAGGGATTTTAAATCATGGAACTTGCATTCATTAATATGGGGGGGGGAGGAAAGGGTGTTACTTTTCTCAAATAAGAATAGTGATACTTGCAATTTATTACTGAGCTGTAACTATACCACAGACTTTACCAGCTGAGCTTCATTCTAGTCACACAAACACCTGTGTTTCAGATACTACATCCAATTCTGTTGAAAGAGGCCACACAGCCCTAACTGGATTTGATGCCATGCCTGCTGAAAGTCTTGCTCACCCGTTTAAGAGCCGTTTATAAACTGAAGTGCACAATACTAAATATACAATGCAGTCAGTGTTCTCTTGCCCATATCCTCAAACCACTACCACCCTGACCAAGAGACTGAACACCTATTACACCTGATTTCTTCAGGTTCCCTCCTGGTTCCTTCCCATAAAAGGACCAGAGCCCTGGTTTAACCCTTTGGTGCTACACAAGAGAAGCAGTATCTCAGGGAAGGTCTGGAAGAAAGAAAGTGGTTCAAGACAAAGAATGCAGTGGGGTTGCAGGAAGCTCCTGCAGTGAGGCGAAGGCTTGGTTTAAATGCCACCTGCCCCTGTAGCACGCTCAGCTACCTCCCTGTAGGGGGGACGGCTGAGCCTCTCACAGGCTGCAGCATGTGAGGCTCCGCTAGGAGCCTGCAGAGATTGCAGAGAGGCTGTCCTGCATATCAAGCAGCGATGGTCTCTCCCGCTGCCGGGAATCCCAGTCTCTAACAAGAAACAGAATGCTGACAAATGGAAAGGAGATGTGTTTGCTGGCACAGAGTCCACAGAGTGGGAAGGCAGGCCAGGCCTAGGATCCCACAGGAAGTCTTGAACCCACTTTCTGCTTCTTAGTTTAGCTCTCATCAACTTTTCCCAGATCCAGTGTGGTGTTTTTTAAACTGCCAAGTTGCAGTGAAGCTTCTTCTATTGTCTTTCCTGCTGTGCTGCCATTCAGGCGGCTGGTTTGAATTTTCAAAGCCCCTGCTGCACTGCTTTGCCCTGAGTCCTCTTCAGGGGAGCTCCTCTGCAAGCTGTTAAGGGCTGTCTGGGAGCTCCTATTACATTATTTTTTATCAGCTCCCCTATCTCCAGATCTGGAATTCTAAATAGTTGGCATGCTTAGGAGATACACCTGAGGGAAACCCTGTGAGTAAGCCTTAGTACAACTGTAGGCAAAGATCAAAAGCTCAGTGTGGAGATTTCTGCTAACATCAGAAAGAGAGGGTGGGGAGGGACCGAAGGAGGAGAAAAAAAGGGGAATGGAGTCAGAGGAGAGGAAGAGAGGGAGAAGGGAAAGGAAGGCAAGAAGAAAGAAATGAAAAGAATGTGAGGAAGAGAAACAGAGGGATATAACAGAAAAGATACAAGCTCAGGGAGCCCCAAGGTAGTTCAGACTTTTCAGAGGACAACAGTACAATCTACAACATAGATGAACAGACTTTCTAAAACTTAGCTGTGTTAATTGTTGATAACAAGCAAATAGCCAAATGCTGACAGATATATCTATGCCTGTTGTGTAACAATTTCCTGTGGGATTGAAACAATTCAAAATAGTTTCAGAAAGTCCCTGAAATTGACCAGATTTACCAGCCCCCCCCCCCAAGTAAACAAAACCTGAGAGTCCTTCCTAGGTAAAAGCGAAGCTGAGCTGCAAAGAGTACTACCAGACAAGAAAAGGTGTAGAAACCAGATCAGCTGCCTGGAAGAAGCAGAAACTAGCGGAACTGTCTAGAAGAAGTTTCAACCAACTGAGGCACATGGAAAGGTCACTCTCCAACCTGTTGAGCTGCCTGTAGGCTATGCGGTGTGTTCCAAATTCCCAGCTTAGTGACAGCTTGGTGAGCTATCACCCATGCTGGCGTGAGCTTCGCTGATGTAGCTATCTTTGAGTAATTTCTCTCCTGAAAATAACCCCTCACCCATCTGTAAGCAACCCCAAGAAAGTATACTGGCTTACCAGTTGGACTCTGGTGGTAGCTGTACTTTGGTCTATCATGGGTTCTTTATCTGGAGTGAATAGATGTGTGTGTGTATGTGTGTGTGTGTGTGTGTGTGTGTGTGTGTGTGTGTGTGTGTGTGTTTTACATCTCCTCAGGAAACATGTTGTCACACAAAACTGCCTATTAAATACCTATTAAATATCAAATACCTTGCCATATGACATCCACAAACATCAACAGTGAACAGACACGCCATCATGAAGCTTGATCTGTTCATGAGCTGCCGTATTTTATATATCTTAAGTATTATTTCGTGTGGAATAATATCTCCATTTGGAGTGGTTCTTTTAGATGCTAAAACCTTTCCAGGACGTTCAGTGGTAGTGGTCTAGGAAGCATAAAGGTCTAGCAAAGCTGAGCCCCTCAGAACTGTGTGTGCCTCAGGAGTTCCCAAGTTCCCTCCCTTATGTTTGCCGTGGTTATAAGATGTTCTCCAAGCAAATGATGTTTACTGATTAACTGCTGAAAATTTTTGTCGCACAGGTGGTTTAAGCCAGACTCTGGATGGGTCTCTGAGGATATGGAAAGGAAAGGTTCATTATCCACCCTGAATTTCCTTATAGAACATATCTGAATTATAAGGAATGTTTCAAAACTCACTGATTTTCTGTCTCCTCTCTCTAGTCTCCAAACATCACAAGTGAAGTGATTATGCACTTACTCATCTTTCAGTGTTATTTGGGGCAATTCATGCCACAGGGCACTTAGTCAGAGCTAATGTTCATCAAAGGAAGAGGCTAATATAAAAAAAAATTACATTTATCTTTTACTTACATCTATTATCTCCTTCAACCCACAATCGTCATATGGGGGAGGGTCCTGTTTCCCTCATTTTATAGAAAGAGGAGTTGGGAAATACTGAGGGCTACATAGCATAGCTAGACTTCACACCAAGGTGCTGTGGAGATAGGATTCACAGTCTTTGGGCGTATATGCCTCTGATCCCAGCCCTCAGGAGCTTGTGTAAGGAGAATCATGAGTCTTAGGCTAGTTTGGTAGTGAATTCCAAGATATCCTGAGCTACACGGTTAGTTCAAGTCCAGCCTGGGTTATGTAATAAGAGCCTGTTTTAGCTGCACCTGCAGGTGCACGGTGTGATGCAATAAGCAAGAGGAACAAAATAAGGAACTCCAGCAGATAAACCTGCCCAAACAGAAATCCCCTGGGCTAATGGTGAAAGATAAAGTCGCTGAATCGGAATTTACAAATCCAGAGATAAAGACCTTAACAGGCAGGTATGCTTTGCTTTCTGATTCCTCTATTTAGCTAACATTTTAGTGACTGCATGTGGGTTACAGGGAGACCTATTTTTCATGCTAATGGTTATGGAAATTGAACCCTTCTTTATGGTTCCTCTTTGATATTGCTCACCAAATACTTCCATTACTCTGAGCACAACATAGGAGAAAGTCAAGTGTCTTTCTTTAAAATATGTGTGTGTGTATATATATACACATTTATTTTTGTATATGAGTACTCTATTTGCCTGTGTGCCTTCATGACAGAAGAGGACATCAGATCCTATTATAGGTGGTTGTGAGCCACTGTGCAGTCACTGGGAACTGAGCTCTGCACCTCTGGAAGAAGAGCCAGTTGCTCTTAACCACTGAGCCATCGCTCCAGCCCCTGACCTGGCTCTGTGGTGCAGTGGATAACACATCAGATGTTTAGACAAATGGCTTTTTATGACGCGCTTTGACCAATAAAGTGTGTATGGAAATGGCAGGTGTCACTTCAAGAAGGACATACTGAGATCAGGTCCACAGTCTACTCCTCTGAAGTAAAAGGACAGGTCCTAGATATTTTTATGAATCTGGATCTTGGAGTGAAGATGGCTTAGAGCCAGTTTCTAGATGACCCTGACAAGCATATGGCATGCATGAGAAATGATTGTTGCTTCAAGGTAATTCAGATTGAAAAGGTCTGCTTACCAGAGAATATGTATAATGGTATTTTTCAGCTTACAGTTAAATGTTTTGCCAGCAGTCCTGAATGACAGGCCACATTGATCTGGGGCTTTGTTACTGACCATCCTGTTTCCCCAGTGTGAGGTGCACAGCACCCAATATTCCCTAGGGACAATGCTTTAGAATGTTGACATCATGTTAAGTTACGTAAGAGGAGAGAGCAAGTCATTGTAATGGTGGTACCTGTGTCATGTACCTAAAACATATAGAATTAAGTTAATTTTATTGGCAAGCTCTGGCTGTGAACCAGAGATTAGATTGCCACAGATTCCATCTGATTTGGTTGTTATTGTTTCAGTTGTCTTGATGAAGGAATTCAGTTGCACAGTGATCTAACTGATTGCTTTGGCCATTGTCCTACCAACTGTTGGTCACATAGCCACAGTTTGACCTTAGGACAGGATGTGAAACTAATCGGCTTGAATACAAGTTTTTTTTTTTTCCTGTAAGTGGTTATGTGTCAAGTACTTGCATATAAGAAAAAGAGTTGTCAGCTGTAAATATTTAAAATTTATAATCTTCCTTGTGTACATGCCACACCAAACAGCTAATACTTTAGAAAACTATGAACTTCGGGTCAAGTCTAAATTTTAAACTCTGTGCAGACCTCAAGAGCTTCAGTCCAACATTCTTTATGGTAAAAAGTCAGTCATTCTCCACCATTCATGACAACCGATTCTGACTCCATTATTCAAAACGAAAGTACAAGAATGGACTATCGATGCCCAAGACTAGTGACTTCCTGTTATACACTTACAAACAGGTTTGTTTTATTTACTGGAAAGCTGTAGCATCTGTAGACAGTGAGTGAACGAATAAGTGAACAATTAAGTAATTACTGAGAAGCACCAATATTTTATTTCAGCTCTTTTGCAAAAAGCAAGCACTCTTTTGAACATACCACGCAATAGCAATACCACTTCATAATTAAGCATTTTTCCCTGGAGTTATTACAATTTGAATTTGATGTCTGGTGTTGCTGTTATTGCAGATTTCATTTTTTCCCAAAGATTTTTGTAGTTTGTCCCATCCCACATTCTCTTCCACAATATGAACTTACTGTTCCTCCATCAAGATACTGCCAATATAGAATCTAGGTGAGCTTTGTGTTTAGTTTAAGCAATATAATTTCACAGAAGTGATGATACATCGTTACAGACATAGCGCTTAACTAACCAGGAAACTTCTGCTTCCTGCCTCTTGGGAACCAACTACCAGATAAAACATGGATTTTGCCAGCAGATACCAGTCTTGGTTGTCAGGATGAATGTGTACTCAAACATATAAATAATATATGGACTACCTAAATAGAGTGGACTTACTACAGAATATGTTGAATCTGCTTTATCTTTGGTACAAAATTTTAGATGTGTAGGTGGGGGTGGCTATCCATATTATAAAACACAAGAGAGCAATACGCTCAATTTTAGCCACAACGATCAAGGAAAGCAATGCCTATTAGTCAACAGCAAGTAGATGGTACTTGGAGACATGGACACAAGGCTGAGAAATAGTGTTCAAAGGGCACAAATACAAGGAACATCACCATCTAAGTAAAATAACAGGAAGAAGAACCAAAGAAGAGATTGAGAAAAAAAAAAAGATCAATAAAGACAGAAGCGGAGGTCTCCAGCAACACCACCCCATGCCCTACTGAGCTTTAACTTATATAGTAGGGCTCAGGTGGTGGAGATGCTAGAGAGAGATGTTTGTGAGAGAATAGCAGGCATATTGGACTGGCTGCTGCTAGGCATGCAGGAAGTCAGCTAAGAAGGTACCAGACTCAGGAAGCAGTGATTACTTCTGAGAGATAAAGGTCTGCGCTTTCTGACGAGGAGAAAAGTTATTTCTGACCAGTACCAAGTTTTCCTGTTGTTGTGATTGGTTACAGTGCCATAGTAACATCTGGAGTTCTCAGTACTTTAATGTCTGTTCCAACAGAGGGAGTCAGGAAAGGGAGTTAATGATCCTCATTTCTTCTTCAGCTAAACTGTGACAAGACAGAGAATTTCTTAGGTCATAATCAGAAGCAATCTTAGTGTGCACGATTGCCTAATTAATCCTGACAATACCTCCCCAAATCAGTCACATTATTTAGTTAAAATGATACCTTCTGGGAAGTTTATTGCTTTCTGGTTTTGTCATTCTGCTAGCATCACGGGGTACATTTATACAAATCTAGATAGTATAAGTCAATTACGTCAGGTGTCGTTTTGATGCAAAGGTATGAGGCTGATGACATCATGGCACACTACTGTACTCAGTAAACATTTTATAAGTAACAATATGAAAGAGTATGTGATGTACTTAATTTCAAATGTTAAATTTATATCCAATGCAGAGCAGTAGCCAGCACCACACAGGCAGCTGAATAATATGCTGCAGTGATGTTACAGAAGTCTCACATCATTAGATAAAAGGAATTATTCACCTCTATAGTCTTTCTGAAGCACTGTTTTTGACTGAGCTATTATGATGTGGCATGTGCCTATAACCATGTAGTTTTAAATGATCCTTGTTTTTTTCTCATTATTCCTACAAACAACAACAAAGGCCAAGTGTTCACTTCCATTTATGTATTAGAGATAAGGGGACTGAGTCTTGGCACAATCTAGCTTAGCCAATTTAGGGCATTAGAAGCCACAGAGCCAAGAGGAAACTCTGATCTTTTCTCCTGGTCTCTTCACGGATTTGAATATGTAGTAAGAAATAGATAAGATTAAGGAGACCACAGCTCTTTGGAGGCATGGGCTTAAATAGAGTGTTTGTTATTTCTCATTGTAATAAACAAATACCAATCTAGAATGACATAAGGATGCAGATACTTAATTTGACTCAGCTTGAGGTGATATGGTCCATCGTGGTGGCAGAGGTATGGCAGTAAAAGAGTAGGGGTCAATACTCACATTGTGTCTATAGTCAGGAAGTAGATACAGACAGCTACTCAGCTAGGCTCCTCCTTTTACTCCTTTTGTTCATCTAGGAGCCCTAGTCTGTGAGATGACTCTATTTACATTCAAAGAAGGTCTTCTGGCTGAAATTAAACGTCTCTGGAACTATTCTCATAGACACACCCAAAGTATGTCTTCTAGGTGAGTCAAAATCTAGTCAAACTGACACTGAAGATTATGTGCTTTTTGTTTGTTTGTTTGTTTAGTTTAGTTCAGTTTTGTTTTGTTTCAGACAGGGTTCTTCAGTGTAGTCCTGGCCACTCTGTCCTGGAAGCCACTCTGTAGACTGGGCTGGAATATTACTCAGGTGCTGTTAAAAAACAAAAACAAATACAAATAGATGAAACTAGAAAAATCCCGAGCAAAGCAACCCACACCTAGAAAGACAAACATGATAGATTGTTGGTGCAATGTTCTTGTAGAATGTGTACAATTTACCCCTGTTCATTCACATGCTGACTTCTCTATCCCACTCTCTAGTTTCAATCCAGACATTGCATTGTGATGCTTAAGTCTCAAGTTTGTGTAAACATGCCACCATTTGTTCTCTGTATTTTCAATAAAACAACCAGCCAATGCTGAGCAAAGGAGAGAATAGGGTGGGACATCCTGATCCAGAGGGGAAGAGAAAGAAGTGAGTAGGAGAAGTCAGAGAGGAGAGATCGGGAGAAAAGGACTTGGAACCACCAAGAGAGCTGAATCAGACCTAAGATATGACTAAAAACAAGTAAAATGTGGGAAATCTGAATGGGAGGAAGCTACATAAGCTTGGAAGTTTAGGATGGAGTAATCGTTGTCCAGCATTTGTTCTAGGTTAACTAAATACATCCTAGTCTCTGTGTGGTGGTTTGGGCATACAGCTCTTTTAGGAATAACCACTGTTTAACTAAAAGATAAATCAGTAATAAATATTAATAATCAACAACAATATATACTCACTTAAAAGTGAATATGAGCTGTTAAGTAAGTCATACTACAATCCACAAACCCAGAGAGGCTAAGTAACAAAGAAGGCACTAGGAAGTATGCATAGATCTCCCTGGGAAGGGCAAATAAAATAAATTTTGATAGTGGACTTGTGGTGGGTGGAGAAGGAGAAGGGATCAGGTAGAGGGACACAGGGGGGAAAGAGTATAGGGAGAGACAGCTAGCAGTGGAGGCTCTTAGAGGGCTGTAATGGAAGCCTAGTGCAGTGGGAATAACTGCACTGAAGTTGTTGGGAACAACCATAGTGAGAACTCCAGTAACTAAGGATACAGAGTCTGAGGTGGCCATCTTTGTAGCCAGGCAAGGCTTCCAGTGGTGGGACTAGGACACTAATCTAGCTACAAAACCTTCGACCCATAACCTGGCCTTCCTATAGGACAGGCTGGGGCGATGGTGGCTTAGAGCTTGTGGAAGTGGCCAACCAATGACTGGTCTAATTTGAAGCCCATGCCAGGAACTTGAAACTGGGTGGCCCAGAGACCTAGGGTAGAACCGAAGAGAGTATTCTGCTATATAGTCATACATCAGTGCCTAGCCCAATCATCATCAGAAAGGCTACCTCTTCTAGCAGGAAGGGAATACATGGAGAGACCCACAGCCAGACATTAGGTGGAGCTCAAGGGGAAGCCCTTGGAAAAAGGGGAGAAAGAATTGTAGGAGCCAGAGAAATTGAGGACACCAGGAGAACAAGGGTCCACAAAATCAACTAATCAAGGCTCATAGAGGCTCACAGAGACAGAATGGCAATCATGGAACCTGCATGGGTCTGTGACAGGTCCTCAGCATATACGTTTTGGTTGTTTAGCTTGGCGCTTTTGTGGGAGTCCTCACAGTAGGAGTGGAGGTGTCTCTGACTCTTTTGCCTGTCTTCGGGACCCATTTCCTCCTATTGGGTTGCCTTCTTCAGCCTTGATATGAGTGTTTGTGCCTCATCTTATTTCATCTTGTTATGCTGTGTATGGTTAATATGCCTGGAGTGCTGCTCTTTCCTGAAGGGAAATGGAAGAACAATGGATTTGGGAGAGAGGGAAAGTGAGGGGGGTACTGGGAGGACTAAAGGGAGGGAAGGCTGCAGCCTGAATGTATTGTATAAGCAAAAAAGTAAAAATAAAATGAGATTCCATTGATCCACCATTCTGTTTCTATGCCAGTACCATGCAGTTTTTATTACTGTTGCTCTATAGTACAGCTTAAGATTAGGGATGGAGATACCTCCAGAAGATCTTTTATTGTAGATGATTGTTTTTAGAAATTCTGGGTTTCTTGTTATTCCATATGAAGTTGAGAATTTTTTCAAGGTCTTTAAAGAATTGTGTTGGTATTTTGATGGGAATTGCATTGAATGTGTAGTTTGCTTTTGGTAAGTTGGCCATTTTTACTATGTTAATCCTGCCAAGCCATGAGCATGGGAGATCTTTCCATCTTCTGATATCTTCTATTTCTTTCTTCAGAGACTTGAAGGTTTTTTCATACAAGTCTTTGACTTGCTTGGCCAGAATTACACCAATATCCTTTATATCCTTTGTGGCTATTGTGAAGGGTGTTGTTTCCCTAATTTCTTTCTCAGCCCATTTGTCTTCTGTATACAGGAGGGCTACTGTTTTTTTTAGTTAATTTTTTATCTAGCCACGTTGCTGAAGGTGTTTATCAGCTGTAGGAGTTCCATGGTAGAAGTTTTGGGGTCATTCTAATATACTATCATATCATCTACAAATAGTGATGCTTTGACTTCTTCTTTTCCAAACTGATTCCCCTTGATCTCCTTTATTTGTTTTATTGCTCCAACGAGGACTTCAAGAAGTATGTTGAAGAGATATGGAGAGAGTGGGCAGCCTTGCCTTCTCTCTGATTTCAGTGGGATTGCTTTAAGTTTCTCTCCATTTGGTTTGATGTTGGCTATAGGCTTACTGTGTATTGCCTTTACTATGTTCAGGTATGTGCCTTGTATCCCTGATCTCTCCAATACTTTAAACATGGATGGATGTTGGATTTTGTCAAATGCTTTTTCAGCAGTTAAGGAGATCATCATGTGGGTGGATCAAAGGAATCGAATAGAAGACCCAGAAATAAACCCACACACTTATGGACACCTGATCTTTGACAAAGATGCCAAAACCATACAATAGGAAAAAGGTAGCATCTTCAACAAATGATGCTGGTCGAACTGGATGTCTACATGTAGAAAAATACAAATAGATCCATACTTATCACCCTGCACAAAACTAAAGTTCAAGTGAATCAAAGACCACCATATAAAACCAAAGACACTAAACCTGTTAGAAGAAAAAGTGGAGAAGAGCTTTGAACTCATTGGCATAGGAGACAACTTCCTGAACAGAACACCAACAGCACAGGCTCTAAGAGCAACAATCAATAAATAGGACCTCATGAAACTGAAAAGCTTCTGTAAAGCAAAGGACACTGTCATCAGAACAAAACGACTACCTACAGATTGGGAAAGGATCTTCACCAACCCTGTATCTGACAGAAGGTTAATATCCAGGATATATAAAGAACTAAAGAAGTTAAACAGCAACAAATCAGGTAATACAATTAAAAAATGGGGTACAGAGATAAACAGAGAATTTTCAATAGAGAAATACTGAATGGAGAAATATCGAATAGAGAAACACTTAAAGAAGTGCTCAACGTCCTTAGTCATCAGGGAATTACAAATCAAAACAACCCTGAGATTTCACCTTACACCCATTAGAATGTCTAAGATCAAAACCTCAAGTGACAGCACACGCTGGAGAGGTTGTGGAGAAAGGGGAACCCTCTTCCACTGCTGGTGGGAATGTAAACTTGTACAACCACTCTGGAAAGCAATCTGGCACTTTCTCAGACAATTAGGAATAGCACTTCCTCAGGATTCAGCTATACCACTCCTAGGCATATCTCCAAAAGAGGCTCAAGTACACAATAAGGACATTTGCTCAACCATGTTTGTAGCAGCTTCATTTGTAATAGCCAGAAGCTGGAAACAACCCAGATGTCCCTCAACTGAGGAATGGATACAGAAATTGTGGTACATCTATACAATGGAATATTACTCAGCAATAAAAAAAACAAGGAAATCATGAAATTTGCAGGTAAATGGTGGGAACTAGAAAAGATCATCCTGAGTGAGATATTCCAGAAGCAGAAAGACATACATGGTATATACTCACTTATAAGTGGATATTAGACATATAATATAGGATAATCATACTAAAATCTGTACACCTAAGGAAGCTAATCAAGGAAGACTCTGTCTAAAATGCTCAATCCCCATTCAGAAAGGCAAAGAAGATCGACATCAGAAGAAGGAGAAAACAGGGAACAGGACAGGAGCCTACCACAGAGGGCCTTTGAAAGGTTCTACTCTGCAGGTATCAGGGCAGATGCTGAGACTTATGGGCAACCTTTGGGCTGAGTGCAGGGAATCTTAGGAAAGAAGTGGGAAATGGTAAGACCTGGGAAGGACAGGTGCTCCACAAGGAGAGCAACAGAAGCAACAGATCTGGGCACAGGGGTCTTTTCTGAGACTGATACTCCAACCAAGGACCATTCTTGGAGATAACCTAGAACCCTTGCACAAATGTAGCCCATGGCAGTTCAGTGTCCAAGAGGGTTCCCCAAGAATAAGAACAGGAATTCTCTCTGAAATTAACTGATTGGCCTGCTCTTTGATCACCTCCCCTTGAAGGGGGAGCAGCCTTACCAGGCCACAGAGGAAGACAATGCAGCCACTTCTGATGAGACCTGATAGACTAGGATCAGAGGAAGAATCCTAGGAGAGGAAGACCTCCCCTATCAGTGTACTTGGGGAGGACCATGTGTGGAGAAGGGGGAGGGAGTTTGGGATTGGGAGGGGAGAAGGGAGGGAGCTACAGGGGGCATACAAAGTGAATAAAGTGTAATTAATAAAAAAATAATAAAATGAGAGTGAGAGAGAATTTTCTACCCTGGCTTTCATGGCTATCTCATAATGAAAAATGTTTATCTGTAAGAGTATCCAAAATCTTTAACAGTTACAACATTGTTCAAAAGCCCAAAAATCCAAAAGTCTCTTTTGAAATTCAATGTCATCTCTTAATTATTAGGCCTCATAAAACACAAATGAAAAGTTACATATTTCTAATGTATTAACATAGTGGGAACAGAGTAAGCACCACCATGTCAAATGGGAAGAATAGGAACATAGCAAGCAACGACAGTACCAAAATACGATGGAGGAAACGCCAAACCTTGCAGGCCCGTGATGTCCAGTATCTGAAGCTCATCATCTGTGTTCCAACCTCTTAGGCAGCTCTGCTCATCCAGCCCAGTTGCCTATGACACATGTGGCTTCTTTCCTGGGCTTACTTGATTCAGTGCCTCTAGCTTTCCTTAACACACATACCTTTCTGCCATCTCTGGGATTTTGGATTTACCTTCATAGCTTTGTCCATAGGCTGCTCAAGAGGATCCAAGTCTACTGTACATTCCGGAACCTGCATACATGTCTCCAGGACCTTATAACTTTTACATTTGGAATTCCTGACAAAAACAGAATAATGTGAAAAAATGTGAAGCTCTGTTGTCTGATGAGTCTATCCCAGCCTCCTTGGACCACAACTACAGTGACATATGGGTGTGTTTGCTGCCAACCTGGGACAGTACTTTCCTAGATGGCCATTCTGAAGGAGAGAACTCTTGTGGTGGCATTCTCTGTTCAGATTCTCTCTTTTCAAATAAATCTGCATTTTTATAAGCAAGAGCTTAGGATGAGTGGTCTTGCCCTCAAGAAACCTTTCTTCTTATTCCAGTACAAAGTGACAACATAAAAGATTTCTTCTTCTTCTTCTTCTTCTTCTTCTTCTTCTTCTTCTTCTTCTT
>NW_026585987.1:8721815-8747151 GCF_907164565.1 Psammomys obesus
CTCCTCCTCCTCCTCCTCCTCCTCCTCCTCCTCCTCCTCCTCCTCCTTTTCCTTCTCATTTTTATTTGTGTCTGTTTCTGTGTGTATCTGTAGGGGGTGGGATAACTTCAGGGGCCAGAGGAGGCCACTGGATTCTCTGCAGCTGGAGTTAGAGGTGGTTGTGAGCTACCTGACATGGGTTCTGAGAACCAAATTTGGTTCCTCTGGAAGAGCATCAAGTGTTCTTAACCTCTGAGCTATCTCTCCAGGTCCCAAGCTTTCTTCTTAACATTTCAGTCTCTATAACAATTGTAACCACACTTTCAGCTCCTTTTCTATCTGCTCTGACAAAGTTTTCGCTGCATTTGTGCTTCTTTGCTCAAAAAAAAAAAAAAAAAAAAAAAAAAAAAAAAAAAAAAAAAAAAAAAACAACCTGTGTGTTTGCCGATGTATTCCTACTCTGGTTTCACGTTATAAACCTTGGTAAGTTCAGTGAGCAATAATGATATACCACAGTCTGCATGTTAGGATGTCTTGTAGTTGTCTCCACATTGTTGCCAGTGTTTGCTACTTTGTGCATTCCTTTTTCTCTTCTACCCTTCCCCACCACCTTTCTTCTTCCCTTTCAAATCCCTAACACTAGATAGGAGAGACAAAAAGGATACAGAAGAAACGGGGCATAATATTCATTAGACTGATTCCGGCTGATTATGGGTGTCAAGTTCCTTGGAACAAGTTTGATCTTCACCATCATGATACCTAATTTCTTCTCATTTCTTTGCATGCACCACCACTTAACAAATTGCTACAACCAGCAGTATCCGACCACCAACCAGGCACACCTATCGGGGCTCTAGCATTCATATATGCTCTGAAAAGTCCTCGGAATTTCAAAGTCACACATTTGTAGAAACTGTCTGGAGCTGGCAAAACCATGCCCTTGCCAGGGCATGAGGCAAATCATAGTCAGCTGCTGGAAGCAGTCCCATATCCCTACACCTGGGATTAAAACAAAAACATATTCCCATAATAATTCTGTGATTTTTTTAAAGAAACCAAAATTCTTATTACACCAATAGCATCTTAACCATTACTTTTGAATTAATCACAACTCAAATGATTAGAACCTAGGTAGAAAATTTGCCATAATGGAACATAAATGGTTTGTAGCCCAATTACTGAGACAGTTCTTTCATCCTTCTAAAGCTTGACAAGCCTGGAGTCTGCTGTCCACCTTTCGGTCTGCATTCTGGTTTTCCAAACTCTCACCAAAAGGACAACTTGAGCGTTCAGCACAGCATTTAGCGTTTCTCTCGCCTGTATTTCCAAATACCCCCACATTTCTTCTACAAACTATAGCCAAAAGCCTAGGAATCACACCTTCAGGTTTATCACAGCAACAAACCTTCTTCTTCATACTAGTTTTCTGTGTTAGTTATTGTTCTTATAATTATGACCAAATACCTGACAAGAAACCATGAAAGGGGAAAAACATTTACTTCAGCTCCCATCACTCATGCTGACGGGAATATGATTACTACATCTTGACATCTCAATGGATCAAGAAATAGAGTGGAGAAATGCTAGCACTCAGCTGGCTTCCTTCTTTTCCCTTTTTATTCAGTCTGAGACTTACTCTCTGGGATGGTTGTCATCCATATGCAGGGTTGGTCTTTCCTCTTTGATAAAGCTTCTCTGAATAGTCTTACACATGGGGCATATCTCCTAAGGAACTCAAAATCCAGTGCAGCTCATGGTGTAGATTAACCATCACAGACAGATACTGAGAAATTCATAATTCATGGAAAAGAATCAAGAAACACATTCTGGGGTCGTCTAGACTTCCAAGCTGCCAAGATGTGGCAGTTCCTGCTAAGTTGATGTGTAAGGGTAAAACAACTTGCAAATACAGGACGGTGTTAATAGTTCAGAACTTAACATTATCAAATACTTAAATTGTTTTATGACTCAAATTGTCCTATTCTGGTGCTAGGATGGCCTGGGGGCTGAAGCAGAATTTAAGTGTCATACATAAATGATCAAAGTTATCAAGTTGTCCTACTCTCCATGTCCTCTCCTGAAACTGATCTACAATTTGGCACAACTATGAAGTGGTATGATCACTTTTCACTGTCTTTCCTCTTTTCCTCTACTGGAATTTTGGCATCTTTATTGTGTCATTAATTTCCATTATGTTCTGAATACAGAGTGAGGAGGTCTTCAAGGATAGGGGTGACTGACAGTGTTTGGACAAGTCCAATTAAGTTTCTCATGTTTGGAGAATCTTAGGAGAATAAATAAATCACTGAGACTTTCATTATGAAAACCAGCATTTGGCAGTGGAGACATTGCTCCTGGGAAAGCTATGAAGATTTATGTTGGAGAGAAGGGTACAACTAGTTGATCATACTCTGCCAGAGGAACATTCAAGTCACGGAATTAGCTGTACGAAGGTCAAGTTCAATGTTCTCTGTGCATGTCATGACTTTTCCTGTCCCATAACATCGTCGGCTTTGGTTTTGTTTGTTTGTTTTTTGGTTCTTTTATGGTGGGGGGATTTGGATGGAAACCAAGGAAGCATTCTTCCTTCGTGATCTCAAGACAGGAATGTAGTGAGAAGGCAACCACTGCGTACAAATAGGCTGCCTGGTGGTCAGGACCATTCACACACCCTAGGCAATTCACCCTTGCATTCACAAGGATCCCTTTCTACTCTAAGAAGAGCCCTAACAGGAGTGAAACTTTTGGAGGTTCCCTGATGTTTTTAAAAGTCTTTCCTTGTGTTGTAACTACCTTTCTTTGACCTCTTTTTATGGTTTCTTCTTATATCTGAGGAGCATCTGTGGTGTACATAATGGCTTCAGAAGCCCTGAGAGGAAGAGAGAGATCTAGATTTAGGCGAATTATTAGGAACTGTTATTAATTTTGTTTGATTTGGTAATGCCATGGTTGTTATGTCAAGTATTTGGAAATTCTTAGAAGTTGAAGACACATTCTGAGGCATCTGGAGATGCCTTAGTACTGGATAAGGAAAGGAGAGGAAGGTGTAGCAATTGCTCTTGTCTGGAGATGATGATTTAAGAACTGCAAGACAAAACACAGATTGCTGGTTAAGTTTGAATACCAAACAAGCAACAAATAATTTGCTTGAGCAAAGATGCCTTTGTGCAGTACTTACATCTGCATGTAAGAAAAATGAATACATTTTTCTTAGGTAAAAAATAAATACCTAAAATTGGTATTTGTTTACAGAACGACAGACAGAGAGAAGGGTTGGGTAAAACAAGTGGAAATATGACACAAGTCTTAGTTACTCTCATGGGCAAGAAAGCTATAATAGGTCTCCAGAATTGACTCAGATTGAAGCAAGAGGGACAGAACTTTGGATTCGTTAACTAGTCATTGGCTGGAGAAGAAGGAATACTCTAGAAAATATGGCTGCCATAAGCAGGAGGCAATTCCTAGAAAGAGACCTTGCTTTGATCCTTCAGGAGCCAATGCTTCTGGAAGCTGGAGAAATGAGTAAGGTAGTCTTGAAGGTAGGATTGGGCAAGCTCATTCCAGTGTTCCTCCCAACTGAACGCGGAGTTCTGAAAGTTGCATTAAGTATAAAGTAGGTCCTGGAGACCTATGCCTTTTAGTAGCTAGAATGGTTTTATGTTTCTCAGCTGTTACATAGGAGTTAGAGGTTGATATGCCATGGTATTTTCAGTAGTATTCTTCATGAGATACCATCAAGTTGTTTCCAACATTTTGTGTTACTAACAATACTACAAGCCAAACAGAAGCTTGATTTCTGGTAGTGATGGAATAAATTCCTCCTGGAGGACATCCTTTTCTCTCCACTCCTACCCCACCCAGAAGCAGTGGTAAGAGATACAAGACAACAGCAACTGGAGTCCCTGGAGCCTGGAGACTGAATGCTTGACAGAAGGCAGCACTATAATGCCAGGTTCCCATTTCTAAAGCACAGTTCTATTTGCCATTTACCAACCCAGGAGGAAGGGCGCCAATGGAAAAATCTACAGGCTTTCTGGTTAGCAAAATCAGAAAAGTGAAGCTGGAAAACTACTACGAAGGCAAGCAGAGTAGTCCTGGAGAAAAAAAAATGGCAAGGGACAGGGGATAGATCTCTAAGTTGCACCAATTCATTTCTCAGACTAGTTTCTGATTTATGTGCAGTGAACAGAACAAAACAGCCCAGCTGAGCAAATGATTTGAATTAAGTCAAGGGCTGCTGCCCAGAGAAGTAAAGTTCCTGCTTCAAGCCCATCTGGGAAAATTACTCACTAAAGCAAAGAAGTTAGCAGATACCAGAGTCTTCATACTTCATGCTTCACATTCATACAAGACGAGATACAACCCATAGCAACTTGATATATGAAGAATCAAGAAGATGTGGCCCACTCTCAGGAGAAGAGAAAATCCACCATGTCCTACTTGAAGGTGATCCCCATGTTGGAACTAGCAGAAAAGGATCTCTAAGTAGTTATTGTTTGAGTATGCCTGGTAGAGTAAAGCAAAATAGGTTCTTGAAGGATGGAGAGAGAAAACTCAGCAGAGACAGTTAAACAATAGAAAGACTCAAACGGAAATTCTAGAAATGAAAAACAAAATCTGCGAAAATGTCAAATTCTTGGAAGATCTCAGTTATCATATGAAGATCTTTTGGAAGAAACTGAAAAATAAGCCAATTAAATCATCTAAGGAGATGAGCAGAAAGGAAAAGAGTTGGGAAAAATGAACAAGAAAATTGTCGGGTCTTGTCATCTGGTTCCACACATAAGCAGTTCCAGAAAGAGAGAAGAAAAATAGTGGCCAAACATTTCTCAAATTTGTTGAAAGACAGAAATTTAAAGATTCAACATTCCCTGTCAACACTAATTATAACAAACAGAAAGACTCTGACACTGAAACACATTAGTATTATTGAAAGTGGGAGCAGGAGGAGACAGAGCATGGAATGTGGATCCATGGTAGAGAACGTATCTAGCATGTACAAGGCTCCTTGTCAATCATCAGCATGACAGCCAAGGAAAAACAAAAAACAAACAAACAAACAAACAAAAACCATCATTATAAACCTGGGGAAGGAATGTAGGTAAAAATGAATCACTGTTGGAAAATTTAGGTGTTAGGAAAATGAGAAATGAAAAATTAATTTTAGAAAATTTGAAATACAAGAGAACTAAGAGAAACCAATGCAGCAGATTGGACACTGAAAATGAAAGCTAATAGCAGCTCTTGAATGTGAGGTGAGATCTAAATGGAAATTTAGATACTCCAGAAAGACTTGGAAGTCCAGAAAATATCTTCGTGGTTTCAGCAATCATCTTTTAGCAATTAATACAATAATGAAGAGGAAGAAAACTCAGGAATGACATAGACAAGTAAAAATTCCCAGCCACATTAATACATAAAGGAAAGGGCAACTGTTACCCTTGGGACTCTGCTCTGTTCTCTCTGCTTCTGTCCTGTTCTACATTTCTTTGATATACAATATATTTGCTCCCATCCATCCTTAAGTTTGTGTTTACAAATGCTTTTTTTAAAATTCTTTATTAATTACATTTATTTACTTTGTATCTCCCCTGTGGTTCCCTCCTTCCTCCCGTCCCAATTCCTTCCTTCCTCCAACCTCTGCATGCATGCCCCTCCCCAAGTCCACTGATAGGGGAGGTCTTCTTTTCCTTCCTTCTGATCCTAGTCAATTAGGTCTCATCAGGAGTGGCTGCAGTGTCTTCTTCTGTGGCCTGGTAATGCTGCTTCCCCCTCAGGGGGAGGTAATTAAAGAGCAGGCCAATCAGTTCATGTCAGAGGCAGTCCCTGTTCCTATTACAATGGAACCCGCTTGGATACTGACCTGCCATGGGCTACATCTGTGCAGGAGTCTTAGGTTATCTCCATGCATAGTCCTTGGTTGGAGTATCAGTCTCAGGAAAGACCCCTGTGCTCAGATTTTTGGTTCTGTTGCTCTCCTTGTGGAGTTCCTGTCCTCTCCAGATCTTATTGTTTCCCACTTCTTTCCTAAGATTCCCTGCACTCTGCTCAAAGGTTGCCCATAAGTCTCAGCATCTGCATTGATAGTCTGCAGGGCAGAGCCTTTCAGAGGTCCTCTGTGTCAGGCTCCTGATTTGTTCTCTCTTTTCTCCTTCTGATGTCCATCCTCTTTGCCTTTCTGGATAGGAATTGAGCACTTTAGTAAGAGTCCTCCTTCTTGATTAGTTTCTTTAGGTGTACAGATTTTAGTAGGTTTATCCTATATTATATGTCTATGAGTGAGTATGTACAGTGTGTGTTTCTGCTTCTGGGATAGCTCACTCAGGATGATCTTTTCCAGATCCCACCATTTACCTGCAAATTTCATGATTTTCTTGTTTTTTATTGCTGAGTAATATTCTATTGTGTAGATAACCACAATTTGTGCATCCATTCCTCCACTGAGGGGCATCTGGGCTGTTTCCAGCTTCTGGCTATTACAAATGGGCTGCTACAAACATGGTTGAGCAAATATCCTTATTGTGTACTTGAGAATCTTTTAAATATATGCCTAGGAGTGGTAGAGCTGGATCTTGAGGAATCGCTATTCCTAGTTGTCTGAGAAAGCACTAGATTGCTTTCCAGAGTGGTTGTGTAAGTTGACATTCCCACCAGCAGTGGAGGAGGGTTCCCTTTCACCACAACCCCTCCAGCATGTTTTCTCTTGAATTTTTGATCTTAGCCATTCTGATGGGTGTACGGTGAAATCTTAGGGTCGTTTTGATTTGCATTTCCCTGATGGCTAATGAGGTTGAGCATTTCTTTAAGTGTTTCTCTGCCATTCGATATTCCTCTATTGAGAATTCTCTGTTTAGCTCTGTACTCCATTTTTTAATTGGATTACTTGATTTTTTTTTTTTTTTTTTTTTTTTTTTTTTTTTTTTTTTTTTTTTTTTGCTGTTTAACTTCTTTAGTTCTTTATATATCCTTGATATTAGTCCTCTGTCAGATATAGGGTTGGTGAAGATCTTTTCCCATTCTGTAGGCTATCGTTTTGTTTTGAGGACAGTGTCCTTTGCTTTACAGAAGCTTTTCAGTTTCATGAGGTCCCATTTATTCATTGTTGCTCTTAGAGCCTGTGCTGTTGGTGTTCTCTTAGGAAGTTGTCTTCTGTGCCAATGAGTTCAAGGCTCTTTCCCACTTTTTCTTCTAACAGGTTTAGTGTTTCTGGTTTTATATTGAGGTCTTTGATACACTTGGACTTTAGTTTTGTGCAGGGTGATAAGTATGGATCTATTTGTATTTTTCTACATGCAGCCGTCCAGTTAGACCAGCACCATTTATTGAAGATGCTGTCTTTTTTCCATTGTATGGTTTTGGCATCTTTGTCAAAGATCAAGTGTTCATAAGTGTGTGGATTTATGTCATGGTCTTCTATTCGATTCCATTGATCCGCCAGTCTATTTCGATGCCAGTACCATTCAGTTTTTATTACTGTTGCTCTATAACACAGCTTGAGATCAGGGATGGAGATACCACCTGAAGATCTTTTACTGTAGAGATTTGTTTTAGCAATTCTGGGTTTCTTGTTCCATATGAAGTTGAAAATTTTTCTTTCAAGGTCTGTAAAGAATTGTGTTGGTAATTTGATGGGAACTGCATTGAATCTGTAGATTGCTTTTGGTAAGATGGCCATTTTTCTATGTTAATCCTGCCAAGCCATGAGCATGGGAGATCTCTCCATCTTCTCATATCTTCTTCTAATTCTTTCTTCAGAGACTGAAAAATTTTTTTCATACAAGTCTTTGACTTCCTTGGTTAGGGTTACACCAAGGTACTTTATGTCCTTTGTGGCTATTGTGAAGGCTGTTGTTTCCCTACTTTCTTTCTCAGCCCTTTTGTCTTTTGTATACAGGAGGGCTACTGATTTTTTTTGTTGTTGTTAATTTTTTATCCAGCCACTTCGCTGAAGGTGTTTATCAGCTGTAAGAGTTCCCTGGTAGAATTTTTAGACAAACCCTTAGCCAATCTAAGTAAAAGGCAGAGAGAAACTATCCAAATCAACAAAATCAGAAACGAAAAGGGGGACATAACCACAGACACTGAAGAAATCCAAACAATAATTAGGTCTTACTTCCAAAGTCTATATGCCACAAAATCTGAAAATCTAAATGAAATGGACAATTTTCTTGACCGATTCTACATGCCAACGCTGAATCAAAACCAGGTAAACCAATTAAATAGTTCTATATCCCCTAAGGAATTAGAAGTTGTCATCAAAATCTACCATGCAAAAAGCCCAGGGCCAGATGGTTTCAGTGCAGAATTCTACCAGACCTTCAAAGAAGCGCTAACATCAATACTCTTCAAACTATTCCACAAAATAGAAACAGAAGGAACACTACCAAAATCATTCTATGAAGCCACAGTCACCTTGGTAACTAAACCTCACAAAGACCCAACAAAGAAAGAAAATATCTGACCAGTCTCCCTCATGAACATCATTGCAAAAATATTCAACAAAATACTTGCAAACCAAATCCAAGAACACATGAAATCCACTATGACCAAGTAGGCTTCATCCCAGGCATGCAGGGGTGGTTCAATATATGGAAATCCATCAATGTGATCCACCACATAAACAAACTGTAGGAGAAAAACCACATGATCATCTCCTTAGATGCTGAAAAGGCATTTGACAAAATCCAACATCCATTCATCTTTAAAGTCTTGAAGAGATCAGGGATACATTGCACATACCTGAACATAGTAAAGGCAATATACAAATGCTTTTATTTTATTTTATTTTTTTTTGGAATTTTATTTTTTTCTTATCAGTTACATTTTATTAACTCTGTATCCCAGCCGTGTCCCGATCCCTCATTCCCTCCCAACCCCACCCTCCCTCCCTCCACCCTGCCTCTTTCTAAGTCCACTGATGGGGGGGACCTCCTCCCCATTCATCCGATCCTGTTTTATCAGGTATCTTCAGGACTGGCTGCAAAGCCCTCCTCTGTGGCCTAACAGGACTGCTCCTCCCTTGGGGGGTAGGGAGGTCAAAGAGCCAGTCATTGAGTTCCTGTTAGAAATAGTCCTTGTTCCCCTCACTATGGGAAACCAATTGGTTACTGAGCTACCACAGGCTACATCTGAGCAGAGGTTTTAGGTTATATTCATACATGGTCCTTGGTTGAATGTTAGTCTCAGAAAAGACCCTGTGCCCAGATATATTTGGTCCTTGTGGAGCTCCTATCCTTTCCCCATCAGACTAATGCCCCTTCTTTCTTATGATTCCCTCTACTCTGCCAAAGGTTTGGTCATGAGTCTTTGCTTTGAAAACACTGCTAGTTAGAGTCTTTCAAATGTGCTCAGTAGACTCCTGTCATACATTCAATGCACATCCCATCTGTCTTTCTAAATGAGGATTGATCATCTTACCCCATGTCTGCTCTCTTGATTATCTTTTTTAGGTGTACAGATTTCATTATGTTTATCACATCTTATAGGTCTATATAAGTGAGTATATACCATGTTTGTCTTTCTCCTTCTGGGATATTTCACTCAGGATGATCTTTTCTAGATCCCACCATTTGCCTGCAAATTTCATGATTTCCTCCTTTTTGATTGCTGAGTAGTATTCCATTGTGTAAAAATACCACAATTTCTGTACCCATTCCTCCGTTGATGGACATCTGGGTTGTTTCCAGCTTCTGGCTATTACAAATAAAGCTGCTATAAACATGGTTGAGCAAATATCCCTTTTGTGTACTTGAGCAACCTTTGGGTATATACCTAGCAGTGGTATAGCTGGGTCTTGAGGAAGCACTATTCCTAACTGTCTTAGAAAGCACCAGATAGATTTCCAGAGTGGTTGTACCAGTTTACATTCCCACCAGCAGTGGAGAAGGGTTCCCCTTTCTCCACAACCTCTCCAGCATGTGTTGTCCCTTGAGTTTTTCATCTTGGCCATTCTGATGGGTATAAGGTGATATCTCAGGGTCGTTTTGATTTGCATTTCCCTGACAGCTAATGAGGATGAGCATTTCTTTAAGTGTTTCTCTGCCATTCGATATTCCTCTGCAGAGAATTCTCTGTTTAGCTCTGTTCCCCATTTTTTAATTGGATTACTTGGTTTGCTGCTTTTCAGCTTCTTTAGTTCTTTGTATATACTCGATATTAGTCCTCTGTCAGATAAAGGGTTAGTGATGATTCTTTCCCAATCTGTAGGCAGTCGTTTTGTTCTGATGACAGTGTCCTTTGCTTTACAGAAGCTTTTCAGTTTCATGAGGTCCCATTTATTGACTGTTGCTCTTAGAGCCTGTGCTGTTGGTGTTCTGTTCAGGAAGTTGTCTCCTATGCCAATGAGTTATAGGCTGTTCCTCACTTTTTCTTCTAACAGATTTAGAGTATCTGGTTTTATGTTGAGGTCTTTGATCCACTTGGACTTCAGTTTTGTGCAGGGTGATAAATATGGATCTATTTTCATTTTTCTCCATGTGGACATCCAGTTGGACCAGCACCATTTGTTGAAGATGCTGTCTTTTTTCCATTGAATGGTTTTGGCTTCTTTGTCAAAAATCGAGTATTCATAGGTGTGTGGGTTTATTTCTGGGTCTTCTATGCGGTTCCATTGATCCTCCTTTCTGTTTTTATGCCAATATCATGCAGTTTTTATTACTATTGCTCTGTAGTACAACTTGAGATCGGGGATGGAGATACCTCCAGATGATCTGTTGTTGTACAGGATTGTTTTGGAGATTCTGGGATTTTTGTTTCTCCATATGAAGCTGAGAATCTTTTTTTTCAAGGTCTGTAAGAATTGAGTTGGTATTTTGATGGGAATTGCATTGAATCTGTAGATTGCTTTTGGCAGGATGGCCATTTTCACAATGTTAATCCTACCAATCCATGAGCACGGGAGATCTTTCCAACTTCTGATATCTTCTTCAATTTCTTTCTTCAGAGATTTGAAGTTTTTCTCAAACAGGTCTTTCACTTGCTTGGTTAGTGTCACCTCAAGGTACTTTATGTTATTAGTGGCTATTGTGAAGGGTGTTGTTTCCCTATTTTCTTTCTCAGCCCTTTTGTCTTTGGTATACAAGGGGGCTTCTGATTTTTTTGAGTTGATTTTGTATCCTGTCACTTTGCTGAAGGTGTTTATCAGCTGGAGGAGTTCTCTGGTTGAATTTTTGGGGTCGCTCATATATACTATCATATCATCTGCAAATAGTGACACTTTGACCTTTTCCTTTCCGATTTATATCCCCTTGATCTCCGTTAGTTGTCTTATTGCTCTGGCTAGGATTTCAAGTACTATGTTGAAGAGGTATGGAGAGAGTGGGCAGCCTTGTCTTGTCCCTGATTTCAGTGGGATTGATTTAAGTTTCTCTCCATTGAGTTTGATGTTGGCTATAGGCTTGCTGTATTCCTGATATCTCCAAGACTTTAAACATGAATGGGTGGTGGACTTTGTCAAATGCTATTTCGGCATCTAAGGAGATGATCATGTGGTTTTTCTCCTTCAGTTTGTTTATGTGGTGGATTACATTGATGGATTTCCGTATGTTGAACCACCCTTGCATGCCTGGGATGAAGCCTACTTGGTCGTGGTGGATGATATCTTTGATGTGTTCTTGGATTCGGTTTGCAAGTATTTTATTGAGTATTTTTGCGTCAATGTTCATAAGAGAGATAGGTCTGAAGTTTTCTTTTTTTTGTTGGGTCTTTGTGTGGTTTAGGTATCAGGGTGACTGTTGCTTCATAGAATGAGTTTGGTAATGTACCTTCTGTTTCTATTTTGTGGAATAGTTTGAGGAGAATTGGTGTGAGCACTTCTTTGAAGGTCTGGTAGAATTCCGTGCTGAAACCATCTGGCCCAGGGCTTTTTTTGGAGGGGAGACTGTGAATGACTGCTTCAATTTCCTTGGGGGATATAGGGCTGTTCAGTCTTTCTACCTGATCTTGACTTAATGTTGGAAGATGGAATCTATCAAGAAAATTGTCCATTTCATTTAGGTTTTCAAATTTTGTGGCATATAGGCTTTTGTAGTATGACCTAATGATTATTTGAATTTCCTCAGTGTCTGTAGTTATGTCACCCTTTTCATCTCTGATTTTGTTGATTTGGATAGATTGTCTCTGCTTTTTAGTTAGTTTGTCTATCTTGTTGATTTTCTCAAAGAACCAACTTTTTGTTTCATTGGTTTTTTTGAATAGTTTTATTTGTTTCTAATTGATTGATTTCAGCCCTGAGTTTGATTATTTCCAGCCGTCTGCTCCTCTTGGGTGTATCTGCTTCTTTTTTTTCTAGGGTTTTCAGTTGGGCCATTAAGTTGTTTGTATGTGATGTTACGAATTTCTTCTTGCAGGCACTTAGTGCTATAAATTTTCCCCTGAGCACTGCTTTCAATGTGTCCCATAAATTTGGGTATGTGTGCCTTCATTTTCATTGAATTCTAGGAAGTCTTTAATTTCTTTCTTTATTTCTTCCTTAACCCAGCTGTCATTGAGTAACAAGTTGTTCAGTTTCCATGTGTGTGTAGGCTGTTTGTTATTTCTGTTGTTGTTGAGGTCCAGCTTAAGTCCATGGTGGTCCAATAGAATACAAGGGATTATTTCAATCTTTTTGTATTTGTTGAGGCTTGCTTTATGACCAACTATATGGTCTATTTTGGAGAAGGTTCCATGCGGTGCTGAAAAGAAGGTATACTCTTTTGAGTTTGGATGAAAAGATCTATAGACGTCTATTAGGTCCATTTGATTTAGGGTCTCTGTAAGTGTTTTTATTTTCCTTTTTGTTTTCTGTCTAGTTGATCTGTCCCTTGGTGAGAGTGGAGTGTTGAAGTCTCCCACTATTAGGGTTTTAGGATCAATGTGTGATTTAAGCTTTAATATTGTTTCATTTACGAGTATAGGTGCTCTTGTATTTGGGGCATAGATATTCAAAATTGTGATGTCCTCTTGGTGGATTTTTCCTTTGATGAGAATATAGTGGCCATCCTTATCTTTTTTGATTAACTTGGGTTGAAAGTCTATTTTATTAGATATTAGGATGGCTACTCCCGCTTGTTTTCTGGAACCATTTGCTTGAAAGACATTTTTCTAGCCCTTTACTCTGAGGTAGTGTTTATCTTTGTTGCATAGGTATATTTCTTGGATGCAACAGAATGATGGATCCTGTTTCTGCAACCATTCTGTTAGTCTGTGTCTTTTTATTGGGGAGTTGAGTCCATTGATGTTGATAGAAACTAGTGACCAACAATTGTTACTTACTTTAAATGTGGGGTTGGTGGTGTCACTGAGTTTCATTGCTTGTATTCTTTTGGTTTTTTTTGTTGTGTAGTTATCTATTTCCTCTGTTTCCTTAGATGCAGTTGTTTTCTTTGGTTTGGAGTTTCCCTTCTATTAACTTCTGTAGAGCTGGGTTACTATGTAGATATTATTTAAATTTGGAATGTTTTGAATTCTCTGTCTATGTTGATTGAAAGTTTTGCTGGGTATAGTAGTCTGGGTAGGAGTCTGTGGTCCCTTAAGGACTGTATGATTTCTGTCCAGGCCCTTCTGGCTTTCATAGTTTCTGTTGAGAAATCTGGTGTGATTCTGATAGGTCTACCTTCATATGTTACTTGGCCTTTTTCCCTTGCTGCTTTTAGAATTTTTTCTTTGTTTTGTAGGTTCAGTGTTTTGACTATGATGTGACGTGAAGAATTTCTTTTCTGGTCTAGTCTACTTGGTGTTCTGTAGGCCTCTTGTATGTTTATGGACATCTCCTTCTTTAAGTTGGGAAAGTTTTCTTCTATAATTTTCTTGAAAATATTTTCCGGACCTTTGAGCCTGATGTCTTCTTTTTCTTCTACTCCTATTATTCTTAGGTTTTGTCTTTTCATGGTGTCCTTGATTTCTTGGATGTTTTGTGTTTGGAACTTTTCTGATTTTATTTTTTCTTTGAGAGACGTGTCAATTTCCGCAAGTGTACCTTCGGCTCCTGAGATTCTTTTTTCCATCTCTTGTATTCTGTTGGTGATGCTTACCTTTGTAGTGCCTGATCTTTTCTCTATGTTCTCCAGCTCCTGGTTTTTCTCTATTTGTGTTTTCTTTATTGATTCTAATTCTGTTTTCATGTCTTGCACCATTTCCTTCATCTGTTTGAATGTGGACTCCTGCTTTTCAATGATAGCTTCTATTTTTTTGTCTGTTTCCTCTCTATGTATCACTAATTGTGCCTCTACTTCCTTGGGTATAATTGCCTGTATTTCTATGAGAGCTTTATTTATTTCTTCTTTATTTACCTTCATTTGTGTGGACATTTCTTTGAGAGCTTCGTGCATTTCTTCTCTGTTTGCCTCAATTTTCGTGGCCATTTCTCTGAGAGCACGATTTGTTTCCTCTTGGTTAGTCTCGATTTCTTTGGCTATTTCTCTGAGGGCTTTGTTCACTTCATCTTTATGGGCCTCTAATAGCTGGAGAAACATAGTTTTGAGGTCGTTTCTTGTATATCTAGTGAATTGAAGTATCCATTGTTTTGTGGGGTTGCTGGTGAGGTCATTATGTCCTGATTTTTGTTGGGAATGTTCTTACGTCTGCCTCTAGCCATCTGGTTATTTATAATCCTCATTGTTTGTTCCTTGAGATTGTAGTTCGGGCTATGATCCTCTCTTTCTGTTTTCTGGACTGTTTTTTCAGGAAGATGAGAGAGGTTCACTGGTTTGGGAGTGTGGACTGTGGTTTCAGTTTTGCCTAAGTAAGGAATGTGATGCTGGCGCTATTCGCGTGCGCTTTTAGCGGGCGCAGTGTGCATGTGTGGATTCTCTGACTATTGCAGTGGCCTGCAAGCCACTATTACGCAGTTCTGACTGAGATCCAGGGATTGTTTGCCTGGATTACCCTGATGGACCCTCAAGGCAGAGGCTTCAATGTTGGGGTTGCTATCCCAAGAATCCCTATGATGCCCACACTAGGGGTGTGGATGGCAGGGATCTCGTCTGGTTCTTCTGTGGAAAGGCCCTGGGTCTGGGGCAAACTCTCCCTAGAAGGCTCACTCACTCTCTTGAAGGACCAGTTGGAATGCACAGGGGTTCCCCTTGTTCACTACTCTCTCATTTGGTCCTGCTGCAGAAGTGCACGGATAGGCTAACAGTCAGCTCTGTGACACTGTGGCCTCAGGACTCGGTGTCCACCTTTCCTGTGTGCTGCCTCTTTGTCCTTTCCCTCTGCCAAGATGGGTTATGTTGACTGGTCCCTGGGTGGCGCGGGAAAGAGTTAGGTTGAGTGTACTCAATCCCAGATCTCTCTGCCAGAAGCAGCCTGGTGGTAGAATCTATGTTTGCTGATCCAGAGAGAGTACCAGGTAGGGTTGAGTGTCCTCAGATCCAGAGCTTGGGTTTCTCTGCTAGGGGCCACTGGGTGAGCTGGAGAGAGGGTGCTGTGTCCTTGGCAGGCTGCCTCTCTGTCCTTCCCCTCTGACCTTCCCCTCCGCTAGGGTAAGCTTATGGAGGTGCTCTCAGGGGAGTGCCAGGAGGGGTTGGGGCTTCTCAGTTGGATCCTGAGCCGACGTTTCTCTGCCAGGGGAGGGGGGGCGCCGGTGATAGAACTTGCTGCTAGACCTTATTGCGCTGGACCCAGGAGAATCTCAGGACGTGTAGAATGACCACCGTCCCAGATCCTGAGCTGTAGTTTGTTTGCTAGGAGCGGCCGGCAGCACTGGAGTTCCGGCACTGTGAAGCCGCTGTGCGCCTCTTTATCCTTCTGCTCCGCCGCGGCAGGGTGATGGCGGCATTTGGGGGAGTGCCCGAAAGGATTGGGTTTTCTCAGCCCCGATCTCGGGTTGGGGTACAGACAATGTGGTCTGTGGCAGATTCTGCTGGATGCCTCCTGCCTCCTCCGAAGAGGGAGTAGGGATTTTGAGCGGGATGCGCAGCTGCTCTCCGTGCGCGGCAGGAGCTCCGTTGTGATGGCGGCGGGTACCAGCGGTCAGCAAGACCCTCCAGAGAAAGACTGGGTGACCCGTGACCAGTCTGGCAACTTTTCTTCCCCGTGGGGTTTTTTTGCGACTGGGACTCCCAGTCTCAGGCACTCTTGTGCCCACCGATCAGCCTGGGAAAGTGATCGGGACAAGCAGGCTTGCGGCACCAGCCCAGAGACCCAAAGCCTGCGTTAGCCGGGTTCTCTTCCGGGTTCTGGCTGGGCAGCCGAGAGTGGACCCGACCGATTCCCACGCCGTGGGAGCCTCCCCTCACCTGGGAAACACGATCGATCGCTGTTGTTTCAGGGCCCAGTGTTCAGTCTCCTGGTCGCTGCACGGAGTGTGTTGTCCCGCTTCTCAGACACGGTGTTCTCCTGGTGCTGCCATCTTGGCCCTCTACAAATGCTTTTAATTTAGTGTAAAATATTTTCATCTTGCTTCATTTATGTAATTATATTTTTAGCTCCTTGAGAATCCTCCTAAGGCCCCCTTTCCTTATCTATTTATCTATTAAAATATCACTAATATATTTATATAAAATTCACACATTTGTTCTTTTGGGGGTATTTTCAAATTTTATACTTCTTTTTAAATAAGTTTTCCCCTTAAAAATAATAGCTTAACCCAGAGACCCACAACTGGTTAAACTGCAGAAAAGAAGAGATTGGAATGCTCGGCCTAAATGAGATATCTATGTTTCATCTCTTCCCCTTAAGGCTCCGGACGTACTGCAGCAGAGAGATGGGAGGACTACCGTGAACTGGTGTATTCCAGAATGCTAGGACCAACAACGTCTGTGAACTCTCGGTGTCTGTGGCTGCATGCACAGACCCGCATAAAACCAAGCTGCACCAAATTTCAATATGCAGAGGGACATCTTCACAGAGTCCCAACCCTTAGGCGGGGAGCTAGTGGGCAGCTGATAGTTCCTTCAGGGATGTGGTTCCAGTTACATTGTCCATGCTCCCATGGATGGCCCCACACTCATGCACAAAAAAGAAACGACAGCTGGACTCAGCGTTTTCAAAAACATGCAAAGTTGAAAAGAAGACTGGGTGGAGGAATCTGGGAGAAGTCGCAAAGGTTGTCAGAGTGTGTCAAAAAAAAGAACGGGGTTCCAGGTAGAGAAATGAGTGGGACACAGGTCTGTTCAGGTCAGTGGCTCTCAACCTTGCTGATGCTGTGCCCTGTTAATACAGTCAGTTCCTCATGTCCTCAGTTCCTTGCCTTATTCAGCATCTTTTTTTTTTCTCTCTCTCTGGACTGTTGGCCTGGTGTTACTTTTGTGCTTAATGTGACTTTTTGTCCATACAGTATTTTTAGTAGAAGATCAGTAGTTGAAAACTGGGGACAGGAAATGATATACCCATGTCTCTGACAACAAGCTCTCATTCACAAAATGTCTGTTCCACAGTTCATGAGCTTCCTGGCCAAGCACATGAGACATAACACACACGCCAAACACTCACATGCAGAAAGATGAACCACGGCCAAAATAGATGCCACAACAGGTGTTTAAGCCCATGTTTCACATAGCTTCTAGTTGGTGAGGCTACCCTCACCAACTGCTAATATCTGGAGGTATTTATTTACTGTCTTTATCAACATCATTCTAATGCTGTGTCTTATATTAAGGAAAACCAGGAAAATGTGGATTCTGTGCTGTTTATTAGCTTTGAATTTGCCAAACAACTTTGAAAGTCAAAATTTGATAATTAAGGAATCAAGACCTAAAAAAAAAAAAAAAAAAGTAAACATTCTTTCAGAACAGTAGGCAGTGGAAGAAGTGCTCAGAAGTCCAGGAAATGGCTTGGCTCCATGAACAAGATGGAGTCATTTCAGAGTACAGCCATATATACGGAACGAACCCTCCCCACTTCACAAACATTTGGTTGGCTGTCATACAGCTCCCTGCTCTGCTTCAGAAGGCCATTGTTTATCTTTGCAAGGAAAATTAAGTGGCAGGAATGTGTAATATAGTGAAGCCCTGCCAAAGCAAGCAGCTCTCTTAAAACTTTATGGAGAAGTGGCTATTGTTGCTGGTGCTCCCACAAGTCAGAAACCACTTGCTAATAGCTTAATTCCATTTCTCTGCAGACAAGCTGATTCTATTGCAGAAGGGGGACCATGTGGTCTGCCGCCTGGAGAAAAGACCTGGACCAGGAATAAGCCTGTATTTTATGGCATAGCTGAGCGACTGACTCACTGTGCTAACCTAGGGTTACGTTGCTTAACCTCATGAGGCTTGTCGTCCACCCAGCTGGAAAATTTGGTAAGATGTGAGGTTGGACTTAAATTCATTTGAGTTTTAAGTGAGCTGCTTCTACACAGAGCACAAGAAAATGATGGTCATGACTGAGTTTTTGTTTTGTTTTTGTTTTGTTTTAGCCCTGTGGACTGTGGTTGGCCAAAGCTAGACTCACCAGACACAGGAATAGTTCATTCAGATTGACAAGAACAGAGAGATATTCCTTCCCGAGATGGACAAATGAGAGAGGTTTTTTTTTTTTTTTTTTTTTTTTTATCTCTGCACCCCATATGATACAGTCAAAAACCACACTTGTCTGTAAAATAGATCTTGGTTCAGGAAGCTGCTCTGCTCCTTACCCAGCACGGAATGTGTTCTGAAGCACTCTGTTTTCCTTGAGACTAGACCGGAAACAGATCAGTTCTATTGACAGAAGGATGAGATAAAGGTCATTGCCAACATTCTCATCTCTCTGAAGGGGAGGTAGTTTAAATAGGTGTGCCTGAGGGCTGTAGATTGAAAACTGGCTGCTCAAAAGAAGAGAAAGGACTTTGAGGAGGGGAATGTTTGTCCTTCTGGGAAATGTATACAATTAACATTGTCTTTGGGTTGGGGGCACATTAAAATGTGTCCCAGGAATGTTGGCTTCAGATATGGAATTTATAGTATTTGGTAGTACAAACTGGCCCAGGGCTTCCGATAAAACATACAAAAGCTCCAGTCATAAACTAAGCCGAATCACAAAGGGTGCTTCAATTAGCCTGGGAAAGTTAAATTGTACTTACTCCCAACATAGGCAGCGTTTACTTGTTTAAAATACCTTTCAGGTAACATGGGTCAAGGGAGAATTCTGTAAGACAGTGGTTCTCAATCTTCCTGATGGCGTGACCCTTTAATAGCGTTGTTTGAACCCCTCGGTTTGCCACACTTGTGCTGTTGAACCCCAACCCTAAGATTAGCTTTGTTGCTACTTGATAACTGTCATTGTCATTTTGCTACTGTTAGGAATCATAATGTAAATATGTCATCTTCTGATGATCTCAGGAGACCCCTGTGAAAAGGTTGTTTGATCTCCAAAGTGGTCTTAACCAACAGATTGAGAACTGCTAATATGGGACAGATAGATAGAAGCAGAATTAACAATAGATGTGAGTGCTTGGTGACAACATTACAGACACCAGCTGACAGAGTGGGCCATATTTGTCTCTTCAGCCCACCACAGATGAAAACTGCCTCTCTGTTATAATACTTAAAAGAGTTCGGTGGCCAAATGAAGTCTGCCCTCGGCTTCAGTCATACATTCATCACTTCATTTAACGACTGCTGATGAAGTACCTTATTTGCCTGGCCCTTGCCGGGATTTGGAAATTTAATAAAAATAAGAATGTGCCCTTAGCATTAATGCATTTATAGTTTAGCGTGGAAATATCTGCAAACATTGCTGAAAGCACTGTAGTAGAGGTACCACTTACTACTGAAGATAGAAAGAGCCACGCATAAATATATAAGCCCAGTTGTCTGTCAGAGTCACATGCAGCAGGATTATGAATCTATTTCTCTAAGATTAGATATATCCTAGTGTGTCCTAGGATTTGATGGGTAAACCCACTGAAGATAACAGCACGAGATTTCTCACTGTCAAAGAAAGGCATGCTGCATGAGAACTGGAGGCATCAGTATGAGCTCATGACTAATACAACACTTACATAAATGTATCTTAAATCTGCTTAATGGATACTTGAGTTTTCTAAGAACAGAAAGTAGAACTAGACATACACTTACTTTTATTTCTATAAATCTATGGCTATGTAGATGCAGGCTTTATATCTACAGAGATATAGATGTATAAATGCAAGTGTGTGTGTCACTGAGAAGGCTTAGAAGCTATGATACCCAGTAGCAATAAGCAAACCTAATGCCCAGGGCTTGGCTTCTAAACACCCACCATTCTTCACCTAAAAAACCAGGTTAACATAGAGAATGACTAATTTCATGACTAGAGCAGGAAAAGTAAATGAATCTAGGATGTCTTTTTGTACAATAATTTAAGGAAATTCTCGAGGAATAAAGGCACAGAAAGAGATGTGAAGGTGTCATACTGTCAAAGTTGGGATAATTTGAGCATAAAAACAAATAGTATTAGACAAGTATGCTAGCAAACTCCTGTAACCCCATCACTCAGGAGGATGATGCAAAAGTATCACAAGTTTGAGTCCACTTGGTCATCCTCACCTAGGTAGAGAATTTGAGGCCAACCTGGGCTACATAAAATCCTATCTCAAAAGAAAATCACTTTATGATTATTTTCATAAGTACCAATTCAGTAAGAATTGTCAATAGATGCCAAAAGTAGCAGGCAAGAATTTGGTGAGAAATGGTGGACCTACTCAGTACTTACAAAATATCATTTTTATTTGTATTTTATGTGTGCGGGGGTGTTTCCCCTGCCTGTGTATCTGTGAAGCACATGATTACAGTTTCCACAGAGACCCTAAGAAGACATTTGATTTCTTAGGAGTGAGCTGCCATGTTAGTGCTGGGAATCAAACCCAGGTCCTCTGGAAGAACAGTATATGCTCTTAATCACTGAGCCATTTGTCTAAACTGGGAAATTGTAGGTCTAACATGGTCTTAGAGCATCTTATTGCACACATGTGGTGTGTAAACATACATTTGAGCAAAGCATCCATACACATAAAATAAAGACAAAACTACAAAAGTATCTTCTTGTAGAATATTTAAATAACAAATGGAAATGGTAAATTTAGAGAGAAAAAAAATGTCTTCAAAAATGCCCAAATTAACTTCACCAACAACCTGACACCATATCCCTATGGATATGAGGTATTAAGAGGGACACTTCTGATACTGTTGAGAGATGTTCCTGCTCATGCTCTTCACGAGCAAACACTACAGAACTCTAAGGTCAGATTCTCCTTGCTGTGTGCCCATATGTGGGCATTTACTGTGAAGGCATTTCTAGTATTGCTATTATTAACTACAAATATCCATGAATATGGTTTGCCTTCACCTGGTCTGTGCATCTAAGGACAGAAAACAGACTGTTACTTATCTTTAATGTATATTGCCTTCCCAGCATGACTCTGTGATCACATTAAATAGTTATGTGGTATTCTCTCTTGCTGGGTTTTGTTAGGAAAAAACAAAACAAAAACGAACCATGACTTATCTAAGAAAAAAAAAAGGCATTTTGGTTAATCTATAGAATGTTAAGTCTGGAAGTAGACAGTCATAAAGTTAGATCAGTAGTTCAGTGATGAGGGTACTTGTAATCACTTCAATCATGTGGCTTTCTCTCCATCCTGAGAAGGCTGCTGTAGCTTCAATCATTATGGTCTCACATATCAGGAACCCAGTTAGTTGTTGCTTCTTCCTTTAAGAAAAAAAAAAAACTTTCTCAAGTCCTACGGACTTCTAGTTTAGTTTCATTCAGATGTTCACTCTTGAACAATTATAGATCACCCGGTCTGGACACATCACTGCATAAACAGGCTCTATTAACAGGAAAGATAGGGATCTACTGGGAAAGCAGCATTTGTTCCTGCCATTCTCTACCTGACTACAAATTCTTTCCTGGTATAAATTGATTCCTACCCATATTTATCTTATATATGACACACTACAATGAATGCTCATTAAATGCTTGTTGAATGAGTGGCGTATCCATTTCATAATCAGATATCTATGATCTGGTGCTCTCAGGCCCAAAAGTTTTCATACCCACAACTCACACACAGAGCTTTCAGCCTCCGAGCCCTCACAACTTCACCTCTCCTACTCAGTTCACACAGCTCTCATGCCTGAGCCCTCACCCATACACACCTCACAGCCACGCCTCTCACACCCAGGGCTATCTTACGCAGATGTCACACAACACAGCAGCAGTGAGACAAGTCCTGAGCTTTAGAATCAAGGGACTAATTCTCAGAGTTGGACGCACAGTAAATGCCTCATCACAAGTCTTTGTGCACAACAAAGTGACACACCCAGTCCCTGGAAAGAGACCCGGATGAGTTTGACCAGCTTTGAGTGGCTATCCAATGGAGAATCTGTCTGGCCATCAGCCCAGATTAGAAGTTAGACGAAGATACTTCAGAACATGAATATGGCCTTGTTTTGACCATGGCAAAAATAGTTTTGAAGGTAGGATATAACAGATATTTTGAGGAGATAGAAACCATTAATTAAATATAGGGGACAGGAACTAGGTGAAAGGGAGGAATCAAAGACTTTGGGGTTGAGTTTCATTTCTAAATTGATGCACCGTAACAACAGAAAGATGGGAAGTCACTGACTTTCTATTTCCAGAAGCTTGGAAACCGCTCCCAGACACAGTTCAGTTCTGCTTAACAATGAACAGCCAAACAAAGCTCAAAGAAACCAGCAGAAAGTGGGGCTCACAGCACTTTATTATGCGGCAAGAAAGGGTTTAGGTCAGCTAAGAACAACATATGCAGTAAGTTATGATGCGGGCAACCACACCCTCACACAGAACTTTGTTAATTAGCGCAAGTTATTTAAAAAAAGCCACTTTTGGAAGAAGGTGTGCTCACTTAAGATATCTGAGAAGTATCAGTTCAGTTAGGTGTGAACTTTCAGTATATACTATTGACCCAACACTGTAAGAAAGAGTTAGGTGGTAGTTCACGATGCTCCGCAATGACCCTCAATCTTACAAGAGGGCCGTAGATGACAGGCAAGTCATCATTACAAGGAAAAGTTTGGGATATAGAGTCACAGAAAACTGGGTGGGTAGATGCAGGAAAAGGCTAGCTGTGTGGCTTTATACATGTTGCATAACTTCTGTCTTAGTTTGCTTTCTATTGATGCGATAAACAACGTGGCAAAAAACAACTTGGGGAGGGAAGGTTTTATTTCATTTTACAGCTTATGACCCATAATAAGGGTAAGCAAAGAAGCAACTCCTGGAAGCCGAAACTGAAGATGCTGCTTACTGGCATGCTCTCGGTGAGTTACATTTCTTATACCTCCCGGGTCCACTTGCCCAGTGATAGCACCACCCACCTTTAGTGGGATCAGAATTCCCCCATTAATCATTAATCAACAAAATCCACCCCCAGACTTGCTTAGAGGCCAGTCTTACAGAGACATTTTCTCAGCTGAGGTTTCTTCTTTCCAGGTGACCCTACTTTGACTCAAATTGACAAAGGATGAACCAGCATCATGTTTCTGCACAATTATTTCATCTTTAAACTACATGTCGAGGAAGATGTGGCTGGAAAGATAACTCTATTGGTAAAGTACTTGCTGAGACGCAGTTCAGATTCCCGGAACCCATGTAAAGCCAGACACGGTGGACACTGTAATCTCAGTATGCTTCTTTGGGGAGATGGGAATCAAAGACAGAAGAAGTTCGAGAAGCTCAGGGGACAGCGCGACATAGTTAGCAGTAGACAACAGGAAGGGCTTTATCCCAAACAAGGTAGGAGGTGCAGACCAACAGCGGAGGCAGAGATCCTTGTAGATTTCTGTTAGCTGAATCCACAGAGGCTCAACATGTTGAGAAGTGGCCAACAGCAATTTGTAGTGAGATTTAGAGGCTGTTCAGGAGACATTATTTATCTCACCTCATTTAACAAGACACGGTTTTGAGGAGACTTTATCCCAGTGTGCAAATTAAAAATAACTTTTAAAATATGATAAATTTTTGCTATGTCCCCATCCTTGTCAAAATAAAATTATCTTTGGTCTTTTTGTAATACTGATTGCAAGAGGGACTACAGTCACCCATTCCTTCCTGCACACACATCTCTGAAATGAGACCACAACATCTCCCACCATAAGACACGTTGCATCTCTGTTCTTTAAACATCAAGCTTAAAGTAAGTCATGTAACTTACTATAATCAACCTGCTATGGCAGAAGATAGCATGGCAGCTTCATAACTTAATGTGTGTTCCTTCTCATCTCCTCCCTTTGACAGTATTATATGAACAAGTGCAGGCTAGCCCTTCTGTGTGATGAGAGGCACATTACTTCCACACCTAACTACTAGCCAGCCAATTTTCAGCCTGTAATTAAGATTATCCAAGACTAGTCCCACGTTTGACGCATAAGCAAGCCCACTAGTGATCAAACAAACCTAGGCCAGTTGGGCAGAATCCTACAGATGACCTATTGGCTCACATTAACAAAGAACGTCTGTCTGAGGTTAGTGAGTTTTGGAGATGGTTTGCTACAGACAAAAAGTCATTGTTACAGCCACACACACCTGCTGGACACCTTCTGTCTTGCTGTTCTGGTGTTCCTATTCCACACTTTGGCTATGCTTTTAACAAACCATATGTCAATCCTGCATAGCTTTAAAAATGCAAAAATCCCTGAAGCTTCTCCTGTCACTCCTCTATCTCTCACCAATCTTCCTCTGGCTAATTCATGTGCATCCTTCAAGAACCATCTCAGCCACTGCCTGAGCAACACAGTCTGAAGCTCTCACCACCCCATTCTCAGAGGCTCTCCACCTGGGTAGGCAGAAAGTTCTCAGCTGTCTGAATATTAAAATGGCCCTTTTCCTGTGTCACATGCATAGCTCACGCAGATATGAGCTCAGTATGAAGTCTTTGAGGGTAGAAATTTCATCCGTTTGTTATCACAATAACTCACACAATTCCTTCAAGTATTCAGTGCTCTCTACATATTTTTTAAGTAATATAAATGAAATGTTTTTAAGTAACAATACACTTAATTTTGAAAAATCTGACAATTTCTATACAATTAGGTGGTAAAGAAGCCACAGGCTACCAATTTGACCTCACTGATTAGTCCAGAGTAACCAGTGGATACATCTCAAGTCCTTGGCCACTTTCCTTGGTAGATAGATTCACTGATGGACCATTGTCTTAGTTAGGGTTTCCATTGCTGTGAAAAGACACCATGACCAAGGTAACTATTACAAAAGAAGACACTTAATTGGGTCTGGCTTATAGTTTCAGAGGTTCTGTCCATTATCATCATGGCAGGAAACATGGTAGCTTGCAGGCAGACATGGTTCTAGAGGAGCTAGGAGATCTCCATCTTGATCTGAAGGCAGGAGACTGTACTTTTTTCACATAGGGCATAGCTTGAACATTTAAGACCTCAAAGCCCTGCCTCCATGGTGACACACTTCCTCTAACAAGGCTACACCT
>NW_026585987.1:8747161-8919319 GCF_907164565.1 Psammomys obesus
ATGGGGGCCATACCTATTCAAACATCACAGCCATAGTATCCATAACAGGTGATAAGGAAGATGCCCTAACCTTGGCTTTGTGACACACACCTGGAATCTCAGCACTAAGGAGATTGAGGCAAGAGGTTCTAGAGTTCAATTCCAGGCCAGGCTACATAAGAAGACCCTCATTTGAAAACAAAATAATACAGACAAAAAATATTTTTAAAGAAGATACCTTGCGAATGCATATCAAATCTCTCTTTTGGGGTAGGAAGCAAGACCAGAAAATATAAAGTGTGAGCCCACTGCCCATCCAAAGCTAACTGTTGGTGTACTTTTTTAAAACTCTTTTATTTAGATTTTTTTATATTGCTTTCAAGACCCCAGCATCAGGTAGGAGAGAGAAAGGGTTAGTGAGAGAGGGAGTGCAGTTTTCTTAGTTGCTTCCTGATGGTTAGGGTCATCGTATTCCTTAAAGCCTGTCCAGTTCTCATTTCAGGAGATTTCCAACTTCTTGTCTCACTTCATCAACAGCTATCAGAAGCCACGGGGGGTGGGGGGAGCAGCAGCAGCCTTGTTCCTTTTTGAAGCTCACCAATACTCTCTGGACTGGTATTTTTTCTCTCTCCAGAGTCCTCAGAATAAAACTATCTGCAGCTGACAAAAAGCCCCTGTCAGAGCCCATATGAGACAAATAGTTTGCTGCTGTGGACAGTCTGAATCAGGCTCACATCCCACACCTGGAATTAAAACAGAAACATGTTTATTTCCACAACAGCTAAGTTACTGATTGCCTTAGTTTTGTATCTATTACTGTAGTTAAACAACCTGACCAAAGTAACTTATTTAAAAAAAGGTGTTTAAAACTGGGCTTAATGTTCCAGAGGGTGAGGATCCATGATGGTGAAGTAAAGGCATGGTGGCAGGAGCAAAAGCTAAGAGTTCACACCTCAAACAGCAAGCAGGAAGCAGTGAAAGCAAACGTTGGTCTTTGGAAATGCAAAAGCCCTCTTCCAATGATGTACTTCTTCCAGCAAAGCCACAGCTTCTAATCCTCCCCAACAGCCACCATCAGGGAGCCAAGCAGTCAAATGCTTGAGACTTATGGGAGACATATCATTCAAAAGAACATACTGATACTACTTTTAAGGAATAACAGAGTGACCATGCTAGATCTACAAAACACTAAGTACACAAAAGCATGTCTTACCTTGTCATAGTTACTATTCTATTGGTGTGAAGAGACACTATGACCAAGGCTACTCCTATTTAAAAGAAAAAGCATTTAATTTGAGACTTGCTTATAGTTTCAGAAGTGAGTTTGTGATCATCATGGTGGGAAGCCTGAGAGCAGGAAGACAAGGCACAGTGCTGGAGAAGTAGCTGAGGCCTCACATCTGATCTATAAGTTGCAGGCAGAGAGATAAACACTGGGCCTAATGTGGGTCTTTCAAACCTCAAAGCCTACCCCCAGAGATATATCTCCTATAACAAGGCCACATATACTCTTAAAAGGCCATACCTCCTAATCCTTCTCAAACAGTTCCACTAACTGGGGACTAAGTATTCGAACATATGAGCCTATTGGGGCTATTCGTATTCAATCCACCACACACCTACAGTAAAAAATCCATAGCAGTCTTATTCTTCATTTTTGAATAATTGTCATGTAGAAGAGAATCCTATTCTTTTTAGTACCAAAAAGTAGAGCTCAGGCCAATGGAGTCTAAATTTAAGGCAGACGTGTGTGGATTCCCTAAGGTGCTTTTCAAAATGATCTAAACAGCTCTGGGAAGATAGTCTACCATCTGTTCTTAGAGATGTTGAAAGAGAGATTGACTGTAAAAATACCGTCAACCTTATAAGAATGTTTCAAGTTATAGCAACAAAGGGGGTCTCAGTGAGCTTGCAGTTCATCAAAACATGGTTGCGTTCAGACAATTCTGGGTAACACTTCCCCCCAGCTGCCTGCACTCTCACAACTTCCTGTCTAATTACAAGCTTATGTGTCAGTGTTTGCTAACTCCAAATATTCCCCTTTTGTGCAATTCCACCTAAATCTAGGATGCCCCATCACCAGCCATAGTTGACTGATAAGGGGTTGGTACCTGCTTGATAATAGCCTTAAATTCAAAAGTGGAAATTTAGATAATGTGAGTGTGCTTCTTTGTGTGTGTGTGTATGTGTGTGTGTGTGTGTGTGTGTGTGTGTGTGTGTGTGTGTGTTCATAAAGGAATATAGGAAGTTGCCCTGCAAACAGGGATCAATAATATTACGGTTAGTTCCATTAAACTGACACAAACCAGAGTCACCTGGGAGTGGGAAATCTCATTTAGTGAATTGCTTCCATTAGACTAATTTTGGGGCATATCTGTAGAGCACTTCCTTGATTCCTAGTTGATGTGTGGATGCCTACCCCACTGTGGGTAGTGCCTTCCCTGGGCATATGATCTTGGGCTGTATAAAAAAGGTAACTGAGCAAGCCAGAGGAAGCAAGCCAGTAAGCAGCATTCCTCCATGGTTCTGCTTCAGTTGCCGTCATCTGGTTGGGTGGGAGTGTCTGTGACATTCACAAGCCTGCAGAGAGATGATCTGAGGGAAGCAAGATTGTGTTCTGTTCAACACGAGTTAGTAACTTCAGTCTGACTCCAAGTACATTATTTTAGGGATATATAAGCACAGCACAATTTGCTGAAAACTTTTCTGGTGAAAATTAACTCAATACCATGTGCACAATAAAGCCTACATTAATCTCCTTGAGGAACAAAGTAAGCTTAATAAAGATCAAATGTGACTATGTTGAAAGTCTTTGTAAAGTACACATGGCCCTTTCCAGAAAGATGGGTTCTATAGGTTGACTAAGAAGAACAAGCTTACAATAAAGGTCTCAGGGAGGGCTCAGTGTAGTCTCAAGCCACACAGAAAGCACAAATGTCAACAGGTTAGAAAGCATGTCCTCTCCCAGCCTTCTGGACAGATAACAGTTACTGCACTCCTTCCCTTGAAGAAACAACCCCATGTGCTTAGCATCCCAGGTTCCCCCAGTGCTTACATGTGAGCACTAAGAACTCTGCCCCCTTCAAGGCTTCTGCCTCAAGCATGTGCCCTGGCTTCACCCAGTGATGAACTGTAAGCGAAAGTAAACCCCTTCCTCCTCTTAGTTGCTCACAGCAACACAGAAGCAAGCTGGGACAGGCTACCAAAATAATGCTAAGCACAGGCGAGCCAGCAGGAAGCAAAGCAGAGTAGTTAATCCCTGCATATATGAACCTAATGTTAAGCAAGGGCCAGGGTGGGAGACATTAGGAGAGAGAGAGAGAAAGAATGCTTAGTATCAGTGAAGACTCATGATTCTCTCATCAACCTTTGCCTTGCTAATGTCTGCTGTGGTCAGTCTCTGTTGCTTGCACCTCTAAGAAGTACAATTCTGCATGAGGTGCACTGACCTTCCATCATCACTTTGAGACAAGAAAGGAGAGGTCCTTTTCAAGAACAAGAAGCCAGAGCTAGGGAGATGGTTGTGTGAGTAAACTGCTTGCTAGACAGGCATTAAGAGCTGAGTTTGATGAAGGGTTGGTGAAGATCCTTTCCAAATCTGTAGGCTGTCATTTTGTTCTGACAACAGTGTCCTTTGCATTACAGAAGCTTTTCAGTTTCATGAGGTCCCATTTATTGATTGTTGCTCTTAGAGCCTGTGCTGTTGGTGTTCTGTTCAGGAAGTTGTCTCCTGTGCCAATGAGCTAAAGGCTCTTCCTCACTTTTTCTTCTAACAGGTTTAATGTGTCTGGTTTTATGTCAAGGTCTTTGATCCACTTGGACTTTAGTTTTGTGCAGGGTGATAAGTATGGATCTATTTGCATTTTCTATATGTAGATATCCAGTTAGACCAGCACCACTGTTGAAGATGCTTTTTTCCATTGTATGGTTTTGGCATCTTTGTAAAAGATCAGGTGTCCATAAATGTGTGGGTTTATTTCTGGGTCTTCTATTCGATTCCATTGATCCACCATTCTGTTTCTATGCCAGTACCATGCAGTTTTTATTACTGTTGCTCTATAGTACAGAGGTCTAATATCCAGGATATAGAAAGAACTTAAGAAGTTAAACAACAACAAATCAAGTAATCCAACTAAAAAATGAGGTACAGAGCTAAAGAAAGGATTCTGAATAGAGTAATATAAAATGACAGAAAAACACTTAAAGAAATGCTCAACATCCTTAATCATCAGGGAAATGCGAATCAAAACGACCCTGAGATTTCACATTAGACCCATCAGAGTGACTATGATAAAAAAAAACTCAAGTGACAACACATGCTGAAGAGGATGTGGAGAAAGGGGAACCCTCCTCCATTGCTAGTGGGAATGTAAACTTGTACATCCACTTTGGAAATCAATCTTATGCTTTCTCAGAAAATTAGGAATAGTGCTACCTCAAGATCCAGCTATACCACTCCTAGGCATATATCCAAAACATGCTCAAGAATACAACAAGGACATTTGCTCAACTATGTTCACTACATCTTTATTCATAATAGCCAGAATCTGGAAACAACCCAGATGTCCTTATTTGAGGAATGGATACAAAAATTGTGGTACATTTACAAAATGGAATACTACTCAGCAATTAAAAACAAAGAAATCATGAAATTTGTAGGCAACTGGTAGGAACTAGAAAAGATCATCCTGAGTGAGGTAACCCAGAAGCAGAAAGACACACATGGTGTATACTCACTTATAAGTGGATACTAGACACATAATATAGGATAAACATACTAAAATCTGTACACCTCAAGAAACTATGCAAGAAGGAGGACCCTGGGTAAGATGATCAATCCTCATTCAGAAAGGCAAATGGGATAGACATCAGAAAAGGGTGAAAACAAGGAACAAGACAGGAGCCTACCCAGAGGGCCTCTGAAAGACTCTACCCAGTAGGGTATTAAAGTAGATGCTAAGACTCATAGCCAAACTTTGGGCAGAGTGCAGGGAGCCTTATGAAAGAAAGAGGAGATAGCAAGACCTAGAGGAGAAAGGAGTGCCACAAGGTGAGCATCAGATCCAAAAAATCTGGGCCCAGGGGGCTTTTCTGAGACTGATATTCCATCCAAGGACCATGCATGGAGATAACCTAGAACCTCTGCACAGATGTAGTCCATGGCAGTTCAATCTCCAAGTGGGTACCCTAATAATGGGAACTGGGGCTGTCTCTGACATGAACTCAGTGGCTGACTCTTTGATCACCTGCCCTGAGGCGGGAGCAACCTTACCAGGCCACAGAGGAAGACAACGCAGCCAGTCCTGGTGAGAACTGATAGACTAGTATCAAAAGTCAGATGGAAGGGGAGGAAGCCCTCCCCTATCAGTAGACTGGGGAAAGAGCATGAGAGGAGAAAAAGGAGAGAGGATGGAATTAGGAGGGGATGAAGGAGGGGGCTACAGCTGGGATACAAAGTGAATAAATTGTAATAAATGAAAAAATTAAAATTAAAAAGAACTGTGTTTGGATGCCCAACTCCCACACAAAACAGCACCTGCAACTCCAGTGCTGGATGGAGGAGACAGGAAGAACTTGAGGGTCACTTACTGACTAGTCAGCTAAAATAATGTGTCTTGGGATCAGTGAAGAGATCCAATCTCAAAAAACAAGGTGAAGAGTAGTAATAGGAAACACCCAGTGCTGACCTGGGACTGCCACATGAGCGCATATAAGCAAGCGCACCCACTTACATGTATGCACACACATGCCTAAAACACACACACACACACACACACACACACACACACACACACACACAGGCAAAACCAGAAGTTGTGGGCAGAGAATGAAGAAACAGTTCCCCCTCTCACTCGGCATAGCACTTCTCTAATTTAGGCTCTCTGGTTTTCAGTTCCCACATAAGGAAGGCAGGGAGAAGCTGCTTCTCCAGATACTGATGACAGCAGGGCAAATGCTACCTGATGAACAGTTTTGTGTTCTCTGCTCTATCCAGGTTTTATAATATAATATCTCTACATCACTGTCCAATAAGGAAGGGTACTCTCCACCCTGCCTTATAGTGATAAATAATATCATTTCAGAACAAGGGTGGGGCCACCTAAAACAGTTCAAGACCAAGACAGAGATGTTGTGGTTTGAGATCAGTCCAGGAAGTTTTAAATAGACTGTGCCAGAGCATGCTGGGGTTTCCAGGGGCTTTTCAACAAAGCAAACGGGGAGCTGTTTGGATGATAAAGGGGTACAGGTCTTGGTACAGTGTGTGCTTTATCCTCCAAGGAACTTCTGTTTACTGGGCTTTTAGCTTTGGAGCCTTCAGCTGATTAAGCAACGGCTAGGAGAAAGATTAAAATAACAACCCCTTGCCAAATCTGCTTTTATTGTAATGACTTCTACAGTGGGATGCAGCTCTTCTTTCAATTTTCTCCTTGCTGATTAATTTCCTGTTGATCTGAAGGTAACTGAAAACCTTTTTGGATGAAGCAGGAACTACGAGTGCTTCTTGGTAATGGGATCGGGTCTCACTGGGGACCGGCCTCTGGGGGCTTCCTCGCAGCTGTGGGCGACTGGGAGGGTGATAGTTGGAGGCACTTGTTAGTGATAAATGTGTTCATTTGTGAGTGGGTTTAACATACAGCTATTTCTCTCCCTCTTCTGGTGTCCTGGAAGCATCTGCCTACTGTCTGTGGGTGTCATAGATTTTGATGGATAGTTTCCTGTTACTTGGGAAGGATTGGCCAACACAGGCATCAAGTTCATATCCAAGGTAGACATCACCATCCTGAAATTCAGCAGCCATAGAAAATCCTAGTAACGTGAAATTATTATTTCATTTCGCGGCCATAGCCACTCTGCTCCACCGAAATTCTGATTGCATCACATAGTGAAACTCAGCTCTCCCTTTCTAAGACTGAGTTACCTGTTTGGGCTGACTTTTAACACACCCGTGTGCTTCTTTGCTTGGCTAAACAGAAGACTGAAAGGACAGAGGGGAGTGAGGGGAAGATGGAGGTGACACTGTCCGCTTAATGCGATCACCTCTACAAGGAGCCACGCTTCCCACTCATGGCTGCCTCCTACCTGTCCTCTTGCCTTGGTGTTTCCAATCTACTCTGATCATGTTACTTGATTCATTTTTTTTTTACAATCACATTCGTATCTTGACACCACCTCCTATTTAATGTGTCTGCAGAATGCTGATGGGCCTGCAGAACTGGAGAACAAGCCCCTCCTTTTCCACTTAAGAACACAATATGGACGTGTGTCGACACACACTTGTGCCAACATCCTATGTGGGAGAACAAAGCCACATAGACCCACCGAGCTGCGAGAGAGTCTGAGAGACGCAGTCCTGCTTTCACAGTTAAGCATCTAGATTAGAATGACTTCTAGTGGACAGGTTTAATGGTTGTAAACATTTACCAACCAGCTTCTACCTCAAGGAAGTGCTCATTACATCCACCGAGCAGGTGCTGGCAGTAGACACGATATCGCTCTAACAGTGCTTCAGATGCAGAGAGGCACCCGGCCCGTGGCCTTCCGCTTCTGCTGACAACCGAAGAAGATGAGGTACAGAGCCTTGTGCTCCATGAGGAACAACTCTGCTAAACCACGTAAGCTCCAACATACCTATTGGTACTTCAACTTGTTTGCCCTTTGTCTCAATTCTACTTCTAGTTCATCATCTCCTGGGTCTGAGCACAGCAATACTAGTTAACAGTCTCCCTGTGTCTCAACTGTCTCAGAGACTTGTCTGAAAGACCGAACCTGCAATAACAGAAGAGGCGAAAACTTGGAAGCAGCGGCAGGATGTAAAGAATGCAGAGAAAGAGGAATGGAACTGGATGGTTCACAGGGTTCTTCAGAGGAACGGGACGTGAGAAACAAAGTCAGACAGAGAAGGACAACCAGGAATGGGCAGCCAAACACCCCGACGCACACTGACGGAGGAGTTCAAAGAGTGAGGCAGCGGGCACGTCTCTGCAATCCACAGTGCGGACTACTGACTCAAGAGGAGGGAGGATACAGTGCAGGTCCAGTCTGAAGGCCGGCTGCCTTCGTGTCTTTTTGTCCTATTCCATTCTCCACTTTCTCTGGGCCACACCCAATTCAGAGGGCAAGTTTTTACTCAGATTTCACTAATAGTAATGATAATTTCATCCATCACTGAGCCATCCCACTCCCCAGGAAGATCCTTGTGGGAACCCCACGAAAGACAAGCATGCACACGCACAGGCAGGTGGTACAAGACAAGATGCTTCCTGCCTGTTGCATCCTCCCTTGTCACATTTTGTGAATCTGAGACTCCGAGAAGTACATGATCCTTCAGATCTTTCGAGCACTGCTTATGAACTGAGGCTCCAGTTCGGGAGCAGGAAGCATCTCCCATCAGAATGGGTCATGGCACAGCTGTTTGTTGGGATCCTGGGTCATGGAACATCTGCATGCAAATATTAGTAATGGTGAAAAAAATCAATTAAATCAATGAAATAATTCTTTCTGTTTGTTTGTTTTCTTTGTTGGTTGGTTGGTTTTGGTTTTTTAAGATAGGATTTTTCTACACAACAGCCCTGGGTGTTCTCGCTTGGGTAGACCAGGCTGGCCTCAGACTCATGTTGACCCACCTATTTCTGCCTTCCAGAATGAAAGAGGACCACTTGGCCCTCAAAGAAGTTTTGATTTGATTTTCCCAATGACTAAAGATGTCAAACATTTCTTTCAGTGTTTCTTAGTAATTTGAGATTCCTCTATTGAAAATATTCTGTTTATATCTGTACTCCATTTTTAAACTGGATTATTTGGTTTGTTGGTGTCTAGTTTCTTGAGTTCTTTATATATTTTGGATATTAGCCTTCTGTCAGATGTGAGGTTAGTGAAAATCTTTTCTCATTCTGTAAAATGCCATTTTGTCCTATTGACGGTGCTCTTTGCCTTACAGAAGATTTTCAGTTTCATGAGGTCCCAGTTATTAATTGTTGATCTTAGTGTCTGTGTGTTTGGGCTCTATTCAAGAAACTGTCTCCTGTGCCAATGCATCAAGGTAATTCCCTACTTTCTCTTCCATCAAGTTTTGTATGTCTGTTTTTCTGTGGAGGTCTCTGACCTACTTAAACTTGAGTTTTGTGCAGGGTGATAGATACAGACATGATAGATAGACTTGCATTTTTCTACATGCTCACATCTAGTTAGAACAGCACCATTTGTTGAAAACGTTTCCTTTTTCCATTGTGTGTTTCTAGCTTCTAGATCAAAAACTAGGTGTCTGTATATATGTGAATTTATGTCTGGGTCTTTGATTTGGCTCCATTGATGATGTTTTCTGTTTTTATGCCAACGGCATACAGTTTTATTTCTATTGCTCTGTAGTATAGCTTAAAATCAGGGATGGCGTTACCTCCGGATGTTCTGTTATTGTACAGGATTGGTTTACCTATCCTGGGTTATTTTTGTTTGTTTGTTTGTTTGTTTGCTTTTCCATATGAAATTGGATGTTGTCCTTTCAAGGTCTGTAAAAACATGTGTTGATATTTTGATGGGGGTTGTGTTGAATCTATAGATCGCTTTTGGTAGGATGGCCACCTTTTCCCGTTAGGCCTACTGATCCATGCACACAGGAAATCTTTCTAATCTAATATCTTCTTCAATTTCTTTCTTCAGAGTCTTGAAGCTTTTATCATACAGGTCTTTTACTTGCTTAGTTAGAGTTACCCCATGACATTTTATATTACTTGAGACTATTGTGAAGACTGTTATTTCCCTAATGTCTTTCTTAGTCCATTTGCCATTTGTACATTTGGCTACTGATGGTTTTGACTTATTCTTGTATCCAGCCATTTTGCAAAAAATATTTCTCAGGTATAGGGGACCCCTGGTAGAATTTTAGAGGTCACTTATGTATAATATCATATCATCTGCAAATAACAATACCTTTGTTTCTTTCTTTCCAGTTCGTAGTTTCTTGATCTTCTTCAGTTGTCTTATTGCTCTAGCTAAAACTTCAAGTACTTTATTGAATAGATATTGAGAGAGTGGATAACCTGTCTCGTTCCTGATTTTAGTGGAATTGCTTTGAGTTCCTCTCCATTTAATTTGATGTTGTCTATAGGCTTGCTGTAAATTACCTTTATTATATTTGGGTATGTTCCTCATATCCCTAAACTCTCCAACACTTTTATCATGAAGGAGTGTTAGATATTGTCAAAGGCCTTCTTGACATCTAATGAGATGATCACGTGGTTTTTCTTTGAATTTGTTTATATGTTGGATTACACTGATTGACTTTTGTATAGTGAACCATCCCTGCATCTCTGGGGACACATCCTGCTTGATTGTGGTGGATGATATTCTTGATGTGTTTCTGGGCTCGGTTTCAAGTATCCTAATGAGTATTTTTGCGTTTATGTTCATGAGGGAAATTGGTCTGTAATTCTTTTTCTTTGTTGAGTCTTCATGTGGTTTGGGTAACTGTAGCCTCATTGAATGAACTGAACAGTGTTCCTTCTGTTTCAATTTTGTAGAATAATTTGAGGACTGGCATTAGCTCTTCTTAACAAAGTCTGTTAGAATTCTGCACTAAAACTGTCTGGACCTGGACTTTTTGTGTGTGTATGTGAGACTTTTAATGACTATTTCTATTTCGGTAGGGGTTATAGGACTATTTAAATTGTTTATCTGACTTTGATTTAGCTTGGTAAGTGGTACTTATCAAGGAAATTACCTGTTTCTTTTAGATTTTCCGGTTTTGTAGAGTACAGGTTTTTGAAGTATGATCTAAAGATTCTTTGGATTTCCCCAGTGTCTGATATGTCCTTTTCTTTTCTGATTTTGTTAATTTTGGATATTCTTTCTCTACATTTTAGTTAGTTTCTATAAGGATGGGTCAGTCTTGTTGCATTGTCTTTTCTCAGAAAGCCTACTCTTTGTTTCCTTGATTCTTTGTTTCTATTTTATTGATATCAGCCGTGAGTTTGATTATTTCCTGCTGTCCATTTCTCTTGGATTTTGGCTTCTTTTTGTTCTGGAGCTTCTGTGTGTGCTGTTAAGTTGCACAATTTCTTTACATGAATACTTACTGCAATGAACTTCCCTCTTAGCACATTTCCACTGTGGACTATAAGTTTGGGTATGTTGCACATTCCTTTTCATTGAATTCTAGGAAGTCTTTAATTTCTTTATTTCCGCCTTGACCCAGAAGTTATTCAGTAGAGAGTTGTTCATTTTTCATGAGTCGAAATCCAGTTTAAATCCATGGTGGTATAACAGGATGCAGGGGTTATTTCATATTTATTGTATCTCTTGAGATTTGCTTTGTGACTGAGCATGTAGTTAGTTTTGGAGAAGGTTTGTGATATGCCGAAAAGCATTTATATTCTTTTGTGTTTGGATGAAATGTTTTAAAGATATTTGTTAGGTCCATTTGGTTCATAATTTCTGTTACCACCAGGATTTTTCTCTTTAATCTTTGTCTGGATGATTTGTCCATTGGTGAGAGTGTGGTATTGATTTCTTCCACCATCAATGTATTGATGTCTTCTTATGCTGGCATCCATGCATCTGGATTTAGGGTGATTATAAACACAGGTGCTGATTTCTGAGTTTGTCTTTCTCAGGTGGGTGTTTTGTTCCTTGGTTTTTGTGTCCTCTCTGGATTTTCAGAGAATATGTTGGGTGTGTGTTGCTTGTTTTACTAACCTACTCTGCTGGTGTGGTCACAGGGAGTCCTTGCTGGTGTTGGATGTGGGGGAAGAGGAGGCCTAGGGGAGATAGCCTGAGAGATCCATAGGAGGCATGGACTGGGGTGGGAGGGTGGAGGAGGGGCTGCAGCTGGTGTTCTTTTGTACTGCTAGGGACAACCCTGAGGACTGGGTTTAGGGGAACAGAGACCACATGTCTGTTCTTAACATATACTAATCAGGGCCAGCAATAGCTCTACAGCCTTTTTAGATCCAAAGATGCCAAGACCAAGATTACATCATTGGAAATATGGACTCTACTAGAGAGCATAGAGGTGATAAGTTTAAAAAAAGTTCCCCATTAAGAAATTATAAATAGTATTGGGAGAGTTGGGAGTGGATAGGAATCAATTACTTCTGTATTTCCTTGTTAGGGTGGATCCAAAACACAAGAAATGAAACTTAGAAGTCTTGGCTGATAGTTGAGAGCCAAGCAGCCTTGCACTGATTATGAAAATAAAAAATAAAAATGAAACAGACCAGTCTCTCTGCAAATCCAAGACTCAGAAAGAACATGATTCTTCCAACCCCTGACAGCTAGTTAGTTGTGGCTCAGAACTCTTGACTTCCATGATGACACCTCCTAAGCATTACTCAAGTTTTCTTGGCACCCTGCTTTCATTCAGTCAAGCTGCTCATCTTACAAAAACAGTATCACGTGCAAATGGGACTTTCCAGTGTTGCCTGATGGCCTGGCGGGTGGTGCTCAGATACTTCTCTTCATCCCGTGCACCAAGGCATCCCCTGTGCCCTTGCCAGGCACGAAGCAGGGAAGAGGATTGTGCTGATACTTCCCAGTCACTGTGGGTCAGTGTGTGTTGGCTCAGCCTTTGCAGCTGCAGGGATTTGCCAATCCTGACCCCTTACTGAATTCTGCACTAATCATTCCTCTGCTCCCCTGCTCCCCAGCACAGTGCAACAGGCACAGCAACCACACTCCAATAGAAGCAGCCAGCTCTACCTTCTGCTGATGCTCCCGCTATTTTCAACCCACAAGTATCCTCACAGCCCACTCATTCCCAGGAAAATTAATAATCCATGAGGATTTTCAGGAATTGCTAGAAGCAGGCCACCTCCTCCCTCCAGATTTCCTTGAAGAACACTGATTTCTTTCTGATGAATAAGCTCATTAGGCAAAGAATAAAGCTTTGTTTGCTTGCATTATAGAGTTTCGCAAATGGTTCCCATTTATCAAAGCATTTGTGTGGAAAGAAGAGTGAGCTGGCGAAGAGGTTGCTCAGCGGAGAAGGACACTTGATGCCAAGCCTGAGGACCTGAGTTTAACACTCGGGCCCCACATGGTGGAGAGAACTAACTTCCACAAGTTGTCCTCAGATTCCTGCAAGCCCACTGACGCTGACACACATACACACAAATAAGTCTCTCTTTTTTTTTTTTTTTTTTTTTTAAGAAAAAACAAACCAGCCTGTATGGCACCTTGTGTCTGGTCTGTGTGGAAACGAAGGGACTGTAACCCAGCAAGAGGTCACCCAGAAGAGGAAGAGGAATAGCACCTGCAGGCCTAGCAATGATCTCCTTCCACTCTGTCCCTTAGGTGACAGGACAGCAAACACCTAAACTCCAGCTCGCATGTACGGTGGCCATTTCTTCCCGCCTTTTACAGAACTGGACTCTTTCTTCCCTCACAGGGATTGTCCGACCCTTTTGGACTACAGAGTCAAATGAGGTAACTGAATGGCTAACTCCATTGAGTCCTTTTTTTTTTTAACATTCAGAAGCTCTTGAAAAACCCCATCCTACAAATCACCCGGGTCATCGACAGGCAGTAGAATGGACTTTGTTGCTCCTCCCCAAGCCCTGCTTCCTGATGCAGCTCCCTCTGCACGCTCCCACCAACACCTCTGTCAGCATTCTCTCCATCCTCTCTAGGCCTCCAGGCCTCCCCTTCCTTGCCTCTGCACCCCTGCAGCCCTGCACCCCTGCATTTCCCATCTGATCAGAGCTTTCTGGTGGCTGCTGGCAGTTGTCTCTAGCCAAAGTACTCTGTGTCCCCACCCTTCCTTCCTGTCACCTTCCAATTCACTTCCTGTAAGCTGTGACCCTTTCTCAGGAACATTAATTAACGTGATGGGGTTTTTTTTTTCTTTTTTAATCAGAATTCTAGGAACGCCATATCGGCATGACTCACACCCCTGATGTTTAAAATAGGATTTAGTACATTTTCATGAGGCAGATGGATTTCTTTTCCTGGACGCTCACTGTATAAATTTACAGTCTCTAACATTCTGGGAAAGAGGCACATCGCCGCTTGTTGTAATGAAGCTTTACCGTATTGCTGCAAAGTTAAGAACATAGACATAAGGAGCGTGGGACATTTGGAGGCTCTCTTCACCATCTTTACTAGGAATACAGCAGAGTCCCTCTATGACGGTAGTTTCAGGAGTAAAGTAAACCTCACCCTTAGATCCAGTTACTACCACTCTGCCTGCTAGAAGACTGTATCCATCTACAAGACTTCACCATCCAAACAATCACAAGCTGGATTAAATACACTATGTAAATTTACGTGGACTCAATTCTAAATTAATTTGGGCTGAAATAAATCAAGCTGTAGCTAGACCATAATTTAATTATAAATTGAAAATATGACTCACGGCACTTCAGGTGACTGATGCTTACTGCCAAGAGAAGTATCATTGCTGTGGCAAAGAGAAATGTCGGAAGGGCTGTAGATCCTTGAGGTTGGAATAGATAGATTATTGGGGTGGATATGACATGTAGCAATACCTACCCTGACTCAAACAGATATCTTTAGGGTGGTGTCAGAGGACAGGCACATGCTGACTCACAAGAAAACCCACACATGTCCAGTTTTATGTCCAGTTTCCCTGCCTATACTTTTGGACTCTGGCGTCTCTCTTTACTTTTCTGTAACTACAAACCAATCGATCTGTCTGTCTGTCTGTACACTCCTGATGGCAATTTTTTCCCTACCTTTTTCCTCCTCCCTGCTTTGACCTTTGGTACATTGCTGTATGGTGTTTTCTTCTCTCTGTCTCCTGGCATGCTTTCTCTGCTGTATGGTGTGTAGGCATATTCTGCCTCTGGACCGGTACCTTTGAGTCTTAAGGAAGTCTCCTTTCTCGAATATATGCTGATATTCTCTCTGCCTAAGGCTCCTCTTCAGTCTTGAGTCTTCAAACCCATCCCACAGACCTCACAGCTTCCCCCAGTTGTGACTGGATCTCAAGGAAGAGTGAGAGGGGCCAAGAATGAGCCCAAGCACAAACTTAGACATATGCTCAGATCATATACAAGCATGTATGGACTCCCTGGACAGCATCTGAACCTTGGATTCTCCTGGGCAATTGCAAACATGGGCCTGACTCTTTGGTTCCAAACACACTGTGGTCCTGCCCAGGCAGCAAAGCTGTCTTTGTGGTCTCTCCCCTGGAACCAGCAGCTTGCCTACCCAGCCCCACCAAGACCCTTTTTCTCCCAGGGTTTTTCCTGACCACTCCCATCTTGCTGTGGATGCTATCCAGCTAAAACCTTCTCATCACATCTTATTTAAAGGAGTCTTTAATTCATTAAGGCTAGTAATCTCAGAGCTCCAAGCCTCATCAAGGTGGGAAAGGGATTCTTTTAAGTCACTGGATACCCTGGGTCCTCCAGTCCACTGGGGCTCCTTGGGACCGAGACTCCTGTGCTCTACCAGTCTTCAACAGCAGCTACTTCTGAAAGCAGCAGAGGGTGAGAAAGGCTGCCCCAGGCCCTGATGCAGCAGGGATACATCAGTTGCTTAGGAAAAGACAGGAGTGGGAATCTCCACCCTCCACCCCAGACCTTGTTCAGAAAACTGGGTATGGGTACAGCCTTGAGAGCTCTGAGCCAGAAACACAGACAGACATGCTTATGTCTTTCTATAATGTCATAGTTTATTGAATAACTACAAATTCACAAGTTGCATTGCTTTATCTGGCCACAGTTTACCAAGCAATCCTGATTTCCTTTGATAGCTGTCTATTGGCAAACATGAATTCTTTTATTCCACTCTTTTTTTATTTTTTTTTAATTTTTCTTATTAGTTACATTTTGTTAACTCTGTATCCCAGCTGTATCCAGCTCACTCATTCCCTCCCCAATCCCACCCTCCCTCCCTCATCTTCTCCCTGCCCCTTTCCAAGTCCACTGGTAGGGGAGGACCTCCTCCCCTTTCATATGTTTTATTCCACTCTTAATCAGTAATATTAAGTCTTGGATCATGCATTACACATCATTCGGTAATTGCATCTATCTGTATATATGGAGATTGCAGAATGGCAACAAAAGGGTCAAAAGGCCAAAGCAGGGGTTTGCAGTTCAGAGAAGCCCTGCTGGAGACAGAAATTGATGCAGATGCAAAGAGGGTTGCTGCTGGTGGTTAGAAAAAAAAAATGTTTAAGAACCGTTTGCAGTGCCAGGATTGGTAGCAGAGGCCTGTAATTCGAGCACTCTGGGAGGCAGAGGCTGGCGAATCTCTGTGAGTTTGAGGCCAACCTGATCTACAAAATGAGTCCAGGACAGCCAGGGATACACAGAGAACCCCTATCTCGAAAAACCAAGCAGACAGAGAAAGAGAGAGACAGACAGAAAGAGAGAGAGCCCTTTGCAGAATTTACACAACTATTACAGGTTTGAGCCTGGGTTTCAGGGTTGAGTCAGATGAAGGGGACCAGAGAGGTCATAAAGCAAAGGTACAGGACTTGGTCCAGATTGACATGAGGATGGATGCATGGCAATGCACTGAGCTACCGTCCCTAGAGACAATTGGGAATCTTCTGCCTGTCAGCCACCCCTGCACCAAGAAGTCAGTGGGCAGTTTGTGAGGCTCTTGCTATTTCTGTATTAAACGTCCTGTGTGGGGGACCCAGGTGAGGGGGTTGCTTGCTTTCATTGCCTGGTATATTTGAGAAGTTTCAGGCCCGAGTTTTCCAACATGGTTTGAATGTATCCATGAGCCCATGTGACAATCTACTGTGTTAAATTGGTAAGCGCTATCTCTTCTTACTTTAAAAACTAAGTTTTATCTGTCTGTCCTTCGTAAGCAGGAGCGTACAAGTTGAACCATCTGTGTGCACAAGGAGAGGCAAAGACAAGTGCTCTCAAAATGCAGCAAATGCTCCTTATAAAATATAATCATTTGGGGCCAATCATATTCTGAAAGCTGCTGTTTTGCACAATATAGAATCAGTCAGAGCAGGGTGAAACTTGATTTCCCCCTCCCGGAAAACCTTTGCATTATGATGTCTCCCTTTCTTTCTTGGGCCTTCCTTCCAAAGCTACAGAATACCTTTTGGACGATTCAGACAAAGAAAACCACAGCATGTCTCACCAAGCTTAAGTCTCCCAGAATTTCCCTAAATACCAAAGCACGTGGTCAGGAAGCCCCTTCAGTGCCAGCTGCGATCCATCCAGAAGAAGGGGAGGGATTCCTAGGTTGACAGAGGCCAAGTCTTGGCAGAGCAGCCTCCTCCCTTGCTGCTGACTGATACCCTAACTGGAGAGAAACAGTGGCAGCTGCTTCCTTCCCTCATGTCTGTCCTCCCACACAGAGGCCAGCGAGGCGCTAAGGGGCCCATGGACTAGCCTGCAGCGCCACCTAGCAGACTCCGCGTGAACTTGGGGGCTAAGGAGAGAGCAGGTTTGGGGGGGTTGTTTTGTAACAGCAGAAAAGGGAGTTTCCATTTCCTTCGCGGAGTTCTGGGAAATGGAATTTGTATAAAACCTTTTTTTTTTTTTCTCATAAAGGAAAACATTTATTCGAAGCTAATGAGGGAATTTGGCCCAAAGGCAATTCTAATCCAAACTTAGGAAGGCGAGCGTTTGGCTCTCCAAACTTCACTCTCATTTTTAGTCACCGCCGTGACACTGCAGTTTGTGTCCCAAAGAACTTGACTCCACCTTAAGTGGGAGGCCGTGAAACCAATGAAGATCCAGAACGTTCTTTCTTTTCTTTTCTTTCTCGCCTTTTTCCGGTTTCCTTGTTTTGCTTTTCTTTCCCAGGTGAGGCTGAACTCTGGGCCGGATGCCTCCATGCCAGGAAGTCCCAGAGGCTGGTGGGGATCCTTAGTCTTGATCATTCACTTGACTAGGTTGAAGCACCTGGTAGGTTAGGAAAGCGTTTCTGAGCGTTTGGGAAGGGCTTTTCAGATAGGGCTGACTAACAGCGAAAGCCCTGCACTGAGTCTGTGCAGACTCTCTGTATGCTGGGAGCCCCGTGGTCTGAAGAGAGCAAATGAGTCCCCCATCCCCAGCCTGGCTGCCTTGAAGTGAACAGTTCTCTTCAGCCACACCCTTCTGTCATGATACTGTGCCAGTCACAGACCCGGAAACAATCAAGCTAGCCCACCAGGAACGGCAAAGAAGGGCCAAAATATACCCTCCCTCTCTTCCTGTTGTTACCCCCACCCACCCACCCACCCAGGTGTTTGTCACAGTGATGAAAAGACTAACACAAGGAAAAAGACAAAAACGTTTGAAAATTACTGTTCCTGATGCCAGGCTCATGATGCTGCCTGACAATCAGCGATAGCCGACTGATCGATCATTTGACAATCACGGATAGTTAATTAATTGACAGTCATGGATAGCTGACTGATCAGCTGGCAATCAGGGATAGCTGGCCAGTTGGCAACCAGGGAGAGATAATCAGCTGGTTAACTGACATCGAAGTTGCTTTCGCTGCGAGCACTTTTCGAAGACCCCACCCCTGGTTTGAGTCCATAAACTTCCTGGAATGGTCCCACGGGAATGAAGTCTTTTTCTTTGGTCAGACTTGAGTGTAAAGGCCCTATCATTCTGTGCACATTAGCAACAAAATAATTTTGAATTAACACCCGATTTGAAAAGTGATACTTTTTTCTGAATCATGCTAATATGCTCAGGAGCCAGCTATTACTGGTCCGTTGAGCTGACTGCGCGGTCAAATGAAAACACGGTCTTCACCCCTTGTGTATGCAGATCTGCTCCTGATTACTACCGCTGATGTGGTGCCATGTTTTCCATGCCTTACAAGAATATAATCCTGATACAACGCCGGGAACAAAGTGCCAAACCGATTCCTTTCTCACACAGCAAACGCCTCGAGGGTTTACCAGAAAGACGCCGACGTTGTGAACAAGGGCCGTGAAAGCCCGCTTCGCCTTTAGATGACATAGGCGCGCATCAACTTGGGAAAGAGCCGAAGCCCAAGCACACGGCTTCCTTGAGCTCCCATGATCAAGGTAGATGAGGCTGGCCCAGGTATGGCTGTGAAAAAGGACACGTTTCATCTGTGTAACATCACCATAAGCTCCTGTGGCGTTTTAGTTAGACCTAATTAAACTGCAAAACATGTTTATTAAGATTGATTTTAAGAACGGAGCAGTCTATATAAAACCAGTGTGTGTGTGTGTGTGTGTGTGTGTGTGTGTGTGTGTGTGTGTGTACCCTCGTGTGTTTGTGTTCGTGCATGCGTGTGCACGAACACATGAAGCCGGAAATGAACCTTAGGTGCCTCATTGACTAGCTGGAAAAGATCTCTTACCAGTGTGGAATTCCTCACATGAGCTAGGCTGACTGGTAATCCCTAGGATCTTCATGCCTTCTCCCCAACGCTGTAATTCCAAGCCGGGGAGTGGCAATACTAGGAGGTGTGGCCTTGTTGGAGTGGGTGTGGTCTAGCTGGAGGAAGTGTGTCACTTGGGGTGGGCTGTGGGGTTTCAGAAACTCATGCCGGGCCCAGGAGTTCTCTCTCTTCCTGCTGCCTTCAGATCCAGAATGTACAGCTCCTTCTCCAGCACCACATCTGCCCGGGTGCCACTGTGCTTCCTGCCATGATGACATCGGACTAAAAACCTCTGAAACTGAAAGCAAGCCCCAGTTAAATGCTTTTCTTTTTAAGAATTGCTATGGCTGTGGTGTCTCATCACTGCAATAGAACAATAAAACAGACCCTTTCTCAAGAAATTAGGTAAAGAGGTATAAAGGAAAACACATGATGTCAACCTAGTGCCCACACAAGCATGTGCACAGGCCTATGAACCTGCACACACACATACACACAAATGAGTGCATATGCCACATACAAATACACACGGGAAGACCATAATGACTTACTCGGCATAACATTCAAGGTCGTACAAAACCGAACAACTGATCTCTGTCCCCAGAAACAGCTGGGGTAAATGTCTAAAGCAAAGCAAAGGGGGTGGTGAATATCAGAATCCAGCTAGTGACTCTAAACAAGAGGGACAGGTGAGGGGCTAATAAAAAACATTTCAAAGGGTTGCAAAACAGAGCTAATTTCTCTTTCTTTAATTATAATTGATAATATAATGACGCATTATATTCTCTGATGTATTATATTATCTGATGCATTCTTAAATTCTTCAGGTGTCATATATAAGACATATTATATGATACGCACGTCTAACATGTTCTATATAATATACATCACTTCTTTGAGAGTTTTATACATGTTTTGTTTTGATCATATTCATCCCCATAACCCAGCCTCCCCAGATCCGCCCCTCTGTTCCCTACCTACCCAACGTTGTGTCCTTTTCTTTTTTTAACCCATCAAGAACAATACTGCTGCCCAAACATTCTTGAATGTGGATCCTCCCCCTGGAGCACCCTCAACTTATCGGGAACTGTACTCTTAGGGAAACTTGCTCTCCCTCTTTCAGAAAGAGCTGCTGGTAGCTAGGGCCTTACACCCCTACTGACCTCTCCATGTTTGGATATGGTTGGTCTTGGTTTTGAACGGGTCTCGTGCATGCTGTCACAATTGCTGTAAGTTCATATTGCGGCTATCCTACTGTGTCTGGACGACAGCTTCCTTCTGCTGTCCGCAACTCCTCCTGCTCTCACATTCTTTCCACCCTCTCTTTCACAATGACCCCTGGGCCGAAGAAGTGGGTGTGTGGTGTAGATGTCCCGTTCAGAACCAGGCATTCCACGGCCTCTGGTTCTCTGCCCCTTCACCAGGTGTGCATCTCTGTATTAACCATCATCTAGTACAAACGGAAGCTTCTCTGATGAAGGCTGAGTGATCCTTTCGTTTATAAGCATGATAAGCCACAAATAGACACGGGTAGAAATACGACAGACTCAAAGAGTGGCACTAGATTCTGGCTAACCAAGTCAAACACGTTGGTCCTGCCTGGCCCTTCACACCCCTCCTCCTCAGACTTGTCAGTTCATGCTCCGCAAATCCCCCCGGCAATCTCCCAGCCCTGGTATTTTGCTGCTCCCGGCACAGAACAATCCAATCCACCTAAACACCAGTCTTGGTGCCTGCCTCACTCAGAATCTGTCCTATGAATGAGCTCCTTTTCCTTCATGCAGCCTCCTGGGAAATGAAGCCCTTTCCTTCCTTATGCCTTCTTATCTAAAAACAAACAAAGCTGTTTCCCTTGCAGGCGCTTTGAAGCTGTTTCCATTTCTCAAACCTCACTTTTTCAAACCAGTCTTTGCTTTTTTCACCTTCTTTGCTCCCAACCCTTCTCTATTCTAGTGGAAGCAGAATAAGCTCAGTGTAGTTTTGTCTCCATTTGACAGTGACCAGCCAGGCAGGTAGAAGCAAATTTGCCACGGTTAATCAATCAGTTCTTGGAATCTCCCTCATAAGGGACATTTCCTCCTAAGAACAATGCTAGAATTAGAGGTCTCATTCCTAAGAAAATTTAACAAGCCTTAATCAGCTGAGCCTATTAAAGTGTGCTCCTTAGGACAGACTTGGGTGCCTTGGAAAAGGATATGAGGGAAAATGCACCTGCGTGGAAATGGATATAACAGGAAACTCTGAGCCCTGCCTTTACAAGAACCTGCAGGCCTTCTCCTTTTGTTTTGGAAAGGAGAGTGTTTACAGGCAGCCGTCTTGAGCAGAACAGTCAACGAATGCTAGCAATCCTGGGGTCATCGTCTGTCATGGTACCGCATGAAGCTATTCTCCAGTTCCTCCATCAAAACAAACAAGCTCAGGATCAGACACTGCTGTTTGCTCTCAGGTCCGCTCCCACCCAGGCCCCCTCCCAACCCACCCTCACCATGAACCCCCAGGCATGGCCCTTGTGCTTCTCCAAGGGCTGATCCCAACGAAACTTCTACGCCCGTGAGAGTTTCCACAGAACTCAGCCGAGGAGAAACAAATAACTGCAGATGCTGGGAGAAGGAGCAGCCTCCCTTGCCTTCTCTTTCCGTGCTCTAGAAGGAATCCTTTAAGAGATTCTCCCCAGATTTCCTGCATTGACCATTGCCTTTTCTCTGTGAAGACTGAAGGTAGTACTTGTACACACAGGGACACAGGGGTACACTTGTCACCCACCTGTCAACCCAGCAGACTTGGAGTCATTTAGCAAACATGTCACTATGCCACACATAAACGAGAAGGCTCGGAAATGTAATCTATGTAATTGCCTTCTTCCCCTCACGTTTTCTTTCCTTGAAGTTAACATTTGTCTTGATTTTCCATTTGTTTAATCCTTCACATATTTTTTCGCCAGTCTCTTTCTACATACTCTCCCTATAAATCTTCTGGGATAGAATCAAAGACATTAATTGCTCTGCCAATCTCATCATCTTGAAATAGTTTCTTCTAGAGCTCTCTGGACAGGAATTGTTTGTCAGGATTGATTCCTAGGCCTGCTTCCTGTTTTCAGGGAGCCCCCCTTCCATTAATCCAAAGACTTCCTGTATGTCTTTCTTGCTTCTGTATCTTCAAATTCCAGTGGCTCACACTTTTCAATGGTTTCTGCTAAGTTTCAAACCCCTGACAAACAGCTGAGGTGTCTATTTAACATAACAAAGCAGACCTGGCCTCCAGGTTCTCCCAGAATCCCTCAGCCCCTAGCTGTTACAGGGTAAGCTGATATTCCTCCCCCCCAAAAAAAAACTCTACAGCCTAGGGGCTGGGGTGTCCTTTCCCGAGAGGCTCTTCCCCATATAATCAAGACATTTTAGATAACTGCCCTTTTTGTACTTTTGGCTTTTTGGATACTGTACCAGGTTCTCCTCTCTTCCCCCTTTCTTCCCCTCCCCCTCTCCCCACATAGCCCAACTCAGCCTGGTCATTTCCACTCTGGATTCTCCGATACATCCCTGCCTTTGCCTATGCTCTCCCTTCTATCTATAATAAACCTTCTCCTGTGCCATACCGAAGAACAGTCATGTCTTTGCCTCTCCTTTTTATTTCTTTTTTTCATGTAGTTTCCTCTGGGAAAAAAAGGGGGGCATAGGATATATATATTTGGAGACTTTGCCTGTTTGAAAAGTAACAAGTCTACCTTGGTACCCTGTTGACTCAGAGGAGTGATAAATGTTTACTGCCTCCTCATTTAAGCACATGTTCTGTGATATCTCATCTTTCTTTTAGTCTCCATAGGTCTTCAAAATTATCAGCAACCCCTTAATAGAGGCTTAACTTCATGTGCTGAACTTACCCTCAGTATTCACAACCACCACTCTATGTCCCTTCATCCGTGAGATGAAGGGCAAGGCACTCCTTAGAGCTGAGCACAAGCTTATTTCATGATTAAGCTTAGATGTTTATGTCATCAGTAGTCCTCAAAAATAACATATCACGTTATATAGATATTAGTGAAGAAGCTTAAATTCCTTCTAGACATTCAGCGGTATTAGTAAGCCTATAAAGAATACGTAGACTAATGAAATGTCGAAGTGTTTTTTTTTTTTTTTTTTTAAAGATATAATGGCCATTAAGCCAACTAGGAAATCTGTTGGTAGTTTCTAGGGAAAGTAATAAATAAAGTATTCAAAAAGAAGTGAATGAGATCAACAGAGGAGCCATGAACTAGTGCAATATCTAGGAGCCTGGCAGCAGCAGCAGAGAGCAGAGGCAATGGGGTAGAAAGTCAGAGAACAAGCTCTAGATTGAGAATGACAAATACGTGTGTAAGGGAGAAAGGGAGATGCTAGTGAAGGCTGTCGGGCATGACTATCTGAGCAATGACACCGGGTAAGCCAAGGTCACTCCAGCCCAGGGCCAGGAAGACGATCATCAGTACAAGAAACATCTGCTCCAAGGTCCAAAAAGGTCACTCTCTTCTGAACCCAACTGGAAACACAGTTTCTTCTTTGTGATTTTAAGGCCTTCAAGTGGTTGGAGGAGACACAAACACAGGAAGAAAAGTCAAAGTGTACTGATTCAAATGTTAATCATATATTTAAATGACTTCACAGCAACATCTAGGCTGGTGTTTGACTTAAATTCCCATCGTATACAGTGTACAGAATCTGTCCTTCTAGAGTGGACAGTTGCCAGAAAATGGAGAGAGAGGACTCCAGAGCAGGAAGCAGAATAACCTGCTGAGTTAACCCATTCCTCCTTTTCTTTTTTTATACAACACATTACAGCATTTTATAACTTACTTTATTCATGTTTTATATCTTAGAGATAGTCTCATGTTAGTGGATGGCTCCCTCACTCTTTTTTCCATTTTCTGGTTGCAGTGATTTATTTGCCTATGAGTTATTTAATTGGTGCATTATTTGGAAATATCTGAGCTTCTCTCCAGCCATTTGCAATAACAGATGATGCTGGAGTGATCAAGCTTACGGTGATTTGAATAGGTTTGTTACCCAAAAGGCCTTGTTGAAGGAGGTGTGTCACTGTGGGGTGGCTCCTGAGGTCTCCTGTGCTCAGGATTCACCCAGGGAAGAAGAGAGTCTCCTCCTGGCTGCCTACAAATCAGGATGTAGAACTCTTGGCTCCTCCAGTACCAAGTGTGCCTGCACACTGCCATGCTTCCCACCCTTGATGATAATGGACTAAACCTCTAATACTGTAAGGCAGCGCCAATTCAATGTTTGCCTTTATAAGAGTTACCTTGGTCCTAGTGTCTCTTCACAGCAATAAAACCCCAACTAAGACACTACTCAACAAAGAGATTTTTGCACCCCTGCACAGATGGTGAAGTCTCCAAATTACAGATATTGTCAAATCACCAACTCCTGAGGGTCATACCAATCTAAATGCCTAACCAAAACTCACCAAAGCTCTAATGCCCCCATATCTTAGGCAATAAAATGTATACAGTACTAAGCCTCTGGATGTTTGTTAATCCGATGGCTAAGTTACGGTGTTTCATGTCATCGTCCCACTGTAAGAATCACAGCATGAACTTACTGCATTAGGCATCCTACAACAAAAGATTTTGCAAAACCTACCTGCAAAGACAGTGGCAATGGGACCAAATCTTAGGAGATTTTGAGAGGATTCTTGCTTGAAAGCTGCTTAACACCTCCAACACAATGAATATGAAGTAATTTTTAGTTATTTGGATATTTGCTACCCAAAGGAATTAAAATAATGCCAGATTTTCCATCAGCAAATGAGTACTGAAGGAAATGTTTCCGAAGTCTTCATATAAACAAAACCATATCCGCAATAAGATATGTGTAAAGTTAAATGCAATTTAAAATGTAGCCCATCGTCATCTGAGTGTCAACTATTGTTTGGATCCCAGTTTTCTCTCTCAGGAGGTAAAATCTAATGGACATTCAGTTGCCACAAGATGGCTCATGTCTCGAGAACAAAGCTGAAGCCAACTCAGTGAGCCACCCAGATTTCCATGTCGCCATCTACAACATGAGACTCCTCCTTAGGTGCAAGGATGGGATGATGGGAGTGTCTTGAGAACACTCACAGATGGTGAGGTTTTGGTTCTCCTGGGAAGCAGGACCTGAGCCCTGGAGACAAATTGAATGTTTAGCTAAAAGCTTTCTGGAACATTGTCATTAAATTTTTTCCCCTTTTCCATCTCTTTTTCTCCTAACCCCCCAAACAGGAGAAATGGATGCAGTCAAGGAAGTGGGAAAATTATCCAGTCTAGTGCTTACCAAAGGATGATCCCAAGCCGCCAGGTTCGATTACTATGCTTTGAAGGTAAGACAAGGACATAAGCTCTTAATTTTTAGAATGTTTGATGTAATCACAAACAGAAATCTTTCTGGTATAGAGAGAGGAATATGTATTTTTTCCTCATGAACCATTTTAAAAATTAATTGCTAGTTACAAGTTTAACTTACAAAATATATGTACAACTCAACACTTATATATGTACTTCCTATAAAAATGGGTGTTCTACATCACCAAATACAACCTCAAAAATTGGGACACTGATATTGACAGGAGCTACTATCTAATTCTCAGGTCCTCCTCAAATATCCCCAAGTCCCAGTGATGCTCTTTATAACCAAAGACCAGCCCCAGCATCCTGTGTTGCCTGTACCGTATCTCCTGTTCCCTTAGTACCTGGAACAGTTTCTTAATTTCCCCATGCTTTTCAATATATCAACACTTTTAAGGATATCCTGAAAAGGCTCAACAGTTAACAGAGCTTGCTCTGCAATCACAAGAAGTGGACCCTGGATCTCTGTACCCATCTAACAAGCTGCACATCCTGGAAAGTGCTTCCACCTTACCTCAGACTCCAAGAGGGACAGAGACTAGGGGATTTATGGGACTCAGTGTGTTTCACTGTATGGGTGCAGTAACCCCCAGGTTCAGGGAAAGACCTTGTGTCAGAAGAAACAGTGAAATGACGAGGAAGAAAATTCATACACTCTTTGGCTTCCAGCATATATTCACCAATTCACATGTGTGCACACATTCAGATAGATAGATAGATAGATAGATAGATAGATAGATAGATAGATAGATAGATAGATAAGAGAAGCTGGAAACAAAATATACCAAAATTTGTGGGCCACACAAAGACAATTCTAAGAGAAAAGTTTATATCAATGGATTTTGCCTATGTTGAGAAATGCACAAGCTAATTTTACAAATCAAAGAACCATTAAAAAGAAAAACTAAACAGAAGGAAGGAAATAAAGATCAAAGTAGAAATGACTGAAATAAATACTGGAAAGAGCAATAGAAATGATCAACAAACTAAAAGCTGACTTTTGAAACTATAAACAAAAGTGACAACTCTTTAGCTGCAGCACCTAAAACAACACAAATAAATTTAAAAATGAAAGAGGAAATGTTACACCTGATACTACAGAAGTGCAAAGCATCATAAGAGGATACTCTTCAGGTGCCAAAATCTGGGCAACCTAGAAAAAATGGAGAAAGTCCTAGAAACGCACGCAAGGACCCCGAGGAAAGAGAAAAATCCAGACTAATAGTAAGAAGGGAACTTGAATCAGTAGCTTAAAATCTCACAAAAAAGAAAAACCCAGGACCAGACAGCTTCCCTGCTGAATTCTACCAACAATGTTAAAAGGGCCTCTAGCAGTCCTCAGGCTCTTTCAAAAAAAAGCAAAAGGAAATGTTCCCAAGCTCATTTAATTTCCCTGACACCAAAGCCAAAAGATACCGCAAGAAAAAAAAAAATGCCACTGGCCAATATCAGTGATAAACATGACCAAAAATCCTTACTTAAAAAACCCAAGCAATCCCAATTCAACAGCACATTAAAGTGACCTTACGGTATGATCAACTGGGAATAGTCTCTGGGACATAGGAGTGTTCATGCTCAAATTAATAATAGAAGTATACCACATTAAGAGAAAAGACGATAAAAAGATGATCATTGCAAAAGATGCAGAAAAAACATCCAACAAAATTCAACATCCTGTCATTATATAAACAGAAGTCTCAACAAATTAAGGTACAAGGCATGTAGATAGCAAAAGCAAGACAAGCTTATAGAGAAAATAATACTCAATAGTGAAAGGCTGAAGCCTCTCCTTTATGATCAGGAGGGGACAAGAGTGTCCACTCTCATCACTTATGTTCTATATAGGTTTTTTAAAATATCAATAAAACTAAACATCCTGGAAATCTGGGCTGGACAAATAGTTGAGAGAAAGAAATAAAGACATTCAAGTGATAAAGGGGAAAGTAAAACTCTCTTATCCACAGATGACATGATTATGTCCAGTGACCCAAAATGACATTTCTTTACAAGGTAAGCATAAATATGGGCAATGGGTATATGAAAAGATGGTCAACACCACCAGCTATCTGAAAGATGTAAATGATAGTCATCCTGAGGTCAGGGAGTTGGCTTTTTATCCAAAAGTAAAAGATATTAGGGCCAGCAAGATGGCTCAGTGGGTGAAGCACTTGCTAGGTAAGCCTGACAAGATGAGGTCCATCCTCAGGTCCCATGAAAAGGTAGAAGGAGAGAAACATCTCACCAGGTTTTTCTCGAACCTTTACACCAGCACCATGACCATCTGTGTGCATGTGTGTGTGTGTGTGTGATTATGAAAAATCATAGCCTTTCGTCTTTTTAATAAAACACATAAGTTCTAGAAATGTCAGCATGATAACTTTAGTTAAAACTAGTAGACTGTGCATGAAGAAGGGGGAGGGAGGGTGGGATTGGGAGGAAAGGAGGAAGGGGCTTATGGGGAATACAAAGTGAATAAAGTGTAATTAATAAAAGTTAAAAATAAATAAATAAAGACAGGAAGTAAGCAACTCAAAATAGCTCTTCAAGCCTCGAAACTGAAAAAATAAATAAATAAAAGTAGTAGACTGAAACAAAATTTGCTGCAAGAGTAAATAACTGAAAAAGAGAATGTCTATGAATGAATAGCCTAATTGGGCTTGAGTAAATTTTCATAATGTATAGGTAGATGCAATTATCACCACATTGTACATATTAAATATACACAGTGTTCAGCTGCCAATCAGAACTCATTAAATGTAAGCATAATAACATTAAGATTGCTATGTACAAATTGACTAGTTAACAATTAGCAAAGGTGGCAGGAAGAAGAAATATAATCTGTTCAGAGAGAAACAAACCAAAGCTCCATATGGCAAGACTTGGAAACAGTAGTGAAGGCATCACTGCCACTGGCTAAACGGGAGTGGTGTTTATCAGCCTGGAGCTTCCCTTACACACTTACATGCCCTTTAGCACACTGAACATTTTAAACAGCACATTTCCACCTATCTGGAAAGGCCTTCTTGACAATTAGACAGATGGGTTTCAGCATGTCCCTAGAATGTTCTCTCTCTCTCTGCAGAAGCCCCTCACTACATTGATAACCTTTCCAACTCTGGTGAATTGGCAATTATTAATTATTAAGTGCCCCCCTAACACCTGCTGCAGACAGGTCAGAGGTCATCTCCACAGACAGCCTGCAAAACAGCATCAGCACAGGGGAGGTGCCAGAGTTCCCTAGGCAGAGAAACCTTGTTGGCTTGACATCTACAATAGAAGTTAAAATTGCTTTTATTAAATTTTTGTAACAAGATCTCACATATTCTAAACTCACTGTGTAACTGAGGATGAGCTTGAACTCCTGGTGCTTCTGCCTCTGTTCTTCCAAGTGCTGGGATTACAGGCATGTGTCCCAACAGCTAGTTTGTATCTGTGTGTTATGGATATAAACATGGTTTTGTTTAAATCTCAGGTATGGGATGTGAGACTGATTCAGGTAGTCCGCAGCAGCAAACTCTCTGTCTCATACAGGTTTTGAGAGGAGCTCTTTGCCAGCTGCAGATAGTTAAAATCTGAGGACTCTAGAGAGAGCATAAATGCCAGAGCCCAAAGAGTGTTGGGGAGCTCCAAGAAAGAACAAGGCTGCTGCTGCTTATGCCCTGTAGCTCCTGTTGCTGTTGATGCAGTGAGACAAGTAGTGGGAGATCTCCTGAAGAGAGGACTGGACTGGCTCCAAGGAACTGGATGACCCTAACCAGCAGGAAGCAGCTAAGAGAACTGTGCCCTCTCCCACTAACTCTTTCTCTCTCCTATCTAGTGTTGGGGTGATGGAAGGGATTGGGGTGGAGTAGAGAGAAAGAGATAGAAAAAATGTAAATAAAAGTTTTTTTTTTAAAGTACACCAACACTTGTCTATGCTAGGCAAACAGTATAACAACAGAGTGATATTCTTAGACCATGATTTTATTAAACAAAATGATCTAAAGCACCTTCCCCTCTTTCTCCTGTCTCCCACTTCCCTGCTACCTGGATTGGATGTGGCTAGATGGCTTACCTTGACGCACAAAAACTAAGCACACTTGAGAAGGCGATGTGATGTGGGTGTCTGTGGTTTGGATTCTCTCTGGCTCTTTCTTCTACCCTGGGAAGGACACATCACAGGTAACAGTCTATTCATGAGAGTGTGAAGCAACAGTGAGCAGAGCTGACCCTGGTCATCAGTCAGTGGCCTATACATAGCCTAAGGCATGGCTATCTCAGTAGCTCTGACCTCTGAAGAAAAAAGAAATATGCACACACACACACACACACACACACACACACACACACACACATCCAAGTTCAAGCCACTGACCACAGCAGGGTAGTGTCATGATGTATCTCTCCCCTCCCAACCCATGTGCTAGAAACAATCCCTGGGTAACTTTGGGAGGAAGACACTTTGGGGGTTTGTTCAGGATTAATAACTCTTTAGGTTAAGGGCTCATGCGAATGGGTTCTCTCTTTTCTACAATGTGGAACACACACGAAAATACACAGGAACACTATTCATCTTAAGAAAACAGACATGAAGGTAGGGAACCATTAGGGAAGAGGAAGGGGAACAGTGGGAAGAAGGAAGAGAAGCAAATGAGTATAATGACAATGAATAGGACCAAATTACAGCATGCACATGTGTGAGAATATAATTGAACACATTACACATATCATTGGCTATATATGGTAATAAGATTTAAAATAATAATCCTAGTCACAAGAAAGTTTGGCACATGCAGATTTTAGTTTTCCAGCCTTGGGAGCCAAGGAAGAAATTGGCCATCAACTTGATGGATTTCTACTTTTTCTAACATATCAGTGCATAAACAGAAGAGCTATTTAGAGAGGAAAATAGAAAAACAAAGCTACAGAGAACTGGAAGAAACTGAGTTCACAGATATTGGGAAGAATATGAGGAAGAATCAGACGGCTGTTTAAGTTAATTAGTGCACAGCTGGAGAGATGGTTCAGCTGGGAAAGTCTAGGCTCCCAATTAAAACGTCAAGTCAGGTGGTGCAGATCTGCATAATGACGTGAAACATCTGCCTACTCGGGCACTCACGATGCATCTGCAAATCAGAGCAGGAACAGCTTCATTGGAAGACACAAGTGAAAAGAGAGCAGACATGAGCCCTTTGGTCGACAGTGAGTCCCAGGGTGCCGTCCTCACCCGTGTGCCCTGTGTAATGGTGCATGACCCCTTGGTGACCAGAGTGCCAGGCTTTCTTTTCTGACATGTGTCTTCACACTGTCTTGTCATTCCCTGAACCAAATGACCTTCTTCATGGGCCTCCCAAATCTTCCCGTGAGTCCACAGAACTGACCCTAGAGTTCTCTTTGCATCTTCTTGCTGTGGGATTATCATAGCTCGTGTGTGAGAATTTCCTGAACCTCCTATTCCTGTGTTCTTCTTTGCCCCTTGCCCCATGCAACCCACATCTACTTGGTTCTGACCAGGCCTGTCTCTCTCGGGCACCTTCACTGTCCTAGAGTTCATGTTAACACTTGCACTGTACTCACAGTCAGGTTTGAGGTTTCCTAGTTCAACCCATTCTTGACCTCTGGTGCTAAAATGACCTTGGTAGACAGTGCTAGTTCTCTCCCAATACCTATGTCGCTTTTTAAAATTAAAGTTATATTATTTATTTTATTGTGTGTGTGTGTATATGCCATGCCACACATGCGGAGGTCAAAGGGTGACTTCTGGGACTGTTTTCTTCTTCCACCAGATGGGTCCCAGGAATTGAACTCAGGCGGCCTAGTTTGGTGACAAGCACCTTAACCTGCTGGGCCAGCTCACTGTCACCCATCTTTCCTTTCAATGTTTGGAAAACAAACAAACAAACAAACAAACAAACAAGTAAACTCTAAGTCTCATCCACCAACAAACTACAATACCATGGCTTCTGAATTGGCTCATTCTTTTATTGATGTAATAAAGTACCCAAAGCTATAAAGAAAAGACATTTTAGTTACTTTACTGTTTAAAAAGATGAAAGTTGAAGATCCAGGAGCCCTACCTGTCCAGCTTCTCATGACAGACTTCTAGCTCCATCATAGGATAGCAAATGACATCATGGGGTGATCTAACTCCATCACAGGATGGCATATGACATCACGGGGGTGATCTAGCTTCACCACAAGATGGTATAAGATATCACAAAGGGACAATAAAATGGGAAGAAAAGACATGGAAATTATCTGGGGCCCAAGTTTTTACTTTTCATAACAATCTGTTCTTGGAGGAAGCATCTGTCAGGCATACATTAAATACTTCTAGGAGTGGCATCCCGTGACTCTTGTCCAGCAATAGGCCTTACCTTTCAAAATGTTTGCCACTTCCCCATATTGCTTCACTGGGCACCAAGTTTCCATAACAAAAAAATTAAAAATCCTGGCAGACGGATTCAAAACACATCCATATAGAGCAGTTTCTCATGTTAGTCCGTAGGGATGTGTAGTTAGGCCTGAAGCAGAAGGCTCTCGCTCTACCCCATCTTTCTTCTCCTAGAGACAGAAGAGGCCAACTGTAGAAATCTTGGAAAACATGCTGAACGTGTTGGAACTGCCCCAGCTCTCTGCTTTTGACTATTAAAACAAACTAAAAGTGGATGCCGCTGGAGACTATCCTATTAAGACAATTAAGATGGGCTCAGAAGGACATCTGTCACACTTTTTCTACTACCTGTGGGTCCTGGGTTTTGCATAAAACATAAAATCATGTATGTGCGTATTACATAAAGAGAGCAGCAAAAGTGAAGGGGGGAGAGGAGTGGACTAGCGGGAGTGGGGAGGTGAAAAGGGAGAGGATGGGCACTTTAAGGAGAAAGCCACTGAAGCAGAATTTGTCCTTCCATGCCAGTGCCTCTGCGATACCCAGCATGAGCTCCAGACCACCTTGTTAGAGGCTGAAGGGCATCCAGATATGCCACTTTGACATGGCTTTTGTTTTGTTTTGTATGTTTGCTTGTTTTTCTTCCTTGTGTTGTGGGGGACAGAGGATCTCACCCGTGTGAAGTAAAGCAATTATTTTGAGCTGAAGGCAATAATAGCAAATCAACAGATGCAGGAAGAGGTCTGTACCTTCCCTTGCTCTGCTTTAAAAAAAAAAGGTGCCAATGGATAAAGTTCTTTTTGTGCAGGCACCCCTCTCTACTCCCAGATAGGGAGAGTTGGCACCTACACAAACAAACCTTATAAAAATAGCCCTCAGTTCCCACCAGCTCCCACCATGCATTTCCTGATCTTTTCCTCGTGACCTGACCCTGTGAAACGATAAAACAATGCCCGGGTCTACCCAGTTCTCTCAGTTTGGCTGCTTTTCTAACAAGTCCTTGTCTGTGGATATTAATCTAAAAGTTTCATGCTTTTTCTCCTGTTGATCTAGCTTTCAGTTAGTTCAACTCATAGCCCTCCATAAACTGAACCTGAGGAAATAGCAGAAAAGCTTTCTCTTCCCGACAGATGAAACCTTAAATAATACTACAGACTTAAAACACACTGCTCTTCCAGACTGCTGCCGTACAGCTGAGGTACGGCTTCACAGTAACCACGGTGTTCTTCCTGTGTGGTCTCCACAGTTTGTTCTCTGCCTGCTGCCAGTCTTCTCTGATTAGAATCGTATCCGAAAATGTTTATTATTGGTGTCTCTTGCCACTTGGAAACTCTGGACCAGGACTACACAGTTCCTGGGATCTTGGCCCCCTTAGAAACAATATGCGTAGAGGCCCGCCCACTGCCTCCCAGTGTAGGTACGCAGGCGTGCAGGCAGGCATGTGGAGCAAGTGTGTGGTGGAAAGATAGAAGAGAAAGAGAAGTGAACGATTGTGCACTGTAAAGAGAGGCAGAGCTAGAAACTGCCAGCGGCGACAAACAGCGTGTGTGAGAGGCCTGGACTGCCACCTGAGGACCATGTCTGGGTCTCTGGCCATGCAGTAGCAGGGGTCTGTGTTGACGTCCATGGCCCATGTTGTCGCCAATGGCTGTGCAGATGTTTGGAGTCTAGGCAGGCTGATGTCCAAGGGCGGCACTGAGGTGGCCCCGCTTCTCAGCAGCCACTGTACCACCATGCAGTGAAGTAGGTGAGGGAGAGCCAGTCCATCTTAGCATCAACCCAACTTCTGGAGCTGCTGGAGCGTGCGAAGGAGATGGTCCCACACAACCAAAACTACAAGATCTCCATGACACAGACAAACAGCAGGAGGAGCCGGGTGAGACTCCAGTATGGATAGTGTACAGAAACCAGAAGCCTTGAACCAGACCAATGACTCATTGCAGTGAAACTTTGCAAGTAAATGTGCTGTCTGGCAAACTGTGTGACACACTGAACTTTTCATAGCAAGATGGTTTGTTTGTTTATTTATTATTATTTTGGGAGCATAGTACAAGGGTGCAGGGCAAATATGGAAGTGCTGGGAAATGAGTGGTAATGGGGTGTGCGCTGTCAAATCCACAAAGGATCAGTAAAAAAATTGAACTGAAAAGGAAGCAACATACTTATTCTCCATTACGCCGTTACACTCAGGACATTTATATCAGATCCAAGCGCCGCTGCATCCAATTGTTCCGTGTCTCTGTCGCAAGGTGGCAGCATTAATTGTGCTTGTCCCTGTAAGTTGCTATGATAACAAGTTTGAGTGGGATATTCATATTCTTATAATGATATAGACTAATCACCATAGTATCAAAGTTTTAGGACACAATCTAGCCACGTGAAACAAGCCTCGGGACTCTCCCTGGATCTTGGGAAAGCCTTCCTCACTAGTTTCACAGTAAATCCAGGTGTGTCTACCACGCAGCACCCTTACGGGATGATGCAGGGCACACACAAGGCCACCAGCACTTAAAGTATGTAATAGCTACTTTTCTTGAGGTTGGGATAACATATCCAGCTTAAAAGAAGTGTTGGAGGATAGGATCCATCACCAGGGAAACTTGGTGAGAACAGGAAGGTGAGGCAACTGGTCACATTGTATCTACGGTTAAAAGGCAGATCTCTATGAATGTTTGTGCTCAGCCCGCCTTCTCCTTTCTTTTTTTATTTATTAGAACTTATTAACTTTGTATCCCAGTTGTAGCTAGCCCTCTCTCTCCTCTCCACCCAATCCTACCCTTCCTCCCTCAACTGAGGCTATGCCCCTCTTCACATCCACTGATAGGGGAGGTCCTCCTCCCCTTCCATCTGACCCTATCAGGTCCCATCAGGAGTGGCTGCATTGTATTCCTCTGTGGCCTAGTAAGGCTGCTCCCCACCTCAGGGGGAGGTGATCAAAGAGCCAGCACTGAGTTCATGTCACAGACAGTCCCTGTTTCCCTTACTAGGGAACCCACTTGAACACTGAGCTGCCATTGGCTAAATCTGTTCAGTGGGTCTAGGTTATCTCCATGAATGGTCCTTGGTTGAAGTATCAGTCTCAAAAAAGAGCCCTGGGCCCAGATTTTTTTGGTTCTGTTGATCTCCTTGTGGCGCTCCAGGCTCCTCCAGGTCTTTCTATCTCCTCCTTCTTTCATAAGATTCCCTACACTCTGCCCAAAGTTTGGCTATGAGTCTCTGCATCTGCTTTAATATCCTGCTGAATGTGGAGAAAGGGGAACCCTCCTCCATTGTTGGTAGGAATGTAAACTTGTACAACCACTTTGGAAATCAATCTGGTGCTTTCTCAGACAATTTGGAGTAGTGCTACCTCAAGATCCACACCTAGACATATATCCAAAATATGTTCAAGTATACTCCAAGGACATTTTCTCAACCATGTTAATAGCAGCTTTATTCATAATAGCCAGATGTCCCTCAGTTGAGGAATGGTACATTTACAAAATGGAATACTATTCAGCAATTAAAAACAAGGAAATCATGAAATTTGCAGGCAAATGGTGGGAACTAGAAAAGATCATTCTGAGTGAGGTATCCCAGAAGCAGAAAGACATACACGGAATATACTCACTTATAAGTAGATACTATAATATATAATATATATAATTTATTATAGGATATAATTATATCCTATAATAATAGGATATAATTATATCCTATATAGGATATAATTATATCCTATAATAATTATATTATATCCTAAAATATATTATAGGATAAACATACTAAACATACTAAAATCTGTACACCTAAGGAAGCTAATCAAGAAGGAGGACCCTGGATAAGATGATCAATCTTCACTCAGGAGGGCAAACGGGACAGACTTCGGAAGAAGGAGAAAGCAGGGAACAGGACAGGAGCTCGCACAGAGGGCCTCTGAAAGGCTCCGCCTCCTCCTTTCTATGCTGTCTAAGGTTCCAGCCTAGAGACCAGTGGGTCCCCTGGCATCAGTTAACCCCGTCAAGGTAGCCCTGGCAGGGACACCCTGAGACTCATCTCCCGGTGATTGTGGATCTCAAGTTGACAATTGAAATCGGCCATCACAAGTACCTTTGTGCCTATTACACCGAGACCACTTACAGAGCAGCCTATGCTCGGGACTCTGCCAGAGGAGCAAGGGCTGGACCTTTGCCCACACCCACTGAGTTGCAGTGTGGTTGAGTGCACAGTCCACGGTTCCCAGTGAGTACACAGTGTATCTCTGCTGTACCTTTAGAAAAACAGGGTTTCTGGACCAGGAAGTGTTGGTCTTTCTGCTGAGCCCTGCACCCACGAGCCGGTAGCGTGAAGGAACCTCGAGGCTGAGTGGCTCAGCTCTTGCCACTGGTGTATGTAGTAGTCAGCGAGCGCACAGGAAGCGCTTCACGGATGGGGAGGCTCCCGTGGGGACCTCCGTTCCCTCTTATCTGTGTGATTCTCCCCATTTGCTAAATCTTTTATAACTCGGGGTCGTTTTAAAAGTTAATTTTGGCTGGGTGTGGAGGCACACATCTTTAATCCCAGCAGAGGAGGAGGATCTTTTGAGTTAAGGCAAGCCTGGTCTCCAAAGCGACTTCCAGGACAGACAGGGATACACAGAAAAACCCTGCCTCAAAACAACAACAACAACAACAACAAAACCAAAAAAGTTACTGTTGAGAGTGTCTTGTTTTTCACAGGGGAGAGGGGCCTGTGCGGCTTCTGCAGGGTCCTTGACTATCCACATCCATGCGCTGTGATAAATACCTTTCTCTAAGGCAAACTACTCAAATCTCTGACCCTTCTCCCAGGCGCATGAGTGCACTTCTTTCCAAACTCCGGACTGACCAGTTACAGAAGCAAACAGCTCACTCTTGGCAGCCGATCTCCCTGGGGATCTGATCAGGTGCCTCTGCCTCTTCCACACCAGGTAACGCTCGTCACCCAGGCTTATCTTCAGCAAGAACACCGTTAGGTCAGTCTAGCCAGAACTCCCCGGTGTTTGCCTCTGCAGTCACGTCCGCTGACTCCACTCTGGCTGAGCTGTAAACCCCTATTTCTCCACTCTGCATTAGGAGTTGGGCCTGGTCTGTCTTTGGAAGGGCATAATTCCATTGCTCAGTTAACTATCCCTGTCCTGATGTTTCTGAGATGTTGTCTTTACTCTTCAGCAAATGGCAACGAGTTACACACATTAATCACAGTTAATCAAAGCCTGGGAGTAGGATAGATAGCTAAGCATCATTGCTGTCGATAATCAGGCTTAAAGCAAATTGCTTCAGCAGCCTGCTTTCTAAGAGCAGCCACTAGGGGGCTCCTTTCTCCTCTTCCCTTCCCTTCCTGTGCTCTCCTTGCCATGATGACTTTTCCCTTCATTGCTTTGGATGTTCTCAGGCTGTCTGTCAAGTCAAGCACACGGGTGGGCAGCAGGGGTTTCATTACCCTGACACAGTATCTTTGCCGAGCGAGATGCCTTGGGAGCAAAGGAACTTCTGAGATGCACAATTTGTCCATTAAAATAAGTACACATTAAGAAATATAAGTTGATTAAAGGCTGACTAACTTACATCCCTACTATTTGAGAATTGACTGTCAACAAAGGATCTCATCAGTATCAGGCATGATCATCTGTATAAATTGTTCCAACACAGTAGATTATAAATAAGTTTTTAGAGATATTTTTCTTGTTTTTAATCAGTTGACTTCATTTTGCCTCTTGAGAATCTGTCACAATTCGTTGCCCGGTATCCAAATCTTGAATAAAGTTTTTTAATCAGCTCTCTCTGCTTACAAATGACAATGGTTTCTGGAGAGCACTTTCCTACTGTAATATCCAATCCCATTGGCCTGGTCCTCAGTTCTCTTGGATTAGAACATGGCTGTCTGCTTGCTGTGTCTGGTGCTGTGTTCTCTGTTCTCTGAGCGCTGAGGCGGAACCTGCAAGGAGGTTAGCTCTGTCTGCTTACTTTCTCTGTTCAGAAAAATGTACACAGTCCAGAGAGCCTTGCCACTTTACGGTGACCGGCGCTAACTTCGGCTTCACCTTCAGGGGAAATGCATCTCCTCTGTGATTCTTTGCACAGGTTAGCTCAGAGGCAGTCTGCGAGAGGACCACTGAAGGTGAGCTCTGCCCTCTACCCGCTGAATGCCTCCAGCGAGCGTGGAGTCTAGCTTAACTCCCACCTCACACTACAGAAGGCTAAAGTCAACATCACTTCCAGGACCACTAGAATTTATTCTTCGCTTAGAACAGACAAAACAAAACAAAATCAAACAAAAAGTCCACAAAAATACCGACTTTGTTTTGTTGGCCAACTACTCCTGTGCATAGGTTCCTCCCTGAAGCGTGGAGGAAAAATCACATTCCCGAAAACAAACAAACGAAAATTGGAGGTCAGCAGTAAAGGCACGAGACATAAAGCTTGACAACCTAAATTCAATTCTATGACTCCACACGGTGAAAGGGGACGGACACACACACACACACACACACACACACACACACACACACACAAATGTAAGAAAACCTTGGTTTTCTTCAAAGGAAAAATTAGCAATTTCTTTGAGAGTATAGAATACATAAACTATCATATAACCATATCATCTAAAGAAGCATACATTATTTGCTTTATATCCTACTCTAGTTCTTATTAGTAAGCATGGAAACGAAGATCAGGTACTATTCTTTCCCAAAATTATTTTGGGAGTCTATTTCTCATTCTTTTCAATTGTCATTGACATTAATTACACTTCAGAAACATAATTTTATAACTAAATTACATTGTAGTACTAAAAATATATTGCTAGTTATTAGTAAAGCTCCACCTTTACCCTGACCGATGGTGTGTTCACTCACTTTAATTTACCTCTATTCTTTTTAGGTACACAAAATGTTTCCATTTCTCAGACTCCCTTGCAGCTCAGTTGGCCCAATGCATCTGCACTGCAGTCAATGGAGCATTCAGCCATTCCTGTGGTCCTCAGCCCTCTCTCTGACTGCTTCTGACTCTGAAGGCCTTCTGTTCTAGATTGTATGGTTACAAACACAGAAGCAACTTAGCTCCTTCAGCCACCTCCTGCCAGAGTGGCTTAAGGCTTCAACCAGAGGAAGAGAACAGATAGGTCGCTATGCTGCCGACACCACCCAGCAATGTGAATCTATTTCATGGAAGGCTTACAAGCCATTCCCAACCTTTCCTCATCATAAATGAATAGTGCCATGTTTTCTATTACATTGCTATGATAAATAAGAAGTAATTGGTTTATCTTTTCTTATTTTGAGTGAAAGGCTACTATTTTCTTCTATTCATTGTCCTAAACCTTTATCATTTCTCGCAGAGTTCAGTCTCTTAGAGGCAAAAACGAAACAGTTGGAGGAGCGGAGAGTGACCAGCAAACGTGTCAGAAGCTTCTAGCAAGGGGTCCTTTAGGATGCAGCATTCTCAGTGAATATAATTTCCAGGACTGTGACCAGGACTTGGGAGGCAAAATCCTCAGACAGCCATGGCACGGCTCACATGTGACATTAGGCTCTGTGGCACCCAAGATTTCTATGTGTTCCATGGAGCCTGTGTGGCAGCAATCTCAGTATGTACATGCAGCACATGGCACTGTAAGTTAAACTTGTCCTTTGATAATCACCAAATATGCTTTTGGTTTGGTTTGATTTTGGTGTTTGATTAAGACAAGATCTCACTGTATAGCTCAAGTAGGCTTTAAATTAACCATTCTTCCACTTTAGCCAACTGAGAATCTAGGACCTGGGTAATATTTTTGTAAATGGAGGAGGGTGTCTCATGTAGAATATCTCAGGCTAGCCTCAAACTCACCACATGGCAGAAGACCAACTTGGATTTCAGATCCCCCTGCCTTCATCTCCTGAATGTTGCCTGCTGTGATTAAAAGCATGTGGCACACATGTGGTTTCCGCAATACTGGGAATCCAGAACAGGGCTTTGTGTAGGCTAAGCCCCAGCATTCCAGCCCTGAATCATAATTTTAAAGTTACTTTCACATGAATCAAAATTCAACAGATAGAAAAGATAGAATTGAAGCTTCCCACTGCCCTTGAGCCACTCACTGTTTCTTTGAGAAAATCAACAAGATAGACAAACCCTTAGCCAAGCTAACTAAAAGGCAGAGAGGCACCATCCAAATCAACAAAATCAGAAATGAAAAGGGGGACACAACTACACACACTGAGGAAATCCAAACAATCATTACATCTTACTTCAAAAGCCTATATGCCACAAAATTTGAAAAGGACAATTTTCTTGATTGATTCTACTTGCCAAAGCTGAAACAAAAACAGGTAAATAAATTTAATAGTCCTGTATCCCCTAAGAAAATAGAAGGTGTCATTGAAAGTCCCCCATCCAAAAAAAGCCCAGGGCTAGATGGTTTCAGCACAGAATTCTACCAGACTTTCAAAGAACAGTTAACACCAATACTCTTCAAATTATTCTACAAAATACAAACAGAAGGAATGTTACCAAACTCATTCTATGAAGCCACAGTTACCTTGGTACCTAAACCTCACAAAGACCCAACAAAGAAAGAGAATTTCAGGCCAATCTCTCTTATGAACATTGATGCAAAAATACCCAATAAAATACTTGCAAACTGAATCCAAGAACACATCAAAGAGATCATCCATTATGACAAAGTAGGCTTGATCCCAGGTATGCAGGGGTGGTTCAATATACGGAAATCCATCAATGTGATCCACCATATTAACAAACTGAAAGAAAAAGACCACATGATAATCTCCTTAGGTGCTGAGAAAGCATTTGATGAAATCCAACTTTCATTTATGTTTAAAGTACTGGAGAGATCAGGAATACAAGGCACATACCTAAACATAATAAAGGCAATATACAGCATGCCTATAGCCAACATCAAACTAAATGGAGGGAAACTCAAATCAATCCCACTGAAATCAGGAACAAGACAAGGCTGCCCACTCCCTCCATACCTCTTTAAAATAGTACTTGAAGTCCTTGCTAGAGCAATATGACAACTAAAGGAGAGCAAGGGGATTCAGTTCAGAAAGGAAGAAGTCAAAATATCACTATTTGCAGATGATATGATAGTATACCTGAGTGACCCCAAAAATTTTACCAGGGAACTCCTATAGCTGATAAACACCTTCAGCCATGTGGCTAGATACAAAATCAACTCAAAAAAATTAGGTGCACTCCTGTATACAAAAGACAAAAGGGGTGAGAAAGAAATTAGGGAAACAACACCCTTCACAATAGCCACAAAGGACATAAAGTACATGGGTGTAACTCTAACCAAGAAAGTCAAAGACTTTTATGAAACAAACTTTCAATCTCTGAAGAAAGAATTAGAATAAGGTATCAGAAGATGGAATAATCTCCCATGCTCATGGCTTGGCAGAATTAACATAGTAAAAATGGCCATCTTACCAAAAGCAATCTACAGATTCAATGCAATTCCCATCAAATACCAACACAATTCTTTACAGACCTTGAAAGAAAAATTCTCAACTTCATATGGAATAACAAAAGACCCAGAATTGCTAAAACAACCCTCTACAATAAAAGATCTCCCTATTTCAAGCTGTACTATAGTATAACAGTAATAAAAACTTCATGGTACTGGCATAGAAACAGAATGGTGGATCAATGGAATCTAATAGAAGACCCAGAAATAAACCCACACACTTATGGACACCTGATTTTTGACAAAGGTGTCAAAACCATACAATGGAAAAAAGACATCATCTTCAACAAATGGTGCTTGTCTAACTGGATGTCTACATGTAGAAAAATGCAAATAGACCCATACTTATCACCCTGCACAAAACTAAAATCCAAGTGGATCAAACACCTCAATATAAAAACGGACACACTAAACCAGTTAGAAGAAAAAGTGGGGAAGAGCCTTGAACTCATTGGCACAAGAGACAACTTCTTGAACAGAACACCAACAGCACAGGCTCTAAGACCAACAATCAATAAATGGGACCTCATGAAACTGAAAAGCTTCTGTAAAGCAAATGACACTGTCATCAGAACAAAACGGCAGCCTACAGACTGGCAAAGGATCTTCACCAACCCTATATCTGACAGAAGGCTAATATCCAGAATATATAAAGAACTTAAGAAGTTAAACAGCAACAAATCAAGTAATCCAATTTAAAAATGGGGTACAGAGCTAAACAGAGAATTCTCAATAGGGGAACATCAAATGGCAGAGAAACACTTAAAGAAGTGCTCCACATCCTTAGCCGTCAGGGAAATGCAAATCAAAATGACCCTGAGATTTCACCTTACACCCATTAGAATGGCCAAGATCAAAAATTCAAGTGACAACACATGCTGGAGAGGATGTAGAAAAATAAGAACCCTACTCCATTGCTGGTGGGAATGTAAACTTGTACAACCACTATGGAAATCAATATGGCGCTTTCTCAGAAAATTAGGAATAGCGCTACCTCAAGATCCAGCTATACTACTCCTAGACATATATCCAAAAGATGCTCAAGTATACGACAAGGACATTTGCTCAACCATGTTCATAGCAGCTTTATTTGTAATATGCAGAAGCTGGAAACAACCCAGATGCTCCTCAATTGAAGAATGGATACAGAAATTGTGGTACATTTACACAATGGAATACTACTCAGCAATTAAAAACAATGAAATCTGCAGGCAAAGGATGGGATCTAGAAAAGATTATTCTGAGTGAGGTATCTCAGAAGCAGAAAGACACACATGATATATACTCACTTATAGGTGGATGTTAGACATATAAATATAGGATAATCACACTAAAATCTGTACACCTAAGGAAGCTAATCAAGAAGAAGAACCCTTGTAAGAAGCACAATCTTCATTCAGAAAGGCAAACAGAATGGACATCAGAAGAGGGAGAAAACAGGGAACAGGACAGGAGCTTATCACAGAGGGCTGATGAAAGGCTCTACCCAGCAGGGTATCAAAACATATGCTGAGACTCATAGCCAAACTTTTTGCAGAGTGCAGGGAATCTTATGAAATAAGAGGGAGATAGAAAGACCTGGAGAGGACAGGAGCTCCACAACTACAGGAGAGCAACAGAACTAAAGAATTTGAGCACAGGGATCTTTTCTGAGACATACTCCAAACTTGGATCATTCATGGAGATAACTTAGAACCCCTGCACAGAAGTAGTTCATGGCAGCTCAGTGTCCAAGAGGGTTCCCCAATAATAGGAACAGGGACCGTCTCTGACATGAACTTACAGGCTGGTTCTTTGATCACCTCCCCCTGAGAGGGGAGCAGCCTTACCAATCTACAGAGGAAGACAAAGAAGCCAGTCCTGATAAGACCTGATAGACTAGGGTCAGATGGAAGGGGAGGAGGACCTACCCTATCAGTGGACTGGGGGAGGGGCATAGGAGAAGAGGGGGGATGGGCTTGGGAGGGGGTAGAAGAGGGGGCTACAACTGGGATACAGAGTGAATAAATTGTAATTAATAAAAAAAGTTAAAGGAGAATTAAAAAAGAAAAGAAAAAGGTAAAATAAAACTATACACACTTTAATAATTAAAGCAGGATGAATCCCAAGAATATACACAAAAAAAATCTTTGATGCAACTAAATTGTGGTTTTGTGCGTATCAAACTCTTAGGATATTGCTACTTTCATGAACTGATGAGACTATAGCCTGTGGGCATATCAAACATTGTAAGACCATTTCTAAACAGTGCAGAACAGTGCGACATTCAAAAGGATTGTGAATAATCTCAGAAGGTGAACGTAGCTAACAATACCTTTGGTCCTCTGATGGAATAGTCATGATTGTCTAGCCGTTAAAATATCAATGTGAATTGAATGCTCAGGAGTCTACCAGAAAAATATCCAAATATGAAGTGGGCTAATGTTCATGCCAGGTTAAATTTTCAAAAGAGCTCAAGTAAACCACCACAATACCATAAAACGGCAAATATGTAAATGCCACAGAGAAGGTGACCAGACACGATGGGGTCCCTTTGCCAGGACAACCACAGGTAAAGGAAGCATGGCATCTAACCCCTTGAAGATCACTGGGTCATGATCCGTGGGAGGAAATGGTCCGTGGGAGAATTGTCTTCTGCTTTTGTGAGGGAGCTGGGGTAGTTTGTTTTGACCTCATTCTCACTGCGCCACTGAAGGAAATCTTTAGGTAAATAGTAAGGAAGAAACAGCTTTCGGGACTGAAGTGTCGATACCATCTGCACAAGGCTACGCTGAAGACAGGAACCATGCGGACCAGACGGGATATAAAGCCCCAGTGCATTTTCACAGGCGCCCTGCAGCCCAGCTTGGTCCTACCAGTGGGCACAGCCCTGGTGCTGGCCACCTCAGCTCACCCTGTCCTCTGTCAGGTCCGTGCAAGCTGCGCTCTGCAGACCTGAAGGAGATAGCTGCTCTCCAAAGCTCCTGGAAATATTCAGAAAAGTATTTTTTTTTAAGATAAGGAAAACAAATTATTTGAGGCACTTTCATGTAATACACAAAATCCCCAGAAAGAAAACCTAAATAAGTAAATATTCGCAGCGCGGCTTTTAGAAAGGCTAACGCAGGTACACTCAAAAGGGCGCAAGTTTTACTGAGGGTCAGATGCCTACCTCCCTATGTGTTCACAGGAACCATTTCAGAACTAATTCCTTGACTCAGACTTTAGAGTTGTGGGGGAGACATCTGGGGAGGTGAAGGGGTCCCTGGGGAGCTCAGTGAGGAGCTGAGTTCACTCTCCAGAACCCATATTAAAAACCAACAACAAAACAAACCAAAACTAATCAGCTCTTTTTTTTTTCTTTTTACAGACGAAGGAAAAATAAAAATACATGTTTTTCACTCACAGTAAAACCCAAAACACAGCTATCCCCTAGAGACTGATGTTACAGCGAAGGAGCTGAGAACTGACATACCTCAAAATAAAATGTCAGGGTCGGTTAACAACCAACCACAGCCTGGGGCCTTGGCATTCATAGAGCGATGCTTACACTTGCACAGACCCTTTTATCACTGACAATGCTACGCCCCTGCGGGAGGGGAGCAGGACCGCAGCCTCGAACCGCCTGCCTCATGGATCTGGTGACCGCAGGACGGCAATCCCTCCTGAATTCCACTCCTCGCCAGTGACCTGGGTCATCAGAGTGGCTGAGGTCGTTCATGTCTTATGCAGCGTCCGTCCGCTTTGATGTCTCCACTGAAATGTGTCCAGAAGGCAAGAGGGATCACCGCTTGGTTAATAGATTTTTATTTGGCTTTGGATACAGGGTTTTTAGATAGAACCGACGGCTAGGAATTCAGTTCACATCCGCTCCAGCTGCAGACGGAGTGAAGGAGGCTGGAGAATCCAGGCTCTGACGGCGACAGAGGATGGCTGCCTCTGCGTCAACGTACAAGCATTCGGCAACCAGAGGCCACAGCAGGTGCTCAGCTGCCCTTCTGCTCTCAGACCTTTTTGTGTCTGAGCCACCCCCGGGAAGGTGTCCAAGTCTAGGCCCCTTCAGTCAAGCCTGAGCAGGGCCCGTCTCAGGTTTAATCCAGTTCTAACTGAATTAACAACCAACATTAGCCATCATGGGGACCCTTGCAGAACGTGGAACGAGGTCGTGTCCACACATGAAAAAAATTATGTATTATTTTACTTCACATTCACCATTCTATGTGATCCTTATTAGATGGACATATCCGGGACCTCTGCGGCAGTTTCTATGTCGCCCTGGGCAAGGAATGAATGGCTCCGGTCTACTTGGAGCCGTTCTGAGCTGGCGCCCAGACAGCACAGGATAAAGGAGCGTGCCCCTAAACTGGAGAGGTTCAGCGGATTACCCTCCACGCCGCCGAGGCGTTCCTCTACCTCCATCCAGGAGCTAGGCGTTCTTGGTCTCCTAGACCTAACACCCTTCCACCGTCAACGTGGCCCAGGCACGAAGCCTCCGCTGAGGAACCTGGTGCCCAGCCATTTCTCTAACGGCAAAGACCCGAGACTGCACCTTGCTGAGGGAGAACCCAGCATGCTTCACAGGGTGCAGCCTCCTTTTCAAGGCATGGTTGGTCAATGACCCTGCGTCCCCAGTCACCTGAGGCAGACAGTCCACCCACCCTGGATGCCTCTGCACTTTGAAGTTGTCCTCCCCAAGTCCTTCATCCAAGCAGAGATGAAAGAAGCTCAAATAGGACAAGTGTAGGCCGGTAACACAGCTAACCGGATGAAGCACCAGTTCTCAAAATGGCCCACCTTGCAGGGAAATCTTGAACTTTCTCTTTGCAGAAGCTAAGGTAACTTCCACGGGCCGTGACAGAATTACCAATGAAACCCCTCAAATTAATAGTTGCTGTCTCTGGGGGCTGTAGAGATGGCTCCGTAGTTCCGAATGCTACTGCTCTTGTAGAAGACTGACTCCGGCCCCCAGTCCCCACTTCTGTGGTCTCCCAAATGACTGTAACTTCAGCTACCTAACATCTTCTGGCCCCCAGAGGTACCAGCACCCATGCAGTCATAGACACACATAACTAAAATAATAAATAAGTGTTCAAAACATAATTGTCGGCTCTTAAAAACAATAACAACCAAAACGTTGTTTGTGAAGAAAGTTTATTCATTCTTAACAAACACTGGACTATTCATCCAAGGGCGGGCCTGCCTCCCCAGAAAACTGTTCCCTTGTGTTACATTCTTTCTCTGGGCCTGCTTCTCCGCCTAAGAGTTCAAGAGAATTCTCCAGGTCATCAGATTCCGAGGAGCTGAGAAGTACCATCTGCTCCGAGGCTTGGCAACTACAGCATTCTCTTCTGTGATACTGTGCTTCCCCCCCAGAGCTCAGAAACTGTTTTGAGTTACTATTATAAGCCATGTTGTTCTGGTAAGCACCTGTATGCATGTGAATGCTGTGATGTTCTAAGCATGAATGTCTGTAAACCACCTCCAGTCATCTAAACAACTCTTGATGTTTGTTTCTGAGAACAAGGAAACTATTCAGAAGAAAATAATGTTGGCTTTTTTTTTTTTTTAAACTCTTACATCTTGATCCTTAGGCTCACGCTCCAGTGATTTCTAGAAAGACATATTTTTACTGTTAACTGAGAATCAGTGTTCCGGTTTGTGGATACACCATCTCGTAAATCAAAGGATGTAAAAACAGACCGAGACAGAAGCTTGAGAACCATTTTATTAGCATTTGAGAGAGAAACCACAGCGCAGGCAAGCTATCAATCTCTGCAACTTCTGGAAGGGGCATGGGTAAAAAGAGAAGTCATACCACTTTCAGTTAGGATCCACGAAAGCAGGCAGGGTCAGCAATGGAGGTCAGGAAGAGCTGTAGGAAGTAGGTTGGGTGGACTTCACAGAAAACAGTGAGTCTTGAGTGTCAGGGCAAGCATGCTCAGGATTTTGTCTTACGACCAAGAGGGAGAGAGGGAAAGGGAACAGAACAGAGAAGAGCAGGCAAGCTTGGTGAAGATTCGTAAGCAACTACATTGAGGGGAACACTAATGGGGGTAAAAGTACCTTAGGCAGTTAAGGGGGTAATTATTCCTCTCATCTTCTTCGACTGTCTTCAGGTGAATGAGCTTCCCTGAGGGGTGGGCTTACAGTGAAGTGGTTGACAGTCACAGCTGGCTTAACTCTTAAGAGAGGGGAATGAAAGTATGTAATATCGAGAAAGTTCAGAATGTCTTTTCTCTATCCAGGGCCAGAGGTGGAATTCAGATTGTTGGGTTTTTTTGTTTGTTTGTTTTTTGTTTTTTTCTCTTTTGATCAAGAAGTAGCTTTCCCTTAATGAGCCTTAGCAAAGCCCTGATGTCTCCACTTTTTCATTTGGTGTCTGAAATCTTAAGGAGGGGCAAAATTGATTGTAGGGGAAAGGTCTGTCCTCCATACCACAACCCTAGCTTGCTACTATGTGTTTAGGTAACTAACAGTATGATTACTTATTTTTGCAAGAGCTAGGAAAGTTGATGACATGACCTTCCTCTTTCTTGAGTGTGCCATCTTGGCCTGTTCCACATTAAGTTCGTTCGTGTGTTATGTGTATGTGCGTGTGTTTTCAGAGTTTCTCTGTATAGCCTTGGCTGTCTTGGATTCCCTTTGTAGAGCAGGCTGGCCTCAAACTCACAGAGATCTGTCTGCCTCTGCATCCCGGAGCACTGGCATTACAGGTGTGCACATCCAGCTCCACCATAAGTTCTAATGAACACTTCTCCTCGGCAAGTTTCCCAAACACTTCTCCTGACACTATGCACCTTACCTGAGGTCACACCAAAGCGAAAGGCACCACAAAGCAATACCCTGCGGTGAATAAGAGTTACTGTTGTGTTTCCATCAGATCAAAGAGTCAGATGAGATGCAGAACTTCAAAAGTTTGTGTCTCAGTCTAGTGGAATTAACTTAATCAGAAGTGGACTCACCGAGATCAGGAGTAGCTCACTATGACTCCCTCAACTGTTTAGCACTCACACAGTTCAATGAGAGAAATAAGAACATGCATAGTTCTGCTTTTTCTTTTAAAGTACTTCCCTTGTAGTACAATGCTATTAAGGCTTGTTAGTCCTCATTGCGATGGTTCGTTTAGTCTTAACCTTCTGTGACTTCAACAGATTATTTGGTTTGCTCTATTTCCATACTTAAACACGAGGTGTATACATATCCCAGTGTTTGAAAAAGAAAAACAAAAACAAAACAACAACAAAAAAAAAACCTAAGCTACTTCCTGCTACGGTTCGGATATTAACCGCTCTTCAAATCCTCTGCATTAAAGGCTAGATTCCCACAAGTACTGGGGGGTTGGGACCTGTCATAGGTAGTGCTGTGGAGAAACCTTTTGTTCACTGGGAACATGGCCTTGAAGGGGATGGTGGGACTCCCTCCCCTATTCTCTCTCTTTTGCTTCCCAAAGGTGAGAGGTTTGTTTAGCCATGTTCCTATCGTGACACATGACACATGGCTGTGACACAGGTCCATCGTCAGTTTAGCCAACTCATACTAGGTTAAAACACCAAAATATTTATCTTTCTAAGTTGGCTAGCTCAGGTTTTTGTTACAGTAACAGGAAGGTGACTAACACTAAAGGTTTTTTTTTTTTTTTAGAGGAACTCTAACCTATGAGAGGTAAAAGGTAGAATATCACATATGTAGGGAGGGGTACTCCGAGTACAGCTGAACAGCTCTGTTAAACTGGTCCTCCCTTAATATCATGAAGCACAGAGCATTGTGTTTACATAAAATAAGGACACTTTTAAAGGCACTGAGAAGTGATTAGAAGCAGCAAATCGTGAACAGAAGGCTACCTCTGACCAAGGAAAGATTAGAATGAATTTCTCACATTCAGTGCCTTTTGCCTGAGGCTAGCCCAAATTTGTGTGGGGTGGCATCATTAAAGCTGTTATAAAGTTCTAGTTTGAAGAGCCAGATGTCAAAGTGTGGAGAAACCACAGCTCTTGGAAGGTGACAGGCTGTCACAGACAGGAGAGAGGTAGAGAGGAAGAACTCTGGATTCTCTGTTTAAACTCCTTGTGCAGTCTCAGGACAATGCTGCTTTGGGGTCTACTCAAGAAACCCTGCCAAGTCTAGAAACTTAACTCATTTGAGCTGTTGCAAGCTTGAGCTTTGTCTCATGAGGCTAACTGACCACAAAGAAAGTCAGTGTCTTCAGAGGGATACAACAGATCCACAGTCTTCGTTTACATGATATATTTTAAGTCCAAGTGGCACTCCAGATTACTTGATGACCCATTAATTAATTAATTAACAGCAAAAATGGAAAGTGAGCCCCAAATGATATAAATGTTAGAACAACAAGACAACCTTTTAAAAGCAATAGTTACAATAACTGTGCTTAAGGAACTAAAGGAATATATGTACATAGTGAGTGACAGAACAGAAACAAGACTTTAAACATGAACGGACGTTAGGCTTTATCAAATGCTTTTTCAGCATCTAAGGAGATGATCATGTGGGTTTTTTTTCTTTTAGTTTGTTTATATGATGGATTACATTGACGGATTTTGGTATAATGAACCACCCCTACATACCTGGGATGAAGCCTACTTGGTCATAGTGGATGATATCTTTGATGTGTTCATGGATTCGGTTTGTGAGTATTTTGTTGAGTATATTTGTACCAGTGTTCATTAGGGAAATTGGTCTGAAATTTTCTTTCTTTGTTGAATCTCTTTGAGGTTTAGGTATCAAGGTGACTGTGGCTACAACAGCTCAGACTCTAAGATCAACAATCAATAAATGGGACCTCATGAAACTGAAAAGCTTCTGTAAAGCAAAGGACATTGCCAACAGAACAAAATGACAGCCTACAGACTGGGAAAGGATCTTCACCAACCCTATATCTGACAGAGAGCTAATATCCAGAATATATAAAAAACTCAAGAAATTAGACACCAACAAACCAAATAATCCGATTAAAAAATGGGGTACAGAGCTAAGCAGAGAATTCTCAACAGAGGAGTCTCGAATGGCAGAGAAACACTTAAAGAAATGCTCAGCATCCTTAGTCATCAGGGAAATGCAAATCAAAATGACTCTAAGATTGTTTCTTATACCCATCAGAATGGCCAAGATAAACTCCAGTGACAACACTTGCTGGAGAGGATGTGGAGAAAGGAGAACCCTCCTCCATTGCTGATGGGAGTGCAAATTTGTACAACCACTTTGGAAATTAATCTGGCGCTTTCTCAGAAAATTGGGAATAGTGCTATCTCAAGACCCAGCTATACCACTCCTGGGCATATATCCAAAAGATGCCCCACCATTCAACAAGGATATTTACTCAACTATGTTGATAGCAGCTGTATTTGTAATAGCCCAAAACAACCTAGATGTCCCTCAACAGAGGAACGGAGGCAGAAATTGTGGCACATTTACACAATGGAATTAAAGTAATGGAATTTAATACTGCGCTATTAAAAACATCGAAATCATAATATTTGCAGGCAAATGGATGGAACTAGAAAAGATTATCCTGAGTGAGGTAACCCAGAAACAGAAAGACACTCATGGCATATACTCACATATAAGTGGATATTAGCTGTATAATATAAGCTAGCCATAATGAAATCTACAGACCTAAAAGAAACTAAACAACAAGGAGGAACCTAGGAAGGATGCTTAAATCTCATTCATAATGGCAAACAGGATAGATACCAGAAGCAGTAGAAGAGAGGGAACAGGATGGAAGCCCGCTATAGAGGGTCCTCTGAAAGGCTCCGGCACCCAACAGGAGATTGAAGCAAATGCTTAGACTCATGGCCAAACTTTGAGCAGAGTACAGGGAGTCTTATGGAAGAATGGGGGAGGATTGAAGGACATGGAGGGGGCAGGAGCTTCACGAGAAAACCAGCAAAGCAAAAAACAAACAAACAAACAAACAAAAAAAAAAAAAACAAAAACCTGGGCCCATGGGATTCTGCAGAGACTGATGCACCAACCAAGGACTATGCATGGAGAGGACCTAGACCCCCTGCTCAGATGTAGACACTTGTCAGAATAGTCTCCATGTGGGTACCTGAATGGGGGAGGAGTAAGCAAGGACTGCCTCTGTCATGAACTCTATTGCCTGCTCTTTGATCATTTGCCCCTGGTGATGCGGCCTTGCCAGGCCACAGAGGAAGAAGATCCAGGCAGTCCTCATGAGACTTAACAAGCTATGGGCAGATGGCAATGGTGGAGAACTCCCCCTTTCAGTGGACTAGGGGAAGGAGATGGGGGTAGGGAAAAGGTAGGGAGGTAGGGAGGGTGGGAAGAGTTGAGGGAAGGGGCTTCAATTGGGATATATATAATATTATTTTATATAAATATGAAATAAAAAGAGATTAAAAGAACAGAACCAGTAAGCAAGTATGAAATATATTTTCTAAAAGTCTGAATTTCTAGAAGCTGAAACAACAGGACATCTCCGTGACACTAGATTCACAAGATGCATTTAACGAGAGAATGAAGATGACAGCAGAAATGAGTAAACTTAATGATAACTCAATAGAAATTATCCAAGCTAAAGAGCATAGAACAAAGGTGAAACAATGAAACTTTATGGTTATCTGAATCTATATCAAGGAGTCTCCTAAACTTATAATGGGAGTTTCAGAAAGAGATAAGAGAGACAAGCATGTACAAGGTACATTTGAAGATACCTTGACTGAAATTTCTCAAGCTTGATTTAAAAAAAATACATAAACTTATAAACTTAGGAAGATGAGTACATGTCAGCCAGGATGAATAAAAGCAATGCTTTTTAAACCTTTAAGTACATCAGTGACAACTAATGACAAACAAACATGCAAAGAAAATAATGACAGTAATCAGGAAATAATAGGACACATTTCCTTTTTAAGTGTTACTTATTATTTGTGTGAAGTGTGTACGTGTGTGTGTGAGAGAGAGAGAGCAAGTGTGAACACTGCAAGATATGACTGCCATGATGCACAAGATGACAGTTTTTAGAAGTCCTCTCCCTCCACCTTGTTTTGAGGCAGGGTCTCTTGTTTCCGCTGAGTACTCCAGGACATCAAGCTTCTAGATAATTTTATTTCTGCCTCACAACAAACTGTAGGAAAGCTGGAATTACCGATGTGTGCAGCCACATCCAGCTTTTAGATGTGGGTTGCAGGCTTTGAACTCAGGCTGAATGTCCGGGACTTTCAACCACAGAGCAGTTTCTCCAGCACTGAGACATTTTTTTACTCTGGAAAGAAGATTCCAGTCCTATCTGGCTTCTCCTTAGAAGCAATACAGGCCAGAAAACTGTGAAATGTCTGTAAATAACTGAAAGATAAGCACTATCAACTCAGAATTCTAAATAAAGCAAAGATATTCCTCAAGGATGAAGGGAAACAAAACCATTTTAGCATATATGCTCCAACAGATGTGTTCTAAACAACAGATACAAAGACTTCCTTAAGAAAATGGTGCCAGAGAGAAATTCAGATCTTTGGAAGGGATTTAAAATTCTTCTTAAAGGCTAGTCTATGAGTAATTCAAAGAACCAATTTTCCTTTCAATTTTATTACAATTTAGTGTGTGTGTGTGTGTGTGTGTGTGCATGTGTGTGTGTGTGTGTGTGTGTGTGTGTATGTGTGTGTGTTCATGTATGCATGTGAAGGTCTGAGGGCAGCCTGCAGAAGTAATTTTTCTCCTATCATGTGGGTCCTAGAGACCTAACTTAGATGGTAAGCCTTCACAGTAAGCATCTTTACCCCTGAGCCATTCTGCCTACCTCCTTTAATTTCTTTAAAAATTTATCATGTTGAGTTTTATCTTGTCTATACATATAACACACTTTAAAACTGCAGTGTAAAGGTTAAAGAGTATGAATAAATGTATTTATCATGTGAAACAATATAATACTATGCCAAGTAAACAGTGAACATGAAGACTGTATGTAATTATCTATAGGGAAACATTAAAACATTATGTAACTAGGCATATAGAAAAAATATTATAGTGGAATTCTAAAAAAAAATATTAAAACCCAAGAGAAGAAAACAGAATAGGAAAACAAAACTAGAGGGAACAAAAGAAAAGAAAAAAGTTAAATAGAAGAAACACATAATGAATAGCGGACAAAATATAAGCATACCTATAACTGACTTAAATATAAGAGTAATAAAAACTTCATCAAATTAAATTGCATGGATTATTAGATGTTTGTAAAAGTCCCATCTACATGCTGTAAGATGAGACTTATAACTAACAACTATAAGAAGGGCAGATTTTAAATTTTCAATTATAGATCTGTGTTTGTCAGCTTTTTTCTTGCTGGTACAAAATATGTAAGATCAACAACTCAAATGGGAAAAACATTCATTCTAGTTTGAGATACTGGAGGGCTCAGTCATGACTTGGCTCTGCTAACTTTGAGGCTCTGATGGCACAGTGCATTATGGTACTGTGTTCATTTCTTAGTGACTGAAAAGCTGAGACAGACAGACAGACAGACAGAGAGGAATGGAACAGGGTTCCAATAGTCCCTCTAAGGGTGTGCACCAGTGACTTCATTTCCTTCTGCTGATTCCCACTTCCTAAAGCTTCCACCATCCCAATAGCAGCACCAACTGGCCAGTATTCAACACACAATCTCTGGAAGAATACTTAAGGTCCAAACCACAGCAACACACACACACACACACACACACACACACACACACACACACATTGATCAACTGTAAATAACTTTTAAAAGTCCAAAGTCCCCCCAAGTTCCCATCTTAACTCTCTCAAAAGTACTTCTCTTTTTGTACCCATGATCTGTCTTTTAGCACCAGCTGCTAAACTGAAATGTGTTAAGTCTCATAATCATAGACCAAGAGCATGAAAGCTGCTATCTAAACAAACATATAGTCAACATTTTTCCTAAAGGTCATGGGAGAAGAAAAGAAATATATCCAAAAAGCCCTCTATATTATCTTGTTTCCAGTGATCTCTAAAACAAGATGTGAGCATTATTACAACAGGTACTCTCTGAGAATCACAACACGATGCTCTCCCTCATGTAGATCCACGTTTGCTCTGTTCAGCCCTCAGACGTGGTCCTCTGACAGCCTCTTGGTTTCTGTATGAAAATTTTGGAAGAAAGTCTAAGAGGTTCCACATAGCCTTCTCCCCTCCAACAGTTACTCTTATCATTGTGGAGCTCCTCATTTGGATATTTAGAAGGAGTAGGTGTCCCATAGCTAAATTTTATGGTATATATTACGATTTAAAGATTTGGAGAAAACCTAATTATTTTTTCACAAAAGTAAAAAGATATTGAAAAAAAAAGCATGCTTTAAGTTCCATTAATTTTTATTACCAAAAAAAAAATCAATATTACTACTGGTCAGGAGTAGAAAGATACATTGATAAAATCATATTTTAAGTTCCATTAAGCTTTGTTACAAAAAAAAGTCAAGATTACCACTGGCCAAGATCATATAAGAATGCTTCATTGAAGGCTTAAAGATAACCTGTGAGATGTCAAATGTGAAAATAAAGAACTTTTATAGATGAAAGAAATTATCAGCCATCATCCATTGCTGAGTTATGAAGATAGTTATGAAGACACTTTCTTCAGAAAACTCTAAATTCCTTCAAATTTATCAGTTTGGTAACAAATATCATCCAATATGCAATTGTATGTATTTATAACAGTTGAAAAACAGCTGCATTTCAGAATTTACATAGATTTTTAATATTATATATTTTATATATCTAAAGAAATACACATATCTCTGCTATGACTTGAAAGCAGTAGATGTACTTTTTCTCTGGGAAACTGAATATAGTAGCCATCCATTCCAAGCATGTGCTTCCTGCATAACAGCTCCTCATATGTGACTCTAATGGAGACAGACAATGGTTCAAGAGCTATTGTAGGGATTTTGGCTTCAAAAGACACTGAATTTAGGCTGGACTATTACTTTAATAATGACTGAAGGTTGGAACATTCACTTAAAGTAAAAGAACCAAGTGAGAGATGATGCAGAATTTGAACTTGAGGACACTGATGGAGAAGTGGAAACAAATTGGTCTGGGGTGTGGATGAAGGAAATCACAGTAGACAAAAATAATACTCCACGGTCACTGTGCACAAGTGACTGCTGATGTCATAGATGAACATTATCTTTTAGGAAACTATGGAGGAAGAAGACAACGTCAGTGGTGAGAAGGATCAAGTTCTTGGGGGCAAGTGAGAAGAAGCCCAACAAGGTGATAGAAAAGAACGGGGTATGGTGACACATGCCTTAAGTCCCAGCAGAGGTAGGTGGATCTCTGAGTTCAAGGCCAACCTCGTCTACAAAGTGAGTTCTAGTACAGCCAGTGCTACACAAGAGAAACCTTGTCTCACAAAAAAAAAAAAAAAAAAAAAGGGATAAGATGGTCAAGGACACTGGAAAGATCATCGCGGGTTTTTCTACAAAAATAAAAGAGGCAGCCAGAGGACCAAGGAGGAGGGCAAGAGAAGAATAAATTTGTGTTCCTGCAGTACGGTTATATCAGCGCTGAGCAAGGATGGAGATTGCAACCTTCAGCTTAGCAAGTCACTGGCATGTTCCATCTTCTTGTTGCAGGCATTTTCAGGCCACTTAAAAAAAAAAGAAAACTTTGGCATGAAACCTATGATTGAGTTTCCTAAGCTGCTAGAGCAGCACAAACTTGACAGCGTTTAACGGCAGAGGTCTGTCTTCTCACATCTCCTGGCCAGGAGGGTGAAGCCAGCCTGTTGCTGCCATAGGCTCCCTCTAAGGAGCTCACAGAAGAACCTTTATCTTCTCTTGGGCTCTGGTGGGTGTCAGTGGTCCCTGCCCTGTCTGTCTTCAGCATGGACAGAATAGATTTAGAATCTGTCTTCACAGGTATACAGTGTTCATCCTGGGACCCATGTCCAAATTTACAACCTCTTGTAAATATGGCTATCACTGTGTTAATCCACAGTGACCTTGACTTAATTCAACTAACCCAGAGATACCTCTGTCTCCAAATATGGTCACATTCTGGGCTTTGATATGAATTGGAGAGGACAGTATTCAACTCTCTTCACCCATTTTCTGGCTGAGAGCACAGTTGTGCAATGTATACAACTAGAATGTCGAATAAAGGAACACATTCAAGAAGATAGAAGAGTACAAAAGTAAAAGAATAATATGGAGTCACTTGGGGCCAGGGGGAGGACTGTCACATAGACCAGGCTGACCTGGAACTAACAGACCTGCCTGTCTCCCAAGTACTGGGATTAAAAGTATACATTGCTACTACTACATTTTAGTCTCTTTCAACAATATTATTAATAAAAGCCCAAATTCAGCGGGTGTTTTCCCCAAAGAACTCAAAGTCAACATTCCACAGAAATGCTTGTACATCAGTGTTTGTAGCAGCACTGTTCACAGTAGCTGAATTATGGAACCAGCACAGATGTCCAACAGTACAGGAATGGGAGAGGAAAACATGTGTGCACACAAGCAAACTTCTTTTCTGGCACAGAGGAAAAAGAAATCATATTACTTATATGATTTAGGACAATGAATACAAATGAAGATATATATATATATATATATATCCAAACTCAGGAAGACGAATATCACCAGGTTTTTTTTTCTTATTTGCAATTTCTAGATTTTATATTGATACTTAAAATTATGCTTTCATATATGACACTGAAGTGGAATTAGAGCTGGCTTGGGAGACACTAATGGATGGGGAAGGAGGTGGTCTGGGGGTGAAAATGTTCCAGTACATGCTTGAAAACTAAAAGTGTTATTCACACCGATGACTCTTGTTGAAGATGGTCTGCCCTGAAAAACACCTCTCCCAACTGCTCCCATAAAGAAGATACTACACACCCACACGCCATTTTCTTAATTAAACAGAACCAGAAAGCCTTTCTAGGGGATGAGAACTTGCCTCCACCGTGTCCCCGAGGCTGTTCACACAGCCACACTAATGGATTCTTTAAAAGTAATGAAAGGTGTGGCAAAGGACCCCGCACGTATTCACTGGACACGGTGTACCTTTTCCTAATTCTCTTCAAATACTTACCGTGCACTATTGGGGCACCATTAGGTATTAAATATTGAGAGGATTAGTGTCTTTAAAAAAAAAAAAAACAATCTTTCCCTGAAATGTCATTAGGGAGGAAGAAAAAGCATGCACAGGCATGAGCATGAGGCTCTGTAATAACTAGAAATAATAACAAATATTATAACAAATAATATTTGTTATATTATTATATTATTGTTATAATAATATTATTATAACAAATAATAACAAATGTCAAAAATAACAATGTATTTTTGACATTGTTTTTGAGATGTCCCATTACTGATGTCCCAGTTACTGATTCTGAGACCGATCTCTGAATCCTCGAGTCCTGATCTACCATGATTCCCCTCGGCTCCCTTCCGTTCGTGACTTTTAGGTGGTTTCCAAATGTGAACTGAACTAGTGTTAGTTGGCCTGGAGCAAAGTGTGCTGTGCAGGTGGGCGGTTCACCTGGCTCCTAGGCCTGGCCGCGGAAGCTTCATGCCAGTTCTCAGTGGCTGTGGACCTTTCACCATGCAGCCACAAGGAGAGGTCAAAACTATCTTTCAAAAGTCCGGGCAGGAAAGATCGGATGCCATTTTAAGGAGAGAAAGCAAATTGGCTCTTGGTGGACAAAGGACTCAGGTGTGTGGCTGGGGGCGTGGGGGCGTGGGGGCGTGGGGGCGTGGGGGCGTGGTCAGACAGGGCATTTCCAGGTCTCACAGGGGGAACACGGTCCGTCCGTAGACTTCTGTTCGAAAACGTTTGTCTTGCTCTGGAAGCCGAAAGTTAACACGATCACAAGTTTGACCCAAGAGTTTGTCATTTCAAGCAGCTTTCCAACAGAGCGCGGGTGGGGTCTCCCGGCATCACAAGTGGCTACGTGCAGGGCACCGGGCCCGGGTCTCTGCTCCTCCCCTGTCCCTCCAGGAACAGCGGCATGCCCTGGGCGCAGTTTTCCCTGCCAGGCCTCTCCCACTTCCCTTCCCATCGGTCCCACCCGCCGCGTCCCAGGAACCGCGCTAGTTGTTCCCCCTTGATACCCCTGGGACCAGGACGCGAATTCCTGCGGGTCCCAGGAGTGCCAAAAGTGCTCAGCGAGACGGGAAATTGCAACAGCGCTGGCCCCTCGGCCCTCCCTTGGCGCCTTCCCGTAACTCCCGCCCCTGGACATTTGCCCCGCAGCTGATTCATAGCCGGGGCGCGGAGCCGCCTCCACACGCCGGGACAGACGTCCTCACCCGCGGCCCTGCGAGGCCGAAGACCGGCCGAGCTCCAGAGCAGGTCGCCAGGCGGGTGAGTACGGGACCGACCGCGCGCCCGCGCTGCCCGAGCCTCGCTGCCTTCTGCTTCCTCCTGGCTGCAGCTCCGCGCGGCTCCTGCTCTGTCCTCCTTTGGTTTTAACTCTCAAAAAAAGTATCGCCTGTCCGGTGGGTAACTCTGAAAGACCAGATGCTCTCAGAGCGCACGTCTGGGGCACAAGCAAGCCCAGGCCTGCTTTGCGGCTCACCATCCTCTGACCTCTCTCCAGTGGTTGGGGAGATGTTTGCTGAGTTGGGATTCCCTTTGGACCACTTTGTTTATTCTCTCCCAGTACTCCGTGGGAGTTGATGGCTGCCCCTATCCTCTTGCTTTCCAATCCTTAACTCCCACCCAGCCCTGCCTTTTCTTTGGGAGGAGGTGCTTCCCCCTCCACTCAGAGGAGAGCACTAGCCTGAGACATGCGGGCTTCTGCACAGGTAGAGAGAGCAGGTGGTACTTCTCAAGTTGCTTGGACTCCCCGCTATAAGGGTGGGTGCATCCAAGAATAGAGAGCTAGCAGCACGGAGGAGAAATCAGAGGGTGAATACAGAGACTTCCTTTCACGGTTCTTGTGCGGCCCCTTGTCCACCCACTTGTCCATAGGAGCTTCCACCTGCCCTGTCTGGCTGGTGAGTAGGCAGAGGCATAAAGATAGCTTTCAGACACAGTCTAGATGCCACAAGCTGCCTGCAACATTTTGTGAAAGCGCTTTGAGATCAAGCTGTTTCCAGCTCTGGACACCTGGTCATGATGTAGGCGGAGAAAATAGAATTGAAAAGTGAAAACGAGGTGCAGGCCAAAGGCACCACTACTGGGGGCGGGGGGGGGGGCGGGAGGGGGAGCAGCAAGGCCAGTCATTGGTCCTAACCCTGATGCAAACAGACTTGGAACCCGGGTCAGGTTACTTTTTCTGTCTTACTTTCAGTTTTCTTGTTTACATAATAATAATGGTTCCTATTACTTCTGACCAGGAACTGTGTGCTTCATTTTTATCAATGAGGAAAATAAATGTCGGGAGAGGTAAAGTGACTGGATGATGGTCAAACAGGCGACAGAGTTGAGATTTCACCTCTGAGTCTCACAGCCTCTCCGCTATACTTCCAATGCTAGGGTTGTTTGTTTTGGAGTTGGGCTGGGGTACATGATCCTACCCTGTCTCTCTACTGCTCTCTTTTGCCTGGGGTGAGTCACAGGAGTTTCCCAGCTGACCTGCGTGTGAGAATCATCCTCGGCATCTTCCAACCACACCTGCATCCAGCTTCTCCTGGGGCTGCCTGGGTACAGTGAGCCATACTCCCGCGATGGGGAGCTCAGCTGCGCAGCTAGGTCTACGCCACCACCGGCCTCTTTGGGGCTGCGCCTTGATGCCGGATCTGTCTCTTGTCTTAAGTTCTTTCCTCAAAAGGCGGCTGTGAGAGAACGGGGCTGGTGCTGAGTGTCCAGAATGACACTTGAGCCGCACGAAGAACACTCACCGTGGACAGTTTTCCTTCTCTCAGAGTCTGCCCATCCCTCCACTCCCTACACCTACCCCATTGTCACCTTCCCCAGTGGACAGGAAGTCCATGGGTGTTGATGTTTCAGACCCCTTTGTCAGAGAAAAGAACCCAACCCGAAACAGTTGTAATGGAAGTTTTGGTTTCTCTGTAAACTCAGTTACGTTATGTATACATGTATTTGGAGGAGACCGCTGGCTGAGTTGCTGTTGACAGAGACTGGTATAGCCCTAAAAGAACCCATTGACCCTCAACAGCTGGGAGAAGTAAATGGGTCTGCACCTCCTCTCCCCATTAACCTTCTCCCTCCTACTTAGGTATGGTAGGGGACCAGGAGGGAAAGGCTTTAAGGAACCCCAAATAAAATAGAGTTTAAAAATGACCACTACAAATAGTGCTGTGGTTCTGAAAGAGTGGCTGTTCATATGGCCTTTGACAAGAGGGAGGTTTGTGCTTTCCCTGTGTGAGCTGGGCTGAGTGTTTGCTGACTCTGAAAGGAAATCACACTGTGCATTCTCCCACCGGACAGGAAACCTTTCTTAGAGAGGACATGAATTGCAAGGGGGGGGGGAGGTGTGAGGGAGAGCAAAACAAACAGCGCACCGTGTGAAGTGAGAAATAGAATGCACAGCCTATCAGAATCTTTCTAGGGAAAGCCCTCCCTGAAGCAACCTCCCTTTTCCCCAGCTGAGGGTTTATTTCCCCGTGGCTGATCCTGGCTTCCCACGGTCTTCCTCCATCCACATTGTATCCTCCCACTTCCCCAGGTTTTAGTTACTTCACACTCCATTTGACTTGTGTCACTTTGAAGTGACAGGACCAACAACCGACTGCTGTTCTTCTAACGGGGAAGCGGATGCAAGGAAACTCGGTCTTACAGCATCAGCTGCCACCCGTCAAGCGTCAACACGCGGTGTGTGTGGTGCATTATTTTTCTCTTCCTGGTGACAAACACTGAACAAGAAGCAACTTAAGGAAAGAAAGGTTGCTTTTGGCTCGTGGTTTGAGAGGGTGTAGCTCACCGTGGTGAGGCAGCTGGGCACATTGTGTTGGCAATTAGGAGGGAGGGGAGAGAGAGAGAGAGATGGTGCTGGTGCTCCACTAACTCTCCCCAGCCCACCGCCGTTTTCATTCCGTATGGGATACCAGCCCTTGGGACAGTATTACCCACACGAAGGATGAGTCATCTCTCATCAGGTGCTTCCTCCTGTACCAGACACACCCAGAGAAGCATCTTCTAAGCGGTTCTGAGTTCAGTCAGGTTGGCAGTGCTGATTAACTATCATGAGTTTACCATTTAGCCGCTGGCTACTCCAACATGACATGACGATCATAACATATGATGAATATCACCATCAGATGCTTTCATTTGTAAAGATTTGAAGAACACGCATATACATGCAAGTTTCTTCAAAGGTTTATTTTATTTTATTTATACATCTCTCTCTGTATGTGTTTCTCTCTGTGTGTGCATGTGTATGTATGCATGTGTGAGTGAGTGAGTGTGTGTGTGTGTGTGTGTGTGTGTGTGTGTGTGTGTGTGTACGGAATGTGTGTTCAGGTGCCTTTGGAGGCTAAAAGAGGGAATTGGACCCCCTGGAGCTGAGATTATAGGTGACTGTAAGCCAGGCGTGGTTGCTGGGCTGAAATCCGGTCTTCTGAAAGAGCAGCAAATGCTCTTCACTGCCAAGCCCTCACCCCTCCACTGTCATTTTGTTACTAGTTAGTTGTCTGAGAGACAATGGTAGAATGCCGTAGTTATCCAGGACTGTCAACACTTGGGATCAGCAGCAGTTACAATTTTGCTAACACACCCCTACTTCCTCTCTCCTATCTCTGTTTCCTTCCTCCCTCCCTATTTTGTGCTGGGCTCTAACTCAGGACTAGTGTTCAAAACTGTTTCCACCACTCTTTTCTTGCCTGGATAGTTTCTAGTGATCAGCTAACTGTAATTTTTACCTTGACCTTTAAATTTTTTGTTAAAATGCATTGTAAGGAGTCTACTTTCTATGGTTGCTAAAATTTTCTTTTTTACATTTGCTGACAAGAGTTTTATTTAGATTTATTCTATTCAATTTAGGGCTTGCTGAACTTCTCGGATCTCTAAATTTACAGTTATTATTAAATTTGTAAAAAAAAAAAAACCTCATTATCTAGGTCTAATTGTTTCTTATCCTTTTCCCTCCCTTTTTGTGATTTCAGTCGAATGTAGATTAAATAACACCACAGACAACTGCTGCTGCTAACTCAGATCTTTTTTCTGTGTCTCTCACTTACAAACAAGTTTTAAAATTATGTTTGTTATTTGAATTTCCTTCTTTACAATACAAGGTGGACAACTTGTTCCATACTTGTAGATAGATCTTCTGTCAAGGGCTCCCTGTTTGCTCTTCCCCTTATCGATGGCTGTTGTGCTTTGAGAAACTACTTAGAATTAGCAGCAGTGCCTCAGGGAAGATAATGTATTGGTCTTTGCACTTAAATGTGGGTAGCTGTGGAGTAGAATCCCAGAAGAGCTGTCCCGGGAGCAGAGGGCTTATCACACACCACTGCTCCATAGACAAGCATTCAAGTCAACATATGAAATTCTGACACTCCTCACCACAACTAATACAAATACATACATATATTTGTATATACATATATTTTCACACTTGTAAGTGGATGAGATACAGTATAGCATTTAATTTGCACTTCACTAATTACTACTGCAATTTAACATCTCTAGATATTTATGAATCATTTGTGTTCTCTAATAGCTAGTTCATGCCTTGGATCATTCTTATATAGACTTGTTTTCTCTTATTTAATTTTTTGTTACATTTATGTATTGACTTGTGAGGGGTTGTTTATGCTACAGTGGGCAGGTGAAGGTCAAAGGAAGACTTTGCCCTCCTTCTACCACATGGGTCCTATGTCTCTGGCTCAGGGTTTTCTAATTTTTAAGCATGGTAGAGGCTCTGTGCTGTCTCGCATCAGGATACTCTGTGTGCAACAGATAAGGCAATCACATCTACGACTTTCTCTCTCTCTTTTTTAAATCGTGGAATGAGATGCATATCACAGGAGTTACCATCCTAACCACTCTACTTATAAAGCTCAGTGCTCACAGCTCTTCAGCCCATGGCTCTGGCTCTCCCTCCACTTTGCAGAGCTGTACAGTAATCACCAGTTTCTCTCTCCCATTCTCTACATCAGCTGAGCTACTCTCTGTCTTTTAAAGTGGACTGATGAAGGCTCTTCATGTGAATGGAATCACACACTATTTGTGTCTCTGTGACTGTCTCACAGTATAATATTAAAAAAAAAAAACCATTGGTCTTCCCTACTTTTTCTTCCAACAAATTTAGTGTGTCTGGTTTTATGTTGAGATCTTGATCTGCTTGGACTTTAAGGTTGTGCAAGGTGATAGATATGGGTCTATTTGCATTTTCTACCTGTGGACTTCCAGCACCATATGTTGAAGTTGCTATCTTTTTTTCATTGTACGGTTTTGGCTTCTTTGTCAAAAATCAGGTGTTCATAGGTGTGTGGGTTTATTTCTGGATCTTCTATTTGATTTCATTGATCCACCAGTCTGTTTCTATGCCAGTACCATGCAGTTTTTATTATACATTCACTATTAAGTGGATATTAGCCATATAATATAGAACAGTCAGCTACAGACCTATTCAATTCAATAAAGAAAGCCTTAGGGAAGATGCTTAAATCTCATTCAGAATGGCAAACAGGATAGACACCAGAAGTGGTGGAAGAGAGGAAACAGGATGGGAGTCTACCATAGAGGGTCCTCTGAAAGGATTCACCAACAGGGGATGGAAGCAGATGCTGAGACTCAGGGCCAAACTTTAGGCAGAGCGCAAGGAGTCCTATGGAGCAAGAGAGGGGTGGGAATAGAGGTACATGGAGGGGACAGGAGCCCCACAAGGAGACCAACAAAACTAAAAGTTCTGAGCCCAGGGGGGCCTACAGAGACTGATGCATCAACAGAACACCATGCATGGAGAGGACCTAGACCCCCTGCTCAGATGGGGCTGATTGGCAGCTCAGTCACCATGTGGATCTCTGAGTGAGGGGAGCAGGGGCTCCCTCTATCCTGAACTGAGCTGACTACTCTCTGATCACTCAGCCCTGATGATGCAGCCTTGCCAGACTACAGAGGAAGAGGATCCAAGCAGTAATGCTGAAACTTAACCAAGCAATAGGCAGATGGCAATAGTAGATAACGCCCCCTTTCAGTGGACTAAGGGCAAGGGGAGGAGGGGAAGACAGAGGGAAGTTGGGATTGGGGGAGTTGAGGAAGGAGGCTTCAATCAGGATATATAACGAATAAATTGTGAAGAAAAAAATTAAAAAAAAAAAAGAACCAATTGTGGCAGCCATTAGTCATCTCTGCATTTTTGTGACTGGCGGGCATTCCACTGTCTAAATGCCCTACCTGTCTCCTTACTCACATGCTTACTATTCTTTGTTGCACAGAAATGTTAAGTAGTTCTGTCATTAGCAGATTTCATCATTTCTGGGCTTTGCCTAATTTTAGAAAAATTCGGTGATTTAAAACTTAAATTGTCTTATTTCTGCTAATACTTGTTACTATTTTGGTTTTAACATCATAACATCAGACAACATATTTCTGAAAAAATAAAGTGAAGGTAAGGATGCAAGTTAGTTTTTTTCTTAAATTTTTAAATGATTGATCTCATCCATTTAATGGTTTATAATTTGAAACTCAGTTTATGCTTTTTGGGAAGGAGTATATAAAACCAGGGCTCACTATGTAACCTAGACTAGCCTTGAACCCACAACTCTCTTGCTCTCCTGAGTGCTGGAATTACAAGCATGTACCATCACCGAAGATGAAATTTGGTCTTCATCATAAAATCAGCTCCTCTCCATAACAGGCCTGTTTCTGGCCTGTGTTCCTTTCATTGATCTTTGGACCTCTTTCTTGTCAATGCCATGATGTTAGGTACTGGAACTGCAATAGTATGTTTTTAGATATATGTATTTATGCTTTTTTATCAAAACAAATTTTAAAAATGCTTCTCCCACATTTTTAATTTTTCTTGCAAAGTTTCTAACTTGTCTGCTTTAATAAAGTTCTCTCAGAATTTGTAACTGAGTCTGTAGCTATCAACAATGGTGCTTCCCTCGCTGTCAGATTTTATATGAGCACCAAGCACAAAGGGGGCAATGGCATACCGGAAGGGGTTGGCCTTTCGTGAGCGACTCACCTGATTTCAAGTACTGACCTTGTAGCAGGTTAGCTGTGTCGCAGAATAAGTTCCCGTCGACCTGTTTTACCCTGCACATCCTCATGTGCCTCTGGGAATAGTAGACACCTTCACAGGGCTTTGGAAAATTCAGCCTCTGCTACAAGGTTAAAAAGGCACTTAACATGGTACCAGGCAGAAATTAACCTCAATCCACACTACCTGTGACCCGGTCCCATTTCCCTGGATGTCCTTCTTTGGGTTGTTTCCTTGCCTTGCTGATAGTGGGACTCACCAGCCTCGCCTTCGTTTATTGACAGTATTCTAGGAAGCACGGATAATGAGTGGTGGACGTACTGCTGCACTTCAAATATCCGCATGCTGTTCAGTCCCTTGAGGATATGGTTAATTTGCATATTTTTCTACTAAGTCTAAATTGTGGCCTGGGTTTTTCACTCCTAACAAGTAATCACATGGCTTCATGATTTCTAACAAGATATCAGCTTAGGTCAGGCCATACTTTCGAGCATACAATCTTTCAATGCCATCTAAAATTACATTGCAAGTAATTGTACTTCCTGTTTGTAATATGGGTAATTGAAGTGATGTATAAGTGTTTTTTTTTTTTTTTGAACATTACATGGTAGGTGCTGATGACATAGCTCAGTGAATAACATGCTTGCTAAGAGAGAATGAGTGCCTGGGTTTCATCTTCAATCCCTGCGTGATATAAAACAAAGAAAAAAGCCTAGACTCCTTGGCAAAGGCTTCTAGCTCTAGTACTGGGGAAGTAGAATCAGGCAGCTCCCTGGGACTCACTGGCCAGCTATCCTAGCCTAAATCATCTAGCACCTAAATCATCTGGTTCTAATCAGAGACCCTGTCTCAAAACAAAAAGGTAGACAGATCCTAAGCAACATCATCTAAGGTCGCCCACTGGCCTCCAACAGTCACATATGTGGTCATAAAAACATGCGCACACATGCACACACACACAAGACACAGACACACACACACACACACAAACACACACGTTAAAGAACTAAAATAAAACTGTTTGGATTAATTTAACCTCATATATACATTTATCATTTATTCGTCAGAAGGATGGCAATATGTTTTTCCAGTCAGGATGCTGGTTACTTATTGCAATTGGAATGTATTATTTTAGTATCTGCACTGAGGGTCCAGGAGCCCATAGGTTTTAAACCTAACAAATGACACTTTCCTAGGCTTACTTGAGTCCTAAAAACTGTTAACCTGTTTCAGATCTGCTCATTTGCCATGGGTTAGAATAGAATCAGAAAACAATTCTAGCGAGTTGGTTCTCCTGGAGTGCATGGTACAAATGTAAAAAATAATAGAATTCCAACTGCATTTGCAAGTATGAATACATGCATGTGGCAGCATGAAGGCACAGAAATACATACACTTTAAAGAATGCTTTATGTTACAGGACCATGTAATTAGAAAAAAATGTTTGTAATTTTCTTCATCTCCCCACCTTCTTCCTTCCATCCAAGCCCTACATTGCTAAGTGTGGGTAGATGGGTCTTTCCTTCCAGGAGAGTTTGAATTGTTTGGTTAGAAAGCCAAAAGACAAAAAGGGTGTACAGAGGCACTTATGAGTGACAGAGCAGAATGAAGAGGGCGGTGACAGGAGCTGTCAGACCAATGCTCCCCTGACATCCGTGTAGATAGCAAACAGAAAAGTGTGGAGGAGTGCTTCCCATCATAGTGTACTTCCCAGAAAGCTTTGGCTAGAACAGGGGAAACCTGTTGAAGTTGCTTATCAGACGAGTCCATCTCAGGGGAGAGGCTTAGCTTCATCACTGGACTATGAGGATGCTGTCAATCATGGTGTCCACTTGTCAGGTCCTGTAGGAAGGACCTCTGAGCAGCTCTGTGGCACAGGAGCCCTGCTTTTTCTGCAGAGATGCTCCCCTGAAAACCCTATTCTGAAACTCCAGTTTCCACCACGTACTTCAAAAACACTCCTCATGTCAACACATATGTCTGCTTTATTCTCCTCAAACACTGTGTACTTTCTCTTTGTGGGAATGCATAATAATTAAAATTTTGGTTCCTTTGAATGGGCATTTGATATATTTGTATTATCTGGAGGGGAAAATCCCAACAATAGAACTGTAATTAGTTCTGAGTCAAATAAAACACACACTAAAACTTAGTAGATACAGTCTAACACATTTCTGTAGGGTTGCCATCTTTGGTTCCTAGTGACTGGTGATGTTTATTTTATGGACTCTTACTGGCGAGTGGTATTGGTGGTGTTGAGAGCTTTTTTATTTCCAACAATTTGACGTTGCACAGACATTCACATGTACAATTACGGCTTTGGTTTGTTTGTTGTAGCTGTTCTGAGATGAGGTCTCACTGCATAGCCCTGGCTGTCATGGAACTCGTTATGTAGATCAAGCCGGCCTCACACTTACAGTGATCCTACTGCCTCGGCCTCCCAAGAGCTGGATAGCAGTTGTGCACCACATAACCCTTTTACGCTGATTTTTATTAACTCGTAGTAATCTTTCTTAATTTCTCTTTCTTTTTTTAGTATGTGCACCTTCTTCTTTTCCTGAATTACGTACTCATGTTTTTCTAGAGCTGTTTGCTTAATCTGATTTTTTTGTATTGGGAAAAGGTAACTCTTTGCCATATGTTTAATCTTAAAAATGTGTATGTAGTCAGGTTTTGCATTTTGTATTTTTATCCGTCTGGAATGTGTTTTGCTGGAAGGACTAAGGCAACAGCAATAATACACCTCACTGGATTTACTATGTGAGGTCTCTCTTCATCCCAATTAATCCTCCTGTATTCACACTGATATAGGATCTTTTGTTCCCATTTGCAGAAGAGGCAAGGTAAATAGCTACCACTTGGTCATGCAGCAACTGACTGCTAGAGTTGTGCTTGGCCCTCTCAGGCCCCTCTCACAGTCCAGTGCATGTTAGACATCCTTTCCCCGATGTCATTGTTCCAGTATCATTTATAGGAGCAGTGCGGCTCTTCACAAACCACTTCCACACCACTGTTAGCATATTCTGAATTTCCGTGTCTCTTTTGATCAAGAATATTCCTTGGATTTGGGTTTTTCATTTCTTTTTTTCTTTTCTTCACCTACCACACAGAGACTAAACTTTAATTGAAGACAGGTCACACATCCGAGAAATGTTTAACTGAAGTTGTTTTCAACTAAAGTCAGTCGCACAGGAGCTAATTCAACTCCTTATGTCAGGATTTGCTTCATGAACCTGGTGGACAGATGTTATCCACTGGAAAGATGCTAAGTGGGGATGGGGAAGAGATGCTGGAACCTTCAGGGGGCACTCGTCCTGGTGGTGGGGCCTGAGCAGAAGGGAAACAGAGGCAAATTGTGGATCGTCAGTTTTATAGAGAAACAATGGGAACACTTCGTAGGGTCTCTCCAATACTTAACGGCAGTACCCCTGAAAAAAGAGGTGATGAAGAACTGTTCCCAAACGCATGCCACTCTGCACTGCAGTGCAAGCTCTTGCCGATTTCCAGTTTTTCCTCATTGAAATGAGGAAATGATTCTTGCTATGATTTCAATTTTTAGAAATTTGTTGAGACATGTGGTCTACCATATAACCTCCCCCGGAGACTGTTCAGTTCTGAAAAGAACTTGCACAGAGAGACATGATCCCATCACAAACAACTTTCTTCTTTAAAAAGGCATTTGCGTATGATAGCCCCCTGTCACCCAGCCAGTTTTTAAGAATTTGGCAACACACCCAGGTTTGGGGAAGCAAATGACTGTTGCCGCTGCTGCATTTCATGAGGATTGCCTGTGGTAGAGAAGCTTCCCAGGAATAAATATTTTCATCATGAGCAAACAAGAAATTCTGGTAAGGGAAGGCTGACTACATTCTCTCGCTGTGCCTCTTACTCTAATGAAGCATCCAGGCGGAAGGATACCCAGAGGACCTGCAGTGATAACCAAACTTTGCAGATAAGATATAAAGAGCATGCATGACATTCAACGAACACAGTGAAGCAAGCAAGATCTTCACAGAGAAATACACAGAATGGAGCCTCGAGATGAGGAAAGAAATGGAGAGGCAGGAGAAAATAGAGGGGTGGAGCATAAATTACAAAACGAGTAGCAGTTCTTTCTGGTTCCCCAACCCCATGTATGCCAAAGGTAGTGAACTGGGTGATGTTTGGTGACAGAAGGAAAAAAAAAAAAAGACCTGAAAAGGAATTAATTGGTGTTTTCATTAAAATAAGTTGAAAGCAAAGAAAGAGTGGGAGATAACTAGTATCTGTTTTCTTCTCTTCCCTGGTGTTTCCTGGACGGCAGCCATGTCCTGGGACTCTGGTGCATAGTGCCTCAGATCTTTTTTCTCTAGTGGCACAAGTCCATTCAATAATGTAAGAGGCAAGAAGGAACAGTTTTGGGGAAAGGACTCAGTAGTGCAGAAAGACACATCCCCCTGCTTTTGCCGTTGAGCTCTGAGCCTGCTGGGTGAATTTGAGGCTGGGTTCCTAAACATGATGTAGGCTGAGCAGTGGAAAATTTCTCCCTTGGCTACCATGTTGTTCCATGTGCACCTACCTGACCCTCTTCTACTGCTAGACAGGAATTCTGTATATTTAACTGGTTGCTTAAGATCTTCTCTTTCGGTCCAATAAGTGCCTTAAAATTTTACCTGGAGCTGAGCTTTTGATAGACTCCCAATCCATCCATCCCAGTCTTCTGCCTTGCTTAACGGTGACTCTGTTATCCATAGGCCTTGAGCCAGAAGCCCTGATGTTTTATTTGGTCACCACCTCATGGCTTGTCAGCTCTTCCCTTAAAAACTTCTAACCGCACCATGCCTCACCATCTCCACAGGCCAAACCCTGTCCTCTACGTTCACCTGGACTGTTGACCACAGCATCATCTCTCCTTCCACTTTTGCTCTCCATTTTTTTCCCTGCATGTCTCTGCTCTCTGTTCTGTGGACATCAACCCAGGATATCTCTGGGCTTTCCAGTGCTTCACTGTGGCAGCCCGAATTACTCAAATCTTATGCCTGCTCTTTCTCATCTGCTCTCCACAACCCCTCAATCTCATGCCTGGGCTTCCTTCGCTGCCCACCCCCACCCCTCAGCCACATCTTCCTCTGACTGGTATTTAAATCCTCTGGGCTCTCTGCCTTCTCACGGTCCCATCAAGAAGCAGGGTGACAGCCTCAGAGTAGGGTAACCGATGAAGGCTCTTTTACATTGATAAGGCTGTCCCCAGGATTTGCTGGTAAGTAGTGTCTATTTGTCCACAGGCTGTGAGCCTCTGGCTACTGGACAGCTCTTCCGATGTGGTTGCTGAAGAAATGCTCCATGAAGTCACTGAGGTGTTGCAGCTGCCAATCCCCAGTCTATCCATTTTCAAGAGCTTTATTGATTTTTGCCAGGAGGATTCCAGGCGGCAGTGAGGGATTCATAGTCCTGCTGCCCATGGTCCTTGGGTGGATGGCGGTGGTCCAGCGACGTGACTGCAGACAATGCAGAGAGCACATTCTAAGACTCCCAGTGGCTAACCCAAAGCAGTGGCAGAGCCACACTCTGTACGTTTTCTCCTGTACTCTACATGATCGTACAGTAAGAGAGCAGCAATGGCAGCAATGGTACAAAACAAGTGTAGTGACAGACCAAAGGAGCAGCCATGTAAAATGTATTAGCTCAGGGGTCGGGGCTCTTGCTGCCAAGCCCAGCAGATTGAAGTTGACCTTGAGTCCACATGGTACAGGCTGCTGTCTGACCTCCACTTGTACACCATGGCATGAGAATGCATGTGCACAGGCATGCACACACACACACACACACACACACACACACACACATGCACACAATAAATAAATGTTAAAAAAATGTTAACTTACCAATTAGTCCTGGAATTTTCCCAGTTGTATCATCAGACTGTGGCTGGTTGATGAGAACCAAATGTGAGGGCAGTAAAACAGTAGAAAGGGGGATTACTATAGCCACTGAACTCACGTGAGGACAGTGACTGCTGGGTCACCATTGATACCTGTCTGGTGTGCATAAAGTGGTAAGTGTCATTCATCTCTGTGACAAGCTGGAGACTTATAACAGGGTAGGCTCCTGGGAGAATATGTGGGTGACTCAGCCAAGACTCCTCATAGCAGAGGTCATAGAGACTGAAGAGGCCACCCCTTAACTAGTCAGGACTCATAGCAGAGGAAGGGAAGCACCAACAAAAACTTTGGCCCAAAATTTACCCTGCCTACAAGATGTGCAGGAACAAAAGTAAAGCAGAGATTGAGGAAATATCCAGCCAATGGCCTGACCCAACCTGAGACCCATCCCATGGGAGAGAGCCATCCCCTGACACTATGAACAATACTCTGCTATGCTTGCAGAAAGGAGTCTAGCATAGCTGTCCTCTGAGAGGCTCCACCTCAGCAGTGGATGGAAGCAGAAGCTGAGACACATAAGCAGACACTGGACAGAGCTCAGGTAGTCTTGTGGAAGAGTGGGGAAGGAAGATTAGAAGGACTCAGAGGAAACAGAAGCTCCAAAAGAAGACCAACAGAGCCAACTAACCTAGACCCGGGGGCAGGGAGAGGCTCACAGAGACTGAAGCATCAACCAAGGACTATGCGTGGACTGGATGTAGGCCCCCTACACATATGTAGCAGATGGGCAGCTCCGGCTTCATGTGGGTTTCCTAGTAAGGGGAGCAGAGACTGTGTCTGACATGGACTCTTGCCTGCTTTTAGATCACTTTCCCCTAGGGGGACTGCCATGCCAGACTACTGGGGGGGAGGTTTTGCCCAGTCCTGATACAACTTAATGTGCTGGGGTGGGTTAGGGCAGATGGGCTCCCATTTTCTGAGGAGCAGGGGAAGGGAATAGGAGAAAGAGGGAGGGTGGGACCTGAAGGAGAGGAGAGAGGGGGCTATGATGGGAAGTAAAGTGAATTAAAAAAAAATGGCGAGCCTCAGGTAGATGGCAAGAAATCAGCACTGCTGTTGTTCTTCCCCAGGTTTCTCAGCCCAGCAGCTATGAGAGAGCACAGGGCAGGGGCTGGGGACACTTCTGTCTTTAGAGTTCATAAAGTGTTCCTATGAGACCTATGTGGTGGTCTTTTTTGAATACTTGTGTTTTCTAGTTCCTTGGCGACCTTTAATCTCCGATTTCTACTTACCGTTACTTCTGAGTTTCTCTGCAGAGTATTTCTCTGCTTATGGCTTTAACTCACATGTTTAGAAACATGTTAAATAGCCCTGTCACAAACAATCTATTTGATGTGCATACCAGCTCCAGAGCTTTCTGTTTTCAAATTTGTGATTCGAGATTTCCTTTCCACGGTGGCCCCTTTGTGTTCCGAGAGGGAGTGTGAGGAGACAGTGGACCCAGGAGTGATGTCAGTCTCAACAGACTACCAGCCCCTTCCCATGAGGCCTCCTCCTTTGCTCTGTGCACACAGTTTCTCCTTGACTCAGCCCTCCCTCTGGTTCTGGCATTCAGTCAGAACAGGCAGTTGTAGCAGGATCAGTTATGAATGGAATGATGTGTTTGCCAAGACTAGAAAACAGCGCTGCCGAGAAGTGTGGAGAAAGGCTGTCCGCTGCTTCGGCGCAGGCACTGTTGACCATGATAGAGTCATTTGTTTTACCCCGTTCTTGTCTTGGTATGGTTCCAATTTACCTGTAAAATAATGATTTGAAAATAAACAGAGAGTGTGGCAGTGCGAGCTCATAAACAGGCTCACAAAATTTCTAGCTCTGGATGAAATCTGGGCAGCGGGGTAAAGGCAAAAATCAGCTTTCTCTGAATCTCTGGTCACGCCTATGGAGAAAAGTGAAGATGGACACTGTTTCCCCTGACTAATGGGCTTGCTATTTAACTAAGAATAAACTGGTTTTTTTGAGATCATCCAGCCTTATTCTCTCTGCCCTTTGATTGTTCTCTGAGCAAAGCACCTTATGAATGAGTGGAACTCTTCTGCCTTGCTATTTGCAATTCTCTTAAGGGGAAAAAAAATCAAACAAACAAAACAAAAATTATATTGAACAATAAACATGACTGTTTCCTGGAATATGCCAACTTTTCCCATGTTGAATGTCAGCACAAGGGAAAAGGAAGAGTGGAGATGGCTTGGGATTATTTTTTTAATTCATTTATTTAAAATTTTAAATTATTTATTTTACTGTTGGTGTAGTTATTTTGGCTGCATGTATGTATGTGTGCCATATTTGTGCCTGGTGTCTGCAGAGACGTCAGAGCAGTATGTCAGATGCTCAGAGATAGAGTTACAGATGGTTTTGCAGGAGCTGAGTGGATACTGGAAATGGAACCCAGGTCCTCTGCAAGGGCATCGATGACTCCCATTCTCTGAGACATCTCTTCAGGACAGCAAGTGATTGATTTAAACTGAGCCCTTTTGAGACTGGTTTTGTCCTTTTTCTAATCAGCTTTTGTTTTGTTTCAGTTTTCAATTTTTAACTTTTTTTTTTTTTTTTTTTTTTTTTTTTTTTTTTTTTTTTTTTTTTTTGCCTTACCAGCTTTGCTTGGATGAATCAAATGAACTGGATAATCACTGGGCTCTTACCGCCAAGTGTCAGTGATCCAGAGCAGGAAGTCTTCATGGCTGACACAAGGTCCCTTGAAGCCTAGGTTTCTGACTTGTGCAGTGTCAGCTGGACCTCATTTATGACCTGAGGAACATTTTGAGGGGTGGGCAAATGCAAATTCTACCTCCAAAGGCAGACAACACAAGATGTGGCTACAAGGGGAGGAGAAAGAATGGGAGACGTTAGTTTCACCACTGACCACAGCTGTCCCAAGAAACCTACCTGGAGTTAAAACTCAATAAAAATCTCTTTCTTGTAATTCATTTTTTTCAGATAGTCAGACCAATGGCTCTCTCTGCGGTCCTTCATCAAGCCTTTCTCTTGGCAGTACTGTTCCTGAGGGCATCCCAAAGTGAAGGTAAGAGGTGGAAATGGGAAAAAAAGAACATACAAAGATGACCTAACTGGTGCTTTGGAGAAAGTTAAGCAATTTCCCTTCCCTCAGAGCTGGTTCACATGAGATGTGGTAAATCTCTGGAAGCCACAGTTTCCTTGGGCGTGGCCTCCCTCATCCTGGTGGCACGTGTAATTAGCCCATTCCTTAGGCCTGCTTTCCTGCTCCGTGATCTGCCCCTTGGTGTGGTTGTGAGTGGACCTGAGGCCACAGAACTTCATGATTGCTCTGTTTTATCTAGACCATTGCCAAGCTCTTTCCTTCCAAACCCTGCTGGACAAGATGGAACAGCCCAGACTTGTTCTGGCTGCTAAGTTAGAACAAGTTCCGATGCCCCTTAGCCACACTCCCTGAGAGCTGTTAGGGTTATAAAATATGACTGAAAGCAACCGAAGTGTGCAAGGCAGGAGAAACTCTCTCGGGTATGTGCAAAACACCATCTTAACTGCTGAAATCTGTTTACAGAGAAGTAATGTTTGACTCTTAGCTCTCCCAGCAGACAGTTTTGGCAGCTTGGAATAAATCAACTTTGTAAATGCACATTTATGTGGAAACTTTATCAAATGTGTATGGATACTTTATTACTTTGAACTTATTTAAACAGATTCTTAGGTTTTAAAGAGTTTCTATTGGCTTATTAAATTTCCCTGCATTCGTCTGTATTTTACAAAACTTTACAGTTTTTTTTTCTTCCTGTATTTATTCTTTGTTATATTTGCTTTTTATCAAAGGTTACAGATATCTGCCTTTCAGAATGACCCACTCAAGTTTCATGCATGGATTTGTGAAAATGGTATTTGCAATGGATATGCATAGAATTCCTCATTTATTTCTTAAAACTGCAAGGAAAGATATGTGGGGAAAGGAGGAGATTTTGTTCTGTGAATAGCTCAAGTTCCATCTTTTTTTAGATCTAGGTTTGGTTTTGGCAAGTGGGAATACACCATTTTTTTTATGGCTTCTTAAGTATCAGTTAATTAAGCTCTTCGCTAAGCTGGGGCTGTGAGGTGGCCAGGCTTTCTCACCGGTGGCGCGTGTAGCTCCCTCGGTCTGCCTCGCCTACTGGAGTGTACTTAGACTGAGTGTCCTGACTAGGTAGGTTGAGCATGGAGACTCTTGTGGCCCAGATCAGAGCCCCTGATTCTGAGACGGCCTCATAGAGGGAGACTTCATCCTGGGGCCATCCCAAGCATTCACAGCTTTTGCCACAGCTTGCTCCCCTAGCAGAGCGGCATGATGTGAACTGACTGTCCGAGGTGTATCTTCTGCAGGTGGAACTTTCTGCTTCTCAGATCAGTCTCTGAGTCAGCTTGGTTTCTATTGTTTAGATCAAACACGTTTCCCTAATTTCCTGGCAACCAGTTTTCCATTTCTTCTTCCAGCTTTCTTTATGAAACAGGGCTTTGTTGGTAGGTCTGTTTTCACCTGAACTGTGGGGGACTATTTCCAATTTCTGCTGCCTACTAAACCTCCATTCGAACCTGCTGGCTCACCACTTACTCAGCTAACCAGGTTCAGGTCAGACTGTATTTCAGATAACCTGGCATAACTTTTTCCAAGCATAGGACATATGTAAGACCCTTCAAATAGCCCTGGGCATATTAACATCAGCCAACTGAGGTTAGCATTTTGATGTACATTTTGATGTACATGTCTTTGGGGTATGTGTAGAAACAGTTGTAAATATGTGGTAATTTTTAAATTATATTGTACAATTTATTTAGTGTGTGTGTGTGTGTGTGTGTGCATGTGTGTAGGTTTACATGCATACACGTGTCCACAGTACATGTGTGAAGGTCAGAAGGCAGACTGTGGGAGTTGGTTCTCTTTTTCCACCATGTGGGTTTCAGGGATGGAACTCACATTGTCAAGCTTAGCAGCAGGTACCTTTACACACAGAGCCACATTGCTCTCCTCCAATACATTCTACTAAAGGTTAACTCATGGTATGTAGGGAAAAGCCATAAGGGCACATATGTGTATATACAAACAGAAAAGAATCTGTACCAGTCTCCAGGAACTATTTTTAATCTAAGTAATTAAGAAGGGTGAATGTTTCCTTTCGATGATGAAAGTTCTTGGAATCACGTTGTTTTAAGTATTGTTAAATGGAATCCCATTCTGGGAATCAGCCTTATATTATTTCCTCTAGCAGTGTTGGGGCTGCTCAGAGGAACTACGGGGAAAGCGGGAGGGTGCCGGTGACTAAGCCCAGGATGGAGTTCCCAGATGGCCTCTTAAATCACATCTGGTTTCAAGGCATGAGGGCTGGCCTGGAAACCAGAAGCTCCGGGTCTGCTCTGGTCTAAAGCTTGGAACAGTCATCCATCCCCACTCAGCCAGCTTCTCTGAAATATCGACGGGATTGGCTTTATTTATCTCCATGGTCCCAGTGATCTCTCTGGCTTCACCTTGGGGTTTTCTTTCTCTCCTGCCACACACACACACACACACACACACACACACACACACACACACACATTATTTCTAACTGATGTTACTCAAGCACCTGAGTCATTCCACACTTGCTGATAACATATGCTAGTTTACGGAGCTTCGCCTTTGTTGAAGCAACATGGGACAACCGGGTAGTTTCCAGAAATAAGGTTAGACAGGGAGCTGGCTCATTCACTTGCCAATCAACTGTAGAGTGTTATACTCTATACTCACTCTGTGTTGTTAATCCTGATTTCCCTGAGCTAAAGTCAGACTTAGTCACACTCTTGTTTCAGTCACAACCCACATCAGAAAAACAGCCAGTTACAGTCTGCTATGATCAGGGGTGAGAAAAGCTGTGGATCAGGGAGACACAGAGAGAGCATGTGAATCATTTGCTTTCAAGTTGCTATGACAAAATACTTGAAAAAGGCAGGACAAGGAAGAATTTGTTTTGTCTCACTGTTTGAGACACAGTCCACCGCAGTGCGGAAGGTGTGGAGGCAGGACTGTGGTCAGCAGGCATTGTTCTTTTTATTCAGTCTGAGCTAGAGCCTCATTGATATTGCTGCCCAGATTTATGGTGGGTTTCCCCTCCTCAGTTAAACCTTTATGAAAACACCCTCACCAACATACTCAATGCTATGTTTCCATGTTGGTTCTAAATATAGGCAAACTGACAAAATTAACCAGGGTTAGTAATTGATCCTATCCAAGCGCAGCCCTGGCAATGACTATCTTTCACTAGGCCTTACCTCTTTCCTCTTTTTTTAAAAATCTATCTATCTATCTATCTATCTATCTATCTATCTATCTATCTATCTATCATCTATCTCTCTATCTATAATATGTTTTTAATTGAAATAGAATTGCATCACCACCCGCCCCTGTCCCTTTACCTTCCCTCCAACCCCTCCCACGTTCCCTTTGTTTAACCCCTCTCATGCCTCCACTCTCAAGCTGATAGCCTCTTTTTCTTTAATTACTATGTTATAGACACACATATGCACATACATACATGTGTGTGTGTATATGTAAACACATAAATACAATGTGTTGAGTCCATTTTTGTTGTTTGTGTGTATTGTTTCAGGGCTGATCACCAATAAGAGTGCTCATTCCTAAAAGAGGCTAGTTCCCTGGAAAAGGCTAATTCTCCTTCTCCTAGCAATCATCAGTTGCCTATAGTTCTTGGCCTAGGGGGAGAATCCCATGAAAGTTCCCCCTTCCATATTAATATATCCGTTGTTACCACTGTTGATCATGCAGTCATTTCTAGGAGAGAGTGTTTCACCATAGACTTCCTGGTGGTGTTCTGTCTCTTACAATCAGTCTACTCCTTCTTCTGAGATGTTCTTGGAACCATAGATGCAGGAGAGGTGAGACAGATGTATCATCAGGGCTGGGCTCCCCAGGATGTAGTGTGTGTGTGTGTGTGTGTGTGTGTGTGTGTGTGTGTGTGTGTGTGATGGTCTCTATTTGCTGTAGAAAGAGGCTTCTTAGATACAGGGTAGTAGCTACATTTATCTGTGGATATAAAGGTACTATCTAAAATATAATAAAGAATTGCACGGGTCTAGCAAAGAGGCTGTAATAGATTCTTTTCTAATGTCCATGACCTCACTAGCACTGGAAGCTGGCTAGGTTTCTAGTACCAAGTGTGAATTTTCTCATTTTGAGTGGGCCTTATGTCTGATCAGACAGCTGTTGGTTGGACACTCAAAGCATAGCAATATGGAAGAAGTTAAGTCAAAGCACATGACTTAAGCTTGAGAAGGTGAGAACAGTGGAGTAGACAAGAGTCTAGAAGCTCAACTTTTTGCTTTTAATAATGTATCTTGACACTTTCTATTGAGTAACAGTAAAATTAAGTTTCCTTCTGGTTATAGTAAGGTAGTCATCATTTAATGCTTCATGATATTACTGTAACCATCTTTGTGGGAGTGAAGATATTCCAAATTTGTTCCTCTCCCTTTATCTGTCAGGTTATTTATTCCCCAAGGAATTGGAATTTCCCTAGGAGTCAAGTCACAGTGCAGAAGAAAAAATAAAAAGGCTGAAGCTCAGTGTGTGCCAGAGGATGGGTTTATTTCCCAAGAAGAGATTTCCCAGGTCTAATAACTTGTTAGACCACCTTGCAGGAAAGACTGGAGCTGAGACAATGACACTGGGACCACACCTTGCTTAGTTATGATGATGCATGCCTCTTGCCTTCTATTGAAATCTACACCTCATTTCAAGATAGGCTTACAGCTTCAATGGTCCTCTTTGTTTCTCTTCCAATGTTGACAAACTGAGTAAACCTGCGTTCTCTGCTGTGCACGATTATTCCTGTCTTCATTTGGCTTATTGGAGATAAATGGTTCTTCATAACTGCCAGAACCCAGCAGCCTAACAACTCCAGAAACACAGCCTCTGGCTGCTGGAAACAGCAATGTTTCCTGATTCTTCTCTCTCCAATGCTGGCAACTACCAGACCGCTTACTGTTTCTATGGCTTTACCTTTTCTGGATAATCCACAGGAATGAAACCATACAATATGGAACGCTGGATTCCTTACTTATAATAACATTTTTGAGTTCCATTCAGTTTATAGCACTGATCACCACTCTGTTCCTTTTTACTACTGAAGGATAATAGTCCTTTATATCTAGAAATCACAAGTTTAAATCTTGAGTGGCCTCCGCTGGTGATGTTTGAACTTTTTCCACCCTCTGATGACTGTAAATGATGCTGCTCCAGGCATTGATATGCAGATGTTGGCTTGAATCCCCGGTTTTGTTTGGGGCTGAGTGGGATATAGATCTAGGAATATAATTGCTGGGTCTTACTATAATGTTATTGTAACTTTCCGAAAAATTATCAAAACGTTTTCCACAGTGATGGGTCATTTTACATTTCACTTGCAATGCACAAGAACTGCAAATTTCCCCACACCTTCGCCTGTACATGTTACTTTGCATGTTTTTAATTATTACTGAAGCCTTCCTTGAGAGTGTGAAGTAGTATCTTATTTGATATGCTGTCATCGGTTTCATCTGCATTTTTGTTTTTTAATTTTTTTATTAATTACAGTTTATTCACTTTGTATCTCAGCTGTAGCCCCTTCCCTCATTCCCTCCCAATTCCACCCTCCCTCCCCCATCTCCTCCCTGCCCCTCTCCAAGTCCATGGATAGGGGAGGTCCTCCTCCCCTTCCATCTGACCCTAGCCTATCCAGTATCATGAGGACTGGCTGCATTGTCTTCCTTTGTGGCCTGGCAACGCTGCTCTCCCCTCTGGAGGAGGTGATCAAAGAGACAGCCACAGAGTTCATGTCCCTTACTAGGGAACCCACTCGGATACTGAGCTGCCATGGGCTACATCTGAGCAGGGGTTCTAGGTTATAGCCTCATCTCCATTTTCTTAATGACAACTGATAATGAGGATCTATTCATGTTACTTTTTGGCCATATGTTTATTTTATTGGGGGAAATGTACAAGTTCTATGCCTATTTTTATTTTTTTCAAAATGTATTCATTATATATCCCAAATGAAGTCTCCTCCCTCAACTCTCTCTAGTCTCACCCTCCCTTCCTCTTATTCCCATCCCCTTCCCCTAGTCCACTGAAAGGGAGAGTTTTCCACCATTGCCATCTGCCCATAGCTTGTCAAGTCTCATCAGGACTGTGTGGATCCTGTTCCTCTGTGGCCTGGTAAGGCTGCATCATCAGGAGCAAGTTGACTGCTGCTTGATCTATGCCTGTTTTTAAACTCAGTGTGTTGCTTTTCTGTTGTGGATTTGTAAGAGTTCTGTATATAGCATATATATAGTATATAATTTATATACAGTATATATTATATGTACATTTACAGAGTATGAATACTGGGGACTTATCTAACACATGACTTACAAATAATTTCTCCCATTTTGCAGTCTTTTTATTTTCTTGATAACACTTCAATGGGCAAGTTCTAATTTTGATGAAGTTCGATTTATTTGTTTGTTTTTTTTTCTACTGTTGCTCATGATTTTCATGTCATATGAGAAGACCCATGCCAAATCCAAAGTCGAGGTATTGAGGTGCCCACATTAAGCACATTTATCCTTCCCACACTGTATTTGAAAAAAAAAAGTCACACGGGATAGGCAATCTGTAAGTAGCTACTGTATTTCATTTTATGGGTGTTCTGATTAGTCTCACATCTGAAGAATCTGTATCTGAAACCTTCTGAGGGCAATGCTGTGTCTGGTTGGAAAGTCTTCCACTGCGGAAAAGAGTCATACGACAGCACTTCTTTCTTATTTTAACTCCACCCAGAATCTCATTCTGTCATTCACAGGAAGCGTGTGTCTCAGGCATTCCCTCCCATGAGACCATGGATCAGACAACGGAGCCCATCTTCTCAGATGTGAGACAAAAGAGAGCACGTGTTTTGATATTAGAGAGATTACTACTACGTTTCACAGAGCTTTCATAAGTTATTTATTTAATCTCACAGAGCTTTGGTTTCCTTATATGTAATAAAAACTACCTTGTGGCTTTTGGGGGGGTTGTTTTATCTTGCTTCTTGGTACTTCTTTTATAGATTTTATTTATTCACTCTACATGCTGATTGCAGCCCCCTCCTCTCCTCTCAGCACCCCCCCCTTTGCTCACCTCTACCCCCATTCTCCCCTTTCCTTCTCCTCAGAGAAGGGGGAGGTCCCCCATAAGTACCAACCCTTGCATTATGGCTTTACAGTTACATGATGCTGATAAGGAAAGCAGCTTCCCCCACGCTTGGGAAACAAAGCTGTGCTCAGGACTGTTGCTGCTTTCCTCCACAGGGGTGGGGCGGGGGAAGCTCATGTGCAATGGCAATTGGGAGACCCTTCAACTTTTGCAGATTGCTAACATCTTTATTAAGAAGACATTCCTTTTGCCTTTGTAGAGGGGAACGGCTGCAGGGGATTGAACTCAGGGCTTCATTCATGCGAAGTATGTGTTTTGCTTCCAAGCCACTCTTTCCCTAAACAATTCCTTGTTTTCAAATGTGGTATGAGAGGCTTTCAGGTCACCAGTTTCTAAGAAAGTAGGAAAACAGAGGCCGAGAAGCAAATGTCTCTTACATATGGGTCAGCAGAAAGCAGCTGATTTTATAAGTGACTCTTTATCTTCTTAAGACCTTTGTAACATCCCCATTTACGTCAGACCCCCTCAGTACCACTGTTGGACTAGCTGAATTAGCAACACATGGTCTCTTTCAATCCTATATGGTGTTTTTTTCTTTCTTAAGTGAGAGTCATGATGTATTCTCATTATCTGCAGTAACCCAAGTGGGTCCAGGCCCACCCTCTCTCTCGCAGCAGAGTGTAGCTATCCGCTGATGCGTCTCTGTGCAACTATGGCTGTGGTGCTAGTTTGGGCTTACAGACCGTCAGAGAGACACTGGGCACAGTGTCAGTGGTGATGGTCAGTGGCCTGCACAAATCTGTTTGTGTTGGAATGTGCATTCCACCGCTCAGTGCTCTAAGCTCATGATCTCAATTATGTCTATGGCTTTACTGAGTCCCTCCCATTAAGCTCTTTGTCACAGCATTCTGCTTCCCATTTAGCGCCTAAAATGTAGTGTGTCATCCAGAAAGTCCAGGTAATATTCTTGTTGAGGTGTTTTAGCTCAGTCCACTGAAATACATGGAGCCACGTCTAGATATGAGATGCTTCCATTTTCTAGCCTTCCAAGAAGTTGTGGACCTCTGAATTTCCAAAAAGTATTTTTTTTTTTTAATTTTTGAATATGAGATTTTGGGGAAAAAAAACTTCTTTGTCTCCATTATGGATTACGATCAGATTACCCAAAAAAAGACCCCTCTATGGAGCAGCTTACCCGCTTGTTAACACACTGTGCATTGCCCAGCAAGCTCTCCTTGTCATCTTAGTTTCTCCCTTTGCAGATGTAACTTCTAAATCCTTCCCAGCCGCTCTCAGTATCGGATGCGCGGATGCGTACACAAAGGTGCTTTCCAAAGCTACTGAACACACTGAGCAGCGTCTCTATCTGCTGTGTGGCTATTCAGTCATGCCCCCATTGAGAATTATTTTATTCCTGTTCTTGGTCTTTCAGTCTTGGGTGAGTCTTTCCAGTTGACTCCTGCGGGACTTACTGTTTCTCTTCAGCCTAAGCTTCAGCAAGTGAATTTACAGTGGACCGCCGCAGGCCTTACTCATCAAGAAGTAAATGGGGTATTTCAGATAGAGATCAGCAGAATTAAAAAGTCCAACATCATATGGGTGGTGAGTACTTTTTGACTTAATATCTTAAAAATTCTTTTCTCATGGGGAGCCTTCTTAGGAGGCTCTTTACTTGGCTGAGGTGCAAGTCCCCGCACTTAGTATCTGCCAACACAAGGTTCTAATGGACTGCACGGGACAGGAACTAGGTGTCCTGTGTTCCCTGGAATGTGAGTTTGCTAATAAATGAATTAACTGATTAAATCCTTCTTGAGAGATGGAGGCCAGAGGATCAGGAGCTCAAGACACCCTGGGCTACAGAGTAAGTTCGGGGCCAACTTGGACTACGTGAGCCTTTGCATCAAAACAAATGAAAGATAATCTTTCAACTTTTTTTTTTTTGCTTTGTATTATTTGTGGTATATTTTCACTCATCTTCATTCATATAATGGATGTGTCTATTATTTCTAACACAGCCTTATCTAAGAGCACATTAGTCACAGGCATTAGATATTGTTATGAGAATATTAAGTACAATTTGTCAAGGCACCTTAGAATTCTACTTGAGTAAAGGACACAGAGGACAGAGATGAAGACCCATCAGTCCCACTGAGGTCTCCCTTCTCTTGGGTAGCAAATGCTTAGCATGTAGAGATCAAGAATGCCTATCCTTGCAGTTAAGCCTGTCACTAACATTTAAATCTTTAGCCCTTCTCTATATCCAGTACCGCATCTGAAGCCGAAGCAAGTGGCTAAGGTAAATAAAATCTGACTCAGTTTCTTAGAGAATAGAGCAGGTCTTGCTGCCTTTTCAAAGGGCATTTTCCCACAGTGGCAGCTGTGGGGCACGTGATGTCACCGTAGCACTGCAGACCTGTCATAACTAGCTGTCCATTTTCCACTATCAGCATATCTTCCAACCACCTTCCCTAAAATGGAGAAACCTCAGCGTTGTGGTTCTGATGAGTATTGGTTGGTGGGAACACTCAATAAAACTCTTATTGGACAAAGAATTGTCCAAAAACAGAAGGTTTAGGGAGAAGTGCTGAAGAAATTTTGGAGCATTAACGCTTATCACCAAAACAGAATAGCATTAATGTAGATCAAGAACTAGATTAATAAAAAAAAAAGAACTACATTACTGTAATGTAGTTCTGTATTTCTCTAAAAGACAATACACATTAGTTCTCATATTAAGAAAAACAAGGAGAGTTAGCCATGGAACAGGTGGATCCCATTCCTTGTTTTCTCAGATCTGAGTTCCTACTGGCTTCACAAAACACCGTCTCTTTGAATGGGAAAGCAGCATATGGAAATTATTTCTGTAATTTATGAAGGGATAAGATCCCAAAGGGTGGACCATTACACCATCTGTTTATTTCACTGAACTCAAAAACCCACAGCCACAGCCTCAGTACACAGTGACAAAAACCAGAACAGGGATATTTGTGTGCATCTCAGGCTCAGTGTCACAGGGAGATGTCCCCATTCTTCAGCTCCACGGCCAGACAGAGAAGATGGTCACATACTACAGCCAAAAGGTGCCCTTGTATGGCTCCTCCCACAGAGACACGAGACCTTCCTTCAGTTAAGGAAGAGGACACACTTCCTTCTGGAAATTCTTTGCTTGGGAAGTTGCTAGTTGTGCAAGCTAGGAGCCCCATTGCCACTTACACTGTGGGGACGTCTTACAGTCTCATCATTTGTTGTACTTCCAACAAGCCAGAAAAAAAAAAAAAAGCATATTGACCTAGGTGCCCATGGTTAGACTAGGCCACCTCCCTGACAGTGCTGGCCACACAGAGCCCTGCTGACAGCCACAGTCCATGGCGCTGCCCTGGGCCAAGCTTCTGCTCTTCCTTCTAGGACATTTTCTGTATTCTCTTGTCAACAGCAAGAGAAGGCTCAAGCTTGGAAAGAGGCCTGTGGTATGAGTCATTAGGGGTAAGACTCATGCCTCAGCAATGAGTCAGTGGCCTCGGATATATTTCTGTGACTATTTGTGTGCCAATTGCTGTGACCCACCAAGGTCTGCAAGGGCTATATTCAAATTGCCATTTCAATGCGTGAAAGCAAAACAAAGAAACTTTATCACCTTTTCTTAAATCACTAATTTGACTGATGTAGTCAAAGTTTATCTTCTTCATTGACAAGGCTATAAAGACTACAGAGCATACATTGAGGTTAGATAAAAGTCACACAGTGCCTAGGGAAACATGACCCACTGCATATTAATCAAGTGATTAAATTACTCCACGAAGAGTACTGGACTGTGGGCTTACATCAGGTATTGTGCAAGATGTGGGGGTTTAAAAGCTGACTGCACAAATGGGATGCTCTAAATGTGTGAGGGGTGTAAGGGTCACTAGGTTAGGCCTAATTTTCTCCCACAATTTCGATGAAAGATTCTTCGAGCCAAGATATAAAAGAGGAGTTGAAGTTAATTTAGCATGAAAGATGAGAACACGATCTCTGGAAAAACTCAATGGGAACAATCAGAGGCCGTCAGAGAGGGATACAGGAGCTCTGCCAGATTGAGCTGCCAGATTTGAAGGCAGGATACAGTGTGTGGGCTCAGCGCATATGGACACGGGTTAGGGCAAGCAGGTGCAGGACAAGACCACCCAAAGCCATGGGTAGAACACACAGCTTACTGGCTTGCACCTCATAACTTGTTCAGCCTGCTTTATATAGAACCCAGGACCACCAGCCCAGAAATTGCACCACCCACAATGGATGGGCCCTCCCCATTAATCACTAATTAAGAAAATGTCCTACAGGTTTGCCTACAGCCTGATCTTATGGGGTAATCTTCTCAATTGAGGTTCTCTCTTTTCAGATGACTCTAGCTTGTGTCAAGTTGACATAACACTATCCAGCACAGAGGGCAAGGGTTCTGGATGGCCACACTGAAGAAAGTTAGTTCCTGGAGCTCTGGGGGCTTCAAAGAATAAATAGTGCTCTCTGCTCCCTTGGGTCCATGCCTGTATCACATATTAATTCCAGGAGGGCTTTGATATGGGTGGAGATGAGAAGAATGTAAAGGAAAGGGCAGGAGATTCTCTAAGAACCTGAGAATGTAGGAACCTGTGCGGCTCTACAGGAGAGCTCTCTCTGAGCATGTGTGAGGCACTGGGTTCCATCTTCAACACTGAAATCTTTTAAGATGGCTTCCTGAAGGAGATGGAGTACTATCTGGGCTTCAATAATGCAGATAATTCCTAATGCAGAGGCAAGTGTAGGACCCTGAGCCAGCAATGCCTCATCAACAGATACTGAGATGCTAAAAAACACCTCAAAAGTGTCCAGTCTTTAAAGACAAGATACCTTCAAGTTAGTGGTACTTAGACTGTGGAAGCCTAGAAAGCTAGAGGAAGATATCATGTCACCACTGAAGTTGATCAAATTTGAAACTAGAGATTCTAGTGTGTTAGAAAGATTAAGGCTCAGTTCACCTTGAGTAGGGTCCTCGAAGAGCAGTATGAGGAATGCTGTTTGATTGAAACTGAGGTCTGAAAGCTGGAGCTTTGTGGAAGTCTGTGGTCCATCTGGCCACCACATCTAAAAAAACACAAGAGAGAAAAACAAGAGATACTTCCAGCAATGTTGGTGTTCCCAGGTTGCCATGAAGGATTAACCCATTCTGTCAAATTTAGCTAGTGTGTCCTAACCTTGGGCAAAATAAATATTTAAAAATACCAATAGATATTGCTTACTTCTAAAAATAAGTACTCAACTAACTAGATTTCTAGAATTGTCTTAGTAATCTTTGTGTGACCAGCTTGGTTGAATATCTGTCTCAGATCTTTGATGCAAGGCTTGAATGATTTCTCTCTCCTCTCTTTTGATCTGTATGAGCCCCCTAGAGAATGTGACAGTCGATGAGAAAGGGGGGCATAGCTGCCACTGCAGAGACATCAGAACAAGGGACTGATGGTTAGGTAGGAATTGACTTAACTTAGAAGAAGGTGGAGTTAAAATGGGGTAGAAGCTTGTACTTTGGAATAATTCAGGTTGACCTGATTTTCAGGATTGTAAAATGACTGTATATTTTTAAATACTTCCTTTATTTTTAGGAGAACTATAATGCCACTGTGAAGCAGAATCAAACTCTTCATTGGCACTGGAAGTCTGATATCCCACTGGAATGTGTAACACATTTCGTAAGAATAAGGGCTATGGTAGACGATGTCAGGTACCCGCCACAGAGTTCCTGGAGCAGCTGGAGTCCCTGGAGAGAAGTTAGAGGTATGAAGTGAAGTGGTTACAAGTGGAGTGGTCACAAGAATAATCAGAGTTAGTTTCAGTCCAGGTCTGCTCCTGCCCTTGAGGTATCCAGGCACCAATGTACACCAGGCCAGCCTGGAAGAAATGAAGTAGATTAGTAGAATCTTTGTTGGTGAGTTCAGAAGAAACAGCCTATTTCACAATAGTTTTCAGTGAAATAGCTCTTTTTATTGGGGATGAATAAGGGCTATGGGTAGTGGGTAGAGGTATTCGGAGTGAGTGTACATCATTGGCTGAGGCCAAGCTCCATGGAATACTAGCTGGACATGTCCTTATAAGGAGAAGTAGGTTTAACCTGAATCCTGGCCCACCAGGCTATGTGACCACCCTCAAAGGTGGCAGAGGTGAGGTCATACAGAGCACGTGCAGGCCCAGAGCAAGGAATGAACAGTCCTCCTTTTCCTGCTGATCTCAGGACAAGATTTTGGGGGTTTGGACACGGTTTAACCTCACTCTTGCTTTGGATTGGCTCCTCCAAGTCACACTTCTTTTTGGCCCCACAATTTAGTATAACTCAGAGATCAGTAATATTTCATTCCCTTTAAAAGACTCTGAGTTGACACTGGCATTATTTTCATTCGGTCATAATAAAACTAAAAACTGGACTCAAAATTCCCATGGAGATCTAGATGTCTGAAATTTTACCTCTGAATATCTTCATGGAGGTAATTATGTGATTTATATAATTTTGTATTTATATTCTAAATATGCAAAACATGTTTACTTTAAAGTTGTGCATGTATTTTTATTAAAGCAGCACAAATATATATATATATATATATATATATATATATATATATATATATATATGCATTTGGAACAGATATTAGGAAAGTTTCCGTAAAGGACCCAATATTCTCTTTGTGATTTTAACACTTATGTCTTCAGAAAGCAGCCCTAGAAAATGTGTATACAAATGAGGGAAATTGTGTGTCAATAAAACTTTATTTATAAAAACAGATGGCAGGCTTGACTTAGCTCATGTCTTGTGATTCACCAATCCTTGATTTAGAGGCAGGGAGCAATATGGGAAGAAGGAAAGCTGCTTTTCATTGCAGTGACAGAATTGTGGACAAATAACATTAACAACCCCTTAGTTTTTTAATCACTGAACATTGTTGTAGGTAAAATTTAGATCAGGCTTTGCCATAGCGTCTCATGTTCTATTTGGCTGCAGGCCAGATGAACAACAATAGCATTTCTATTCCTCATTATATTGTATGAAATTCTACCAATATAATCATTCCTTTGTCAAGCATTGATGCAAAGTTATTAACTCCTACTGACAACCTATTAACCCAAGAATAGTTTAGTGCACACGTTGATTGAGGAGAGGTGCTCCACTATGATGGAGGAAGCCATGACTTTGGAGCTGGGCAAGTTTCAGTTGTGTTCAAGTCTACAGTCTACAGTTTTAAACACTACACATTGGTTTAGCTATTACATGGACACTAAGAAACAGGCTTTGTTTTTATTTCCACTTCACAGACACATAAAATAAAGTTCAGGGAAAGTAAAGAGACTGCATAAGCCATGTACTTCACAACCGTGTCTTTCGGCTGAAATATGTAGAATGAGAGTAAGAAATCCAAGCATTTTGGCACATAATATTGGTGTTCAGGAGGCTGAGCCATGGGTTAACATAGATTTCAAGGTCAGCTTGGGTGGACTATGTAGTGAGTTCAAGGCTGGACAAGAATAAACAGTGAGATCCCATCTCAGAACACACAAACAACAGTGAGGAAAAGACATAAACATGTTATAAACAACTTTGGTAAAGCTGACTAGACTTCCCAAAACCATAACTATTAAATTTATACAAGAGTAATTGGAAATCCTGACTCTTACAGGGCTGTTTCACATCCGTGGTTGTTCAGTAGAATCATTTAGAGATTTTTAAAATCTCTTCAGGGCACTTAGCACAGTTGAGGTCAGTGATAGCAGTATCTAGTGGCCTGATAGGTGACCAGCTACACCAGGCTCAAGAGAGAGGTGAGGTAATGAAGCCTGAGTGGCAGGAAGGGAGGAAGTTTCTGGCAGAAGGCCACCTAGAGGGAGACACTAAAGAAGGTACAGCAGGGTGGAAGTTTCTCCAAGAGTTCTATGGATTTTGATACATCAGAGGTGGCACAGAAGACAAGACTGGAGAAAAAGTAGACGAGTTGGGTGAGCACATCTCTGGGAACGGGGAGGAGAGGTGCTCCACTATGATGAAGGGAGCCATGGCTTTGGAGCTGGACAAGTTTCAGTTGTGTTTAAGCAATTTAAGGGAGAGCTTGTTCTGGAGCATAGTTCAGGGGTGCAGTCCATGATGGCAGAGGCGGTTGGGTTGTCAGGGGCTTACAGCAGCTGATCACATCTCACCACAAGCAGGAAACAGAAATGCTGGTGCTCAGCTCGCATTCCCCATCTCCTACAGCCCTGGACCCCAGCCAGGGACTCGTGCCCCACAGTGAAAAGGTCTTCCCATCTCCACCAACCTAATTGCCATCATCACTCATAGACACGCCCACTGGCTCAAGCTGACAATAATAGAGGATCTCCCAGGGATTCTGAATCTCAAACTGACAATCACAGAGGCCTAGGAGTAACACCTGAATATGATTTTACTATTGACAAGTTGAGCAAACTTAGCTCAGAGTAGCTGCCTATCCTGCTGTTGAGTGGTCCTGAGAATGGCCGAGATAAGGAACACAAATGCCTCATAGAGGGCTTCCTGCATGGTGGGGACAGCCACAAACCGCAGCACCACCACAATAAAAAGTAATGATGGTGATGTTATTTTAGCTGGGACACTATGACAAAAGGTACCGTGGTGGAAAGGATTGGTTTGCCCCCACCAAGAGGCCCAGGAATCATGTGAAAGTTTAGGCATCTCTTTTCCTCAGAAGGTAGAATAAAATGATATTACCTTTAGAGAATGAGAGGGTTTGTGTCTTGAAATCTGAGTAAGATTCTAACCAAGGCCGTTTACCTTGCAGAACACGTTTCAGTTAAACCTGATACATTATTGATATATCCTGAAAAAAAACTGTTTGAAGAAGGCTCCAATGTCACCATCTGTTTAATGTATGGACAGAATATGAATAATGTATCCTGTAAGTTGCAAGAAGAGCCGATCCATGGAGAACAACTTGATTCACATGTGTCATTAATGAAGTTGAATAATGTAGCTTTCCTTAGCAGCACAGGGACAAACATCAATTGCCAGGTCATGAGAGGAACTAAAAAAACATTTGGTGATGTTCTCTTTGTCTCAAGTAAGTATTAAAGCAGTGGTTCTCAACCTTCCTAATGCTGCAAATCTTTAATACAGTTTCTCATGCTGTGCTGACCTCCCACCTATAAAATTATCTTCTTTGCTACTTTGTAACTGTAATTTTGCTACTCTTATGCATCACAATGTAAATATCTGATATGCAGGATATCTGATATGTGACCCCTGTGAGCTTCGTTTGAGAGCTGCGGTATTAGTGTTAAGCCTCTTTCCTTCACATTTCCTATGAAACACCTTGGATCTCCTTTGCCAGTAGGCAAAGAAATGCATTCACATGTGGTTTTATTTTTCTTTAATTTCACAAGTCTTCCAAAAGAGGTTGTGAAAATAACACACTGCAGCAATACTCCCAGGATGCCCTATTGTTCACAGATGCTTACTACCAGTTCTATTCCTAGAACCAAGTGTTAAAGGAGAGAGATTTCAGGATATGACCCGGACCACTGAGAATATATTCATCTTTGCCTCAAATCAACTGAGCTGAAATTCTCTCAGATTGATGGAGGGTGGGGTGGCTCTGTAGGCCAGCCAACCATGAAAAGGTGATACACAGAGGACCAAAGACCTATGTTGATCTTTTCTCCTGGCTAAGCCTGTCTTCTTGGTCATTTCTGTGAAAGGCATGGTGATGGTTTAGAGAATCCATGAATATGGGTGGATTCTAGCCCCAAGGTGTTAGTTTGACAATAGTGGCCAATAGTGTTCTTTACTGAGTGGTGTATTTCAGTGGAGTGAGAGCATGCTGACTTTTCTGGCGGTCGCAATGTGTCTGTGTGTGTGTTCTTAACCATAGGACAGTATCTTAGACACCTTTCTCTATTGCTAGAGGAGGTAATTCCAGGTCTGGATGCTTCTGCCATCTAAGTCCCCTACTGTAGGCTCTGGGAATAGAAGTGTTTCTACATTTTTGAGGAGCATTGCCATTCCTGGGACTCTCTACCTCTCTACCCCCCCCCCATACACACACACTGTAGAAGTGAACCATTCATAGTCTGGCTGACATCTAGGCTTTAATGGAAGCCATAAAACCAAAATGGAGCGACAACCCTCCTTCAGATAGACACAGTGTCAACCTCATGTACAATATTGACCACTCATCCCCAAGATACCCCAGAATGGAGAGAGACAAACTTGAGGACACAGCTGAAATGAGCCTCTCTGGGGCTCTTGATCTGCTGATTTTCATCTCTTGATCCGTTCATTGTTTGGGGGGGACTGTGACTTCAGGCCAAAAACAGAACTCTCCTTTGACTTGTCATTCAATGAAAGGACTTAATTAGATCTTTTGTCTTTTCCTTTGTATGTACAGAAGTGCTTGAGGAACCCAAGAATTTTTCCTGTGAAACCCAAGACTTTAAGACTTTGAAATGTTCATGGGAACCTGGGGTAGACACTGCATTGGCTTGGTCTCAACAACATTCCCAAAGCTACACTTTATATGAATCGTGAGTCTGCTCTGACTTCATCATCTTAAGGTTCTTCCTTGTTTAATAGTCACATGACAAGCAATTCTCTCTTAGAGAAGCACATGCCCTTAAAGTGTCTTTAGGAAGTGCCCAACTCTACTTCATAAAAAACAAAAAAACAGAGCACAAGCAGAGCTACACACAGACACTGCAGGAAATGTGTGTACATATTTCTCTTTGTCTCCACAGGGCTATAGAATCTTCTATCTGATGTGCTCTGAAAGAACATGTACAATAAAAATTAAAATAATCAATTGTGTATCTTTATACTAAAATAGTCCTATCTGTTGGCATGAGTTGTCCCATTTTTTTCTAAATTTTTAAGAAGACTCAACTAGATTAATCGATATACCACTCACAAGGAAATTTCATCACATATAGAAATTCACTGAGATATTTTCATTAGTGGCATCCATTGGTGAAAGTCAATGAATTTACAGTTTAAAAGTCCCAAGAAATCAGGATACATCTGCTTTGATGGAATTATTGAAACCCTGTCTTTTCTGTCTTGTTTTGTTCCATTTTTGAAGGTTCTCTGGGAGACGTGAGCTTTCTAACCACAGAAACTCGCATAACTGGCAAATCACTGAAAAGTCACAGGAAACATATAACTTCACACTCACCACTGAAAACAACCTAAGAAAAAGAAGCGTCAACCTCATCTTCAACCTGACCCATAGAGGTGAGACGGGATATGCCACAGCCCATGGAGGCCACCTAATATACCATTTTATACTGTGATACCTGTGCAGTAGATGCTAGCCCCGTTCACAACCCAAGTGAAACTAATCTTTGTGCTTCCATTTTCACACTTACCTTCACTGATGTGTGTCTCCTGACGCACTTGCTTTGATCATGTCTCAAGTATCAGTGAGCTCTCTGACAAACTCTACAGCTAGCATTCTGGCATATACTTATTGCATGGTCTATCCCAGAACCTCTCTCTACTCTTCGGCTAAAATTGTCTGTTGCTTTAAGTTGTGTGTAGGAATGTGGATGCGTGTTTTCATTTCCTATTTGTTCTAAGGATCTGAGAAGTTTGGGCCTTATTGTATATCAAGCCATCTACAAGCAATCTAGTAGTTATTTTTATAAATTAAGTTGTCATGATGTGTTAGCATGGGGCTTATTGCTGTGGTCTCTTAACACATTCTCCCATGAATTTGATAAACTTTGTTGCTCCACTCCCTACTAACATAAAGAAGGCTAGTGGATGCTCAAAGGTACTGGCCTTGTGCATTTCCCCATTATTAAACACTAGATCTTTTTGCTTAGTTGCCACAGATTTTTTTTTTCTTTAAAGTATAGCAATTGTAGTGGAGTTTGTCTATTTTAGGTAGATATTTTTCAGTAAGATGGTATGTTCTTTCAGCATGGAGTTATAGATGTTTTTTAAAATATATCTTTGAGGTACAGTGTTCTGTATTTGCTCAAGAATCTGTCCTATTGCCAGACAATGAGCATTAAGGAAGATTAAAGGCTGAATCAGACTTATTACCTCCTTTCCTGAATGCTCCTCAGAAAGTACAATTATCTATTTGTTATATCTGTAATGGGTACCACTTTCTCTCGAATTCTTCTTACTTTAGAAGATCATTCCTTTTACCTCCTGTTTACCTAAAAATCTACTCGCTATGCATCCTCCTCAATCCCAAAGTTCTTTCTTGGTTCTCTGCTCATATTATTCAATTTTGTCAAAAGTTCAACTATCTCGACTACTTTTAAAACCAATTTTTGGCTATCATTAAATGTGTTTTTTTGCCTTTTTATGTGCCTTGTTATGATAACATATCCCTTGTCTGTTGTTGAATTTTCACTTTACCCTTGTAACCTAATTTTCTTTGCTTTTTTGAATTTGGTCTGCTGCTCCTTTTATTTCCTGACCGTCCCACAAATAAGAAATAAAACCAAAAACTCTCAGTGAAAAGTCAGTTTGGGACATCTGAAACAAACCAGGAAGTTTTGACATTTTAATGCTTTCTCTATGAACTATGGATGTTCCCCACTCAATTCACAAACTAATCCACAAATTATTAGGGTCTTTAAAAATCTCAAACGGATGACATTTTTGGATAGTAATTTTGGACAGAACTTCATTTTAATCATAAATTTCTGTGCCATCTGTGTTCATTGAACTTTCTGAGGTTGGGTTGGGGGTCTTGGACCTGGCTGTCAGCAGTTTACCCGTGAATAAAACATCCTCCCCCTAAAGCCTTGGCGTGCATAATCTAGGATGGCGCTGATAATTTACAGCTTCCGTAGGTGCCACTTTCTTCTGAATTCTTTCTACTTTAGAAGCACATTCCTTTTGCTTCATTTGCTTAAGAATCTAGCCATTGTGCACCCTCACTCCTGTGGTCCTTTCTCAGTTTGTGTTCTGTCTTTGCTCTCCTTACTCAAGTTTAGCGAGATTGAATAATGACGCTGCATCAGGGCAGTGCATGTGTCAGTTCAGGGTGCTACTCAGTCCTCCCTTACACACTATTGTTTGATTTCTCATTGTATTTCCATAAGTTTTTGCTTAATATATCTTGAGGAATTTTAAAATTAGGTTTGCATCTAACATGTCTGTATATTCTGTATGCTAACAGCAAGACTTCCTATATCTTCCTGAAACTTGTGGTTATTGAAAGTCCGTGGTCTGGTTGCTCTAAAAAACTGCTGCTTTGCTTTGCAAGTCACTCTGCGGACTTTCTGTTGACAAGTTATGAACGGCTCCGGCACCTCATACTTTAGCACATGAACTTGAGTTCCTCTGCAAGCATCTATTGTGTTACTGGGTCACAGATGTCAGAAGATGGATGAGGATGCGAGAACAACCCAGTCTCAGCAGCTCAAATCCTAAAGTGTGAAAAATCTGAGGATAGAGAACTGTAATTAACCACTCTTCCCTGTAGCAAACAGACCCTCAGATTAGGTTTCCATCTCGCCCCAGTCCTTCCACCCCCATCAAGCAAGAAAGAAGGGCAGGGACAGATCATGTGACCATCACCACAGCCTGTGGTTTGGCTTAAGAGCAGCTTGGATTCTCCACACCCAATTTTAGTCAAAAGATTGCCATCTACTGGCCAGATGGCTGCTGTGGCCCTCACTCTGGTTTTGGTTTGACAAAGCTATCAGTCAGCCTTGCTGAACGGTCAATCTGTAGGTTTTAGATTCTCCACATAGACCTAGGAAGAGCTTAAGCATCTTGATGGGTGACTCAACCCTTCTGGTAACCAAGACATTTGTTCATTGGGGGTAATTGGTCCCCACCTTAAATTTCATTGAATAATGAAGCTCTGTGAATCCTGTCTCATTTCACTGGTGGCATTTGCATGTAACCAACTAAGAACTGGTAGTTCACACGACAGTGGCACATGTAATGCTCTGGTTATCTGATGTCTGGTCTAAGAGATGTGTCCAGCAGCAATCAAAGAACTTGACAATGCTGGCAGTCCCGGGAACTTGGGAAGCTGAGATGGACGATCATGAGTTTGAGCCTAGCCTTTGTAATAAATACATTGAGACCCTAAAATGAAGGACAAAACAAAAAAGAGTGGAGCACGGTTTGGGGGGTCAATGCACAAGCCCCAAATATGAAAGTTTTACATACCTGGTGGCAGTTTTCTGTTGTCATACTCTCTCCTCATCACACTTGGAGGCTCTGGACATCTGTGACAATTTGCAGACTCTAAAGGTTTTGAGAGTGAGAGTGTGAGGGTTGGGCCATAACTTGCTGAATGGCTTGCAAAGCGTCCTGTAGCACGAGGCTCCAGGAGGTTTCGCACCTTGTTGAGGAGGGCCAAAATGACATGGAGATTGTGTGTAATGCTTCTGGGGAGAAACTCAAATGTTCCTTAACTCCTTTTTATTAGGGTTAATCAGGCCAACCAACCACTTTTTTAAAATGGGAGACTCTTGGCTTTCGGCTCCTATGACCCTGGAATTTGGCATGCTATAAGAAGTCTGCTATCTGTCTTCATCCTCAGAAGAGCTTTTTGAATAGTCAACTTGGTTGTCACACAGTGACAAGGTTGTTTGAAACATTTTCTTAAATCTGTGTCAAGTCCCATATAAACAAGGTCGTGTCCTGTTCTCTATTCCTTATGCAGGACAGTGGTTGTTGAGTAACCTAGAACTCAGGTGACAGGCACAAATGGACATGTCCACTGTGTAGGTAAAAGTCTCAGCTGGGAGGGGGATGCTCCCCAGACAGAGGTAACGTCGTATGCTAAGGATGGTCCATATTTCTCTGTCTGTACTGTACCTGATAATGAAAAGGCCTAACCCAGAAGCAGATAAGCAGATGAGTGCTGGGGTCACTTTTTGTCCTTTAACTGCTTGAGGTCATCAGCTTTATTATTTTTCTTCAAGCAACTAGGAAATACTCTGTTGTGGGCTCCACTATCCAAAACCACAGAAAAGTCTGAATTCTCTGATTTTTCCATGTGATGTTTATAGCCTATACCCATTCTCCATCTTTCCCAGGCGACTCCCAACCAGGGTTTCATTTCCCATACTGTACTTTCTGGTTCTAAAATTCTTAATTGGTTCTTTTTTTTTTTCTCATATTATTATTTAGTTTACCCTTCATTCTACACGCTATTCTCTGAGCAGAGAGGTAGAAATTTAAAGGGCGGTTTGATACTATGCTCAGCTCACAGAATGATTCTTGCCAGACTGGTGGTCCCAAGCATGTGTTTTCCTCTCTGGTGGGCCATAAATCCACGCATAAAGTTGTTGGCTACCGCTATGGCGTTACCACTGTCACATCTGTAAACATCTCACTGGACTGGGCTTTATTAATATCCACTGGGATCACTGGTGGTAAGGTGTTCATTGGCTCACCCCCCCCACCCCAAACACACACACAGCAGTCTGCATGGCACCTCCCAGGAAGCTATCTAGCAGCAGGAAGCTTTCTGGTGACGATTGACTTGATTGCCCCATGTCCTGTCACTAATGTGTGTTGCATCTTCAGTAATATGATCTTACCATAAAGTTCTACTGGGCAACCAAGAGCACTGGTGAGAGCCGGCACTATTTTAAGATGCTCTGGGACATCTCCGATCAACAACTTGTGGGAATGTGCTGGGGTTTTGTTTTTGTTTTTGTTTGTTTGCCAATGTATGGCACCTGGGATGAGCATAGGGTAACTCCAACTGAACTTTCAAATGAAAAAAAAAAAATTCCATATACGGTGCTTATGACTAGTTGTTTTCTATGTGGCTTTTCAAACATCCTTGGTGTTAGTTATCTCTCCAGACCCCTCCCATCCTCAGTCATACCTCTTCTTCCTGAAACCTACCTCTTTGTTCCCCCTTTCTTTTTTCCTGTTGCTAGTTTCAGTTTCTTTGAACAGTTTGGCTTTGGCTCACCGACTTTTCTCAAACTCTCATGTAGCAGTTCTATCATATCGGTCATTTGGAGGCTGACATTTGTTAATGATCTTTTCCCTTGGCAACTGGTGACATTATTCTGGAATGTTTTGCATTTAACTTGTTCGGGGTTATTCCTTGACGTTGTTAACGTTACTTTAGTTAGACTTAGACCGTATTATAACCTTTCTCTACGGGCTGCCATCTTGAAGTTTTGACTCTCCTGTACTACCTGACTGATTATATTTAATTTTAAGAGTCTGTGTGTAGTTGCTTTTTGTATTTTATTTCAGTGATTAACATATAAAGCAATTAGTGAGTGAAAAAGATTGTATACTTGACATAATACATGTTGACGGCAAGCCCAGGGATGTTTGCATTTTTTTAAACATAAGCAAAAAGCAATGGTGAACAAATAGTGATGAAATGAATTGCTTATTTACTGAACTCTGTTTTGGTTATGCTTGAGTTCTCTTTTTGTTTCTTTTTCTTTTATTGACAGTTCATCCAAAGGCTCCTCAAGATGTTACCATTGAAACTATAAGTGCTACAAAAGCCAACATGACTTGGAAAGTTCAGACCTATGGAGACAAATACACACTTTTGTGTCAGGTTGAACTCCAACATGAAGGAGAAGTGATATATGTAAGAGCTTTCTTTGTTTACTATTTAAAAATCCTTGATTTACCTAAACGGAAAGGTAGCAGAGATCAGATTTTTTTTTTCAGCTTGGGTGGTACATACCTGTAATCCTACCATTCAGGAGGCACACACCTGTAATTTTACCAGCTAGGAGGCTAATTCAAGACATCCCAAGTTTAAAGTTGCCTTTAGCTACACAGTGAGGCTCTATCTGCAAAAACAACCAAAATGCAAACAAAAAATTGCCTTGCTTCAGACCACACTGCTGTGCACACCTGTAACTTGAGAGGCAGAATCAGGAGGATTATTACAAGTTGGAGGCCAGCCTTATGCACACAGTAAGTTCCAAGCCAGGCAGGGCTGCATTATAAGACCTTGCTCCCAAACAGAAAGAACCCAACAATAAGAAAAACCCACCAATCAGGCCTTTATGCCAACATTGGTTCATAGATGATCTGTTGAAAGGGGCCTCTGAAATTGATTTAAACATTTAGCATGAAAAAAAAAAAAAAAAAGACAGGGAAAAACTTTCCCCTTGAAGAAGATCTGGTCTTAATCCAAATTAGAGATCGCAGTGCTCTGATTTGACTTTGCAACACAAATGCAGCTCTAGTCTTTGTTTTTTCCTTCACTTTCTTAACTCAGGAGCACAATGTTTCCGTCCACATGAGCGCAAACCAGCTCTTGAGTGATCTGGAGCCGGACACGAAGTACAAGGCTCGTGTTCGCTGTGCAGGAGCCAACCGCTTCTGGAAATGGAGTGACTGGGCTCAGGAAACGTTCAGCACACCTGAGGCTGGTATGTGTGGCTCCCTGCCATTGAACTCACAGGTCTAAGTCTCAGAGCTTTCATTTGTGTCAAATGCTGAGAGGAAAATGTTAAAACAAAGTGTGTCATTCTTTAAAGCTGGATGAAAATGCCTAATAAGCAAGGCATTTGGTAATGGTGTTTCTTCCAGTGTGTGTCCTCAAGTCATCTCTTTACGATTGCTGGGTTTGCTTTGGATTTGGGTGTGGATCTTTAACTCAGGACTGGGACAAAAGGATGTTAGTGCCTTTGAAAGTACTGGCCTGATACCACACAGCACTAGGCTGTCCTTGGGAATGCCATGGTTTCTGGGACAGTCATCCTTATTAGTAAGTGATGCTTTTGGTGCTGGTACTCTGGGGCCCTCTCCAATTGTCTTTGGTACTTAAGGTTTCTTCAGGCCTGAGTGTGCATGAGAACTATGCCCCAGGATTTAGATGGGTGTCAGGAAATGAGCTGGCCCGGCCCAGCTCTCAACTCTTTCCATTTCAAGATAAGTCATGGCTGCCATCCATTTCCTAGATGAGGCAACTTGTAGGCAAGGGTTGAAGGAACTTGTTGTGCTTGTACTGTCAATGAACAGCAGATACATGATAAAGCAGGAGCAGCTCACCTCTAATTGTGACATCTTGTACTTTTTATTTCATACGCAGCAACTGTTCCTATTCTCCTACCATAGAGGAGACCACTAAGGCAGAGAGGCCCAGCAAGTGTCCGCACTGGGAGTCCCCGCCAGCAGCCTGGCCCCGGAGCACCAGGGCTGCAATAAGGCTCTGCATCCTCCCCCTCACTCTCCCTCTGTTGTGTAATTACAGCCTTGATGTCATGAGGACTCAGGCCCTAGCTTTGTTACTGTCAAAGGAAAGGTTGTATGTGCAGTTTTTCATCCCTTCTTGCTGTCTGCGTGTAGACAGCTGAGCTTTTGTGGCATTCTAGAAGTACCGTTTTAAAAAAGGAGAAAAACAAAGGCAAGTATTCAGCCTCTAAATGAGATGGCTATGGTAGGGGTCAGCTTCCCACTTTCACCCTGTGGTTGCTTCCTAGCTCACACCCACCAAAAATATGGTCATTTTGTAGGATGTGCAGACTTCCCAAGAAAAGCTGTAGTGGTATTCACCTCCGCTGTTGAATTATTAAATAACTAATTTTAATGCTGTCAGCTTCCTTTATATCTGTGCACATTTTATCAATGTTATAACTAAAGTGTTGTGTAAGGGGAAAACAGCAAAGGAGAGGACTGTCTTTGGATTACAATACAGCAAATATAAGAAGATGTATGCCTGCTTTGTATGAGGTGAGGGTGGGAGAAGATGCCTCAGTGGGTAAATGTGGATGCCACCAAGCCTGACCTCACTTTCCTCCCGTTTCATACCTGAGTTTGGTCCCTGAGACCACAAGGTAGGAAAAAAGAAGCAACCTCATCATGTTTTCCTCTGTCCATACGGGCAGCAAGACACTAGGACCCATACACATACACACAAACACAAGCACACACAAATAAGTAACCAAATACAAATTTTTAAAAGAAAATGAGTTGAATCTACTAACAGTGAATCTTATCTCCACTGTCCTCTTATCTCCTTCCAAGTGCTGAGAACTCCAGTGTTTAATTGGATTTTAACAACGTAAAATAGTATGCATGGAGTTAAATGACAGCATAGTAGAAGCCTAGTGTATTTAAACATAAAGCACTACCAACTGTACAAACCACCTTTTTTTTGTAATGATTTATAGACCAACTCAGGATTTGGGGTGGGATCTGATGCTGTCCTTACTTCCCAAGCTTTGTTTAGCAAGTTAAAATCTGCTCCCATGTTTTAAAGGCATATATGACCACCTTGAAGATTTGTGCGAAGTGTCAGGAACTGAAAGAAACGAATGAGCTGCTTATTGATTGCAGTTGGTCACTGTTTTCTAACACAAGGGTAGATTTTTGTGTGCTGTGCCTCCTCATGGCCCTGCTTTCATAGAATTTCAAATCACATCACTGTCCTCTCAAAAGAAAGGAAAGAAAGAAAGAAAGAAAGAAAGAAAGAAAGAAAGAAAGAAAGAAAGAAAGAAAAGAGAAGAAAAGAAAAGAAGGAGAGGAAAAAAGGAAGAAAAGAAAAGGAAGGAACATAAAAGGGTGAAGCAGGTTTATCTTGTTAAATTTATAACAGTTGATGTAACATGTTCATGTTACAAATAGACAACATTTTGAAGAAGACTTTCTTTGAAAAAGCTGAAGTCCAACGAGAGTAGCTGTAGTTTTACTCCCGACTCAGCTGAGAATGGATTTCTGCACATTCACAGGCTGACTGTAGAGACTTTCTGAGTTTGAGTCTGAGTTGTGCCCTTAGGACCTCACTGTAGAATGAAGCCATACCTGTGAGTCTCCACGAACCGGAAAAAGAGTGCCAGCTGCGTCCACTTTCTTGATTATCTTCTTTAGGTGTGTAGATTTCATTATGTTTATCATATCTTGTAGGTCTATATAAGCGAGTATATACCAAGTTTGTCTTTCTCCTTCTGGGATACTTCACTCAGAATGATCTTTTCTAGATCCCACCACTTGCCTGCAAATTTCATGATTTCCTCCTTTTTGATTGCTGAGTAGTATTCCATTGTGTAAAAATACCACAATTTCTGTATCCATTCCTCCGTTGATGGACATCTGGGTTGTTTCCAAGTTCTGGCTATTACAAATAAAGCTGCTACGAACATGGTTGAACAAATGTCCTTGTTGTGTACTTGGAAAGGGGCAGGGAGGAGACCAGGGAGGGAGTGTGGGGTTGGGGAGGGAATGAGGGAGCGGGATACAGCTGGGACACAGAGTTAACAAAATGTAACTAAAAAGAAAAATAAAATTAAAAAAAAAAAGAATGCCAGCTGCGCTCTCAGCAGACTCACCTCACCTGTAGCTGAGAAAGCCTGCATTTTCTCTATGCTGTTCTCCCATTCACATCAAAATACAACCATAAAAATACGATGGAAATTTTGGTTCTATGTAGAACACACAGTATTACGCAGGTATCGAGCAAAACAAATTGCAAATTAAAAACTACACACCTGTTTTAGTAGTACTTCCATCCATTTTTTTAAAAGTAAAAGTCAACCATGAAAAATACATTTTAGAAGTTTAAAAGAAATCACATTGATACTATCATTTTTGCATCACAGAAGCTTGCTTATGAGCATTTCATTGAACTTAGGCCAGCAACGTAAGCCTGAAAGTGACCATCAATCTCCTGAATAGGTCATGGCTGAGAAATTGTCAATCATGAGTGTAGTGGCTTTATTCTGCCTTCTGCATGTTTTGAACAATTAGCTTAGTCTCTCTGAACCTTATTTTCCTTATTGAGAAAATGGAGTAAATAAGAATGGCTGTGCTGTAAGAGAGGAAATGAGTCACTATGTAAAATGGTTGAAATGGGCATGGCACCTAATTACCATCCTATAAATTTTAGCTACTGTTTTATGCACTAAATCTGATCCCAAATAGTTTAAAGGTAGGTACCCAGAGTGGTCTTGGGTTAATAGACTAGTTCAGCTGGCTGGAGGTTCAAGGATCTGGGTTCAATTCCTAGTACTGAAAAAAATACAGAGAGTGATTAAATATACAGGTGATTAAGTATAGAGATGATAGATAGATAGATAGATAGATAGATAGATAGATAGATAGATAGATAGACAGACAGACAGGAGACAGACACAGAGAGTGATTCCTCCATATATCAATGGAGTGAGCACAAATACAATGCAAATCAATTCTCAGTTTCTGTAAATTTCTGCATTAAGGTCAGAGAGGAAAGACTGGAACATTTAAGCAGGTTGTTTCTGGGCTTTTATTTTCCTTTTCACTCTATAGAAAGTGTGTCTGGAGCTTGCCCTAAGACCCAGGCCCAGAGCGTGAAGCTAGGTTTAGAAATCAGATGAGCCAAGGCCTGGCTGCAGTGATTCCGTCTTCCACCATACAGTGAACTCTTGGAAGCAGAACATGGGGCCATGACTTGGGGAGCAGGCCTCAGGTCCACTGTATGCCCATAGGAGATAGATGACAGGGAGTGTAGGGGATGAAGAAGTCTTTCCAGGTTGTGACTCCAGTGAGGGATCAGGTGAAGGAAAGCCCCGAAGGGCCCCTGAGCTTATTGCCCCAAGGGCCAAGGTTAATGTGTTGTGGCTCTACCTTAGCCTTGCACGTGGCAATAGGTTGCTGTCTAGAAAAATAAAAATGGAAACCTTTCCTAACTTCTGGTAGAATTGTCCTGATAAATAAAAATCACTTAGTGGCTTCCAGATGCCATGGACTGGCCCAGTCAGAGTTCCACACCCTCGGGAAAAATCAGGCTTTCAGATATCAGGTTAGGCACAGATAGGCGAAATGACAGAGACCACACCAAGTAATGTTGGTTTGGATCAGCTGCGCTTTACTGAAGTCAAGCCAACATTTATATAGTGATTGCATAAAGAAGCACCTAAAGTTGACATATTTCCCGGAACATTTACAAAGTTTATATTTTAACTGAAGGCGATCTGGTGAAAGGCAGTGTCTTCAAACATCTTGGCCTAAAAGCCTCTTAAACAGAGCAAACATAGAACTAGCGTTATTGCTGCTAATTTAGTGAGTAGAGGGCCAGGGGCTGTTGAGCTAAGTCGGCTAAAGATTTACAACCCCCCTAGAGATAAGCACTGAGGGACCTCCTGTTTGTCTTGCTAAGGATTTACAATCTTTCCTTAGAGATAAGATGCTTGAGATAGCCTGTCTGTAAAACTCATAGTATAATATAAAACTCTCTGACCTCTTATGTTTGCCTATCTTCTTTTTGCCTCATCATAAACACCTGTGTTTGGTAATGGTTTTGTAGTAGTTTTACTGCAGTGGGAATATCCAGAGCATTTATCCTAATAGATCCTGATTAAACATTTTCTTTAGAAAGCCCTAAAACTCTTGTTCCTTTACTACCTACAGTGTTTGGTTTTTCCACAAGCAATTCCTGATGCTGAATCTGATTTATTACCTCTCCTAAAATTTTATTTTCCTTCTACTCTTATTTGCTAAAGCTTTTAGTAATCTATTAGAAATGTGTTTCCTTGAATAGTTAACTGTGCTGTTCCAAGAATCATAGAGAAACAGCAAAAAAGCTCATCAATCCAATCTTGCAACCAAGGAAGCGTGGGACTTTCAGAATACATCTTTTTGGCTTAGGTGGCCATGTTAGGGTTCTTGCCAGTGACTTCCAGGAAGCTGATTCCCATAGGAAACGTATCTTCCGTCTGGCAACATAATTTTATGCTTACATAGCACATTTTTATGTTTACACAGACGACTCTGGAGTTAGTGTGGTATCCAGAGGCTCTAGGGCTGACTTGTAGGCGTTGAGTTTCATATTGTTAATCCTTATCATTAAAGCACCTTCTGTAAACTTATGTGGAAATGTTCTTAATGTAACGTGGTATTCATATACAATGAATATAGACAGTGAAAATACTTAAAGCCCAAACTATGAGTGCTTTGTGAGCAGTGTGGCTGTGGACCGTGGATAGAAGTCACAGAAAGTGAGAGGGCTGGCTGGCAGGTCCTGAGGAGGATAGGTAATCCTCATGGCTTAGAAAAGCAGTTCTCAACCTGTGGGCCACAACCCCCAGAGGGTAGCATATCAGCTATCCTGCATATCAGGTATTTACATTATGATTCATAACAGCAGAAAAATTACAGTTATAAATAGCATAATGTTGATCTTGTATTATAATCTAATAGATTTGAAACTTTTGTATTTACGTATCCATGATTTAAAACTAGAATATGTGACTCTAGATGTAGTTTCGTATCTTGAGCCTTGAAAAAAGTTATAGTAGGCCTGAGTCGAACACATAGAAATATTTTTATGGCTGGGGGTCACCACAACACGAGGAACTGTGTTTAAGGGTCTCGGCATTGGGACGGTTGAGAACCACTGGCTTAGAAGAACATGGGAATTATGGCCTGCTTTGCACATAAATGTGACCTGTGAACCTTTCTTTGGTTAATTTCAGCCCCCTCACAGCCTCTTGATGTGTGGAGACAAGTGTGGCCAGAGAATGGAACAAATGCTGTGGCCCTCTTCTGGAAGGTAAGGAGCGCAGCCTCAGAAGGTGTGATCTACTGCTTCTGAAGAGCAGTGCCCACCCCAGCCAGGAGAAACCTTGGTGTCAGTCTCTCCCGGCTGGTTATCAGGTAGAAGGACCCATTCCATTGCCATGTCCTAGTGCTTGTTCTACAATTTCCCTGAGCCCAACTGATGGCTGAGGTGATTTTGATTGTTAGAACCTTTTCTGTATGTTCTACTCAGGCCTACCATAACTTTCGCAAGGCTGAATACAGGGAGCTACATCTAGAGTCACATGCCTTACTTCTAAACAAGGAATACGTGAATACAGAGGTTTCAAATCATGCTATAAAATTATAATAGAAGACCAGCATTATCCTTCCACGTGACCTGACACACCGTGTGGCAACCTGCAAGCCAGCTTTGTATTTAGAGCGCTGAGATTCCTCGATGTCTCATACCAAAACCTGGTGATAAGAGATGGCTGGCAAGTGGTCACAGCCTCACCAGCTTTTCTTCTCCCCTCAAGTTTGGCACATTCTTCCAGGCTCTGCATACACATGTCTGTCTCTGCTCAGCCTATGTCTGAGTTCTGTCCATACCCTGATGGGATAGCTGCTGCTTGCTCTGAGATCTAGGGGTACACAGAGCAAGACACTGCTGTCCCAGGAAAGGCAGACCTCATGAATCCTGGATGGGTGCTAAGCTGGGACCGTGAGGGCAAGGACTTCTCCATAATCATGAGCATCTTCCACAAGAGGGAGTGTGGGCTAGGTGGCAGAAGTCAGAGTGAGCCAAGACTAGGTAAAAAGAGGCCAGGACTCGGGCTCTTCTAGAAAGGGCCTGGGGATGCTGCTTTCTTTATATTCTCTCAGCTGCCTTCCACCCTTACTTCCTCCAGAGCTAAGGAGTCTATATTCCTCTTAACTTTTGACTCAGATCATTCTTGCTGGATAAACTATACATTTGTTTTATTCTGAGACAAGTTTTCTCTGTGTAGCCTTGGTTGTCCTGGACTCACTTTGTAGACCAGGCTGGCCTTGAACTCACAGAGATCTGCCTGCCTCTGCCTCCTGAGTGCTGGGATTACAGGTGTGTGCCACCACACCTGGGGCATAAATCTTTACTATAATCTCTAAATGATTTTTTTTTCTGATTTCTTCAGTTAGACTGAAACACCTGATTCTAAGCATATGTGCATATATATTTGTGCACATGGACACACACAGACAGACATGTGTATCTTAATATGTTTATATGTGTGTATGGGTGAATGTGCTAGTATGTGTGTGTGCACATGTGTGTGCATACAGGGATGTATGTGTATATGAGTGGATACGGTCTTATATGTATGTGGAGTGGACGGAAATGAAAAAGTAATCTTAGAGTAAAGCCCATTTTGAAAGGATTATCATTTTTTTTCAGCCGCTATCAAATTCACAGGCCAATGGCAAAATCAAATTCTATAATATAGTTGTAGAAAATCAAGACAAACCAACTAAGCCAGAACACTACTCTATCCGAGCACCATCCACTGTCATAAAACTGAACCTTGATCGGCGTCCTTACAAGATTAACATCACAGCCAACAACAGCGCGGGTGCATCGCCTGAGTCAGTGATGGTCATCTCCAATGATTCCGGACATGGTGAGTCAGCATCAGCAAATTTGGCTTCCACTCTTGAGAAAAACGTTGATGATGTTTCCAAGTAATAACAGACAAATACAACCATAACTTGAGGCAACCATGTGCTGTTAGGCACTCCTCCAGAGCTGGGTGTATCAGCAGGTTGCCGTGTGACAATGCCTTCACAGCAACCCAGCACCATCTGTCCTGGACTCTTCAGCACACTTAAGGATCATCTAAAATTCATTTGCTCTAAAATCCATTATGCAGTCCCCCAGCAATCCCCGAGAGTCATAACAGTAGTGTCCTAGAGATTTTGGTTTTTGCAGTATGGACCGCATTTACAGTGCTGTAACCAATATTTGCCCACCGCTGACACCTATAGAGAGTTTACGGAACGGCCATGCTGATGGGGCACGTCTCTATCCACAGCACTTGGGAGATTGAGACAGGAGGATCATGAGTTTGAGACCAGCCTCTACTACGCAGTGAGACTATGTTGAGGGAGAACAGGGGTAGGGGCAAAAGAGCCCATGGACATCGTAAGTAGAGCTGATATACTCTTTCAGGAGACTTTGTAATTTTGCCAAGTTTGTAGAGTAACAACAGATGATAACATACCAATCCTTCAGCCAACTAAAGAGTGAGCAAAGTGGAAGTGATTGCACATCTAAATCCAAGAATTACATTAATGCCCTTCTGGACTGAGCCATAGACAATCCGGGCATGCTAAGTCCCCAGTCACCTGCTATGAGACAGTGCTCATGTGGACAAGAGGCAGAAAGGAGTTGACATGTTGAGATCATTAATGCACTGTTCAACAATGCCATCCTTTGGTTCTTGCTCTTAAACGTGCCAGGATCTGCTCATGGATTCAGTTTAAGTTTAGGCTAAGTGAGCCATATTAGAAGGTTTTTTTTTTTTTTTTTAAAGAACTGTTCCGTGTGAAATCCGTACTATTGCTCTGGTGTAGGTAGGGCCACACTTTGACCTTGAGACTGAAGAATTTTACCCATTTCCACAAAATTGCACTAAAACCTGCAGTTCACATTACTCTGAGCCTCCTGCCTCACCTGGCAGTTTTAATTACTAGTTAATATTGGCATGAAAGTAAGGTGCTGTTCATCTTTCTGGGTCATGAAATTGTTCTACATCAGGAGCAACCATTAGGGTGTACAGCTGTAAGCATACGGTGAAAGTCCTTGAGACTGTTTCTTCATTGTGCTAGTTCCCAGCTGGCTTAGCCACATGGCTTCCTCTTCTTCCTCCACCAAGGAAATGAATCTGTTTCACCCCTAAATGGCATTCCCCCTTCACTTACTCATAAATTTGAGAAATGTGGACCCTCACTTTGTAAGAAGCGGGCTGCACACTCAGAGTAGTGGGAACAAGAAGTTTATGTCATGACTAGTTGTGAACCCAGAAAGGCCATTGATGGGGCAGGAAAAACAGCTAGGAGGGTCAGGTGGATGGCCTAGCAGGCAAGCTTGGCTGTTGGTAATCTGCTGCTCTATGCTTTTAGCTTGTCTGGTGGCGGCGAGGGCATGTCCTTAGCAAGCTGTCAGCCAGGTTCATTTGTAGCTTCACCTAAGCCAGCTGGATCCACTTTTGAAAAAGAACCATTACAAATGAACCGTGTACAATCGACATTCCACACAGGGTCCCCATGCTTAACAAGTGGCTTCTACGAAGCTGCAGAACGTGATTTGAAGAATAAAGCCAGTGAGGGACACCCTGCCCTCCACCCTCTACCGCAGCTAGAAGTCCTTCCCTGTGCGATACTGTGTTGGTCAGCTTGCCACTGCTTTTTCAAAGCACCTGAGGAGAAACAACTTGGAGATAAAGTGTGTTCTGGGTCACAGCTGTAGAGACTATAGCGTGTTTGCTTGGCCTGGTGCTTGGGGGCTGTGGGAAGATGAATGGGATCCTTTTGTGATAAAGCAAAAGCTACTCACCTCGTGGTGCTTGGGAAGCAAAGAGAGGACAGAGCCAGGGCCCTAATGTCTTATTTTAAATGTGCCTCGTATTCTAACTTTTGTCTTCCGGTGTCAACGTCTGACAAGTTTCTCCACTTGCAAAGAGTGCCACAAACAGGACATCCAGGGCTTTAGGCACAGACGTCATTGAGAGACATTTTAAACCAGAAGTATAGACAAATGGTGCAAGTACTGGTTCTATTTTCTTTGGAAATCATAAAAGAAATACCACAAAGTGAATCAGACATATTTTCCTATTTGTTTCTGCACAGAAGAGGTCTGGGAAAAAAGAATTCACGGTACAAAGGATGGATTTCGTATTTCTTGGGAGCCAGTATCTGGAGACGCTTTGGGCTATGTTGTGGACTGGTGTGAACATTCTCGGGGCCAGTACTGTAATCTGCAGTGGGAGAAGCTAGGCCCTAATATCACCAGCACCATCATCACATCCGGTGAGAGCTCGCAGCGCTCCTCCTTGCTTACCCCGGTTGCGGAAACATCAATTTAGACGTCAGTTCTGACCTGCAGATCCTTTGATCTAGGCTAACAATTTCGAAGTGACAATTCCAGCTTGGTTGCTTGGAAATCAGGTTTCCTGAGAATGAATTTTTGACCTCCGGGCTCAAAATCTATGACAGCGAGTATGTAAAGGCCCCTAGTACAGATTTTAATAATTTTTTTCCCCTCTGAATGAGAGGGCCATTGGAACTGTTTGCAGAAAGCCTTACAGATACAGACGACAGTGCATACTTGGGGCGTTTAGGGTATTGAGTCGATGGAAACAAGAAAATCAGCGTTCAATTTCACCAAAATCGTAGGCATGAACTCTCCCCTCCAACACCAAATCTACAACTTGAAAGTGCCTGCTCTTTTAGGGAAGTCAAAGGAACTCAAGTGAGTGGCTTACACAGGAGGCTCAGGTGACCATCTCTGGGGCTGACGGACTGAAGTGGTAACCGTCTACATTCAGGACTAGTGGTGGAGGCCCCTGCAAGAGTCAGGGACCTGTGAGGCTTGCACACAGGTTGTAGGGCTGCAGGTGAAAGAGGAAGAAAGGAAAGGAAGCCAGGCTTTCTTGACCCCGGGTTTTAATGGGAGCACCAAGGGCAAATACTTAAGGACGGTTGATGTCAAAAGCGGTGTTGGAGTAGAGTGAGTCTGCCCTGAGATGAGAGCAGGTTGAGATCCTGACTCAGAGCACACGGCAGCCTCTATGCACACGGCAGGCTTTTGAGACAGCACTGTGTTTGAAACAGGGAAGGTTCTGAGGCCTAAAGGAAGGAAGAAAGTCGTAGAGTGAGAAAATGGAAAGATCTTGAGAAAGAAACTACTAGCGAGTGCTCGCTCACTGTCCATCCCTTTTGACTCAGATGATATCCTCTGTCTTGTTAAAACCCTCTGAATTCTCTTCTCCAGACACTTTTGAACCAGGGGTCCGTTACGACTTCAGAGTTTTTGAACTATCTATGCAACAGAATGCTCGGTTGATAGAGCGACAAACAGGATACACCCAGGAACTGGGTAAGTGGAAAGCATTTGGCTTGCCTCATGAAGACTGGTTCTGGGCCAGCCAAATACCCATGGCTTTGTGTTTAGAAAGATCCCATTCCTGAACTGAATTTTCTGGTCCCATTTATTTTATAATTTGCATTGTTTTTTAAAATCATATAAATGAAATATCTTCATTTAAAGGAGATTTATAAAATGCTTCATGAAAAAGAATGAAATCATTGCTAATTTTTATACCCAAAGAGCAATATCTAATTAGTTTTATTATACACGGATACACATTTCTCTCTACTGGTACACACCTTTAAATAAAAATGGGCTCGTGCTCTACAGTTTGTTAACCTCTTTCTTGATTAATGCCACTAAGTATTATTTGACCACAGTGCTACTTCCGTGATTGAAAGGTACCCCTTCTATGCACATGCCAAATCACCTATTCTTGGACAATTTAGAATGAAGGCTAGGACTTTTACTCAGAAACTGTAAAATTTATCTTCAAGTATCTTGTAGCTCCAACTTGTAAATCTCTCTTTTGCTGTCCACTCTCTTGTGCCCAGTCTGAATTGCTTTCATTTTTAGCAAAGTCTTTATCTGCATCCATAATCACACGTATGTGTGTGTGTGTGTGTGTGTGTGTGTGTGTGTGTGTGTGTGTATGCGCGTGTGAGAGAGAGTGAGTGAGTGAGTGTGTGTGCAGGTGCATGTGGAGCCCAGAGAATGTCACTATTGTTCTTCAGGTGCCATATACCATGCTTTTTGAAACTGTCTTTCATTGGCCTGCAGCTCACCAGGCGGGCTAGGATGATTAGCAGCAAGCCCCAGAAATCACTGTCTCCCCTTTCTCACACACTGTGTTTCAAGCAAACACCACCACTCTCAGCTTTCTGTATTTGTTCTGAAAATCAGACTCAGGTTGTCATGCTTAAAAGCAAGCACTTTACCAAGTGAGCTATCCCCTCATGCCTGCGATGAGGTTTTTCTGATTGAATCTGGGAAGCAGAATCCTGGGTCAAAGGGCCTCACCTTCTGAAATAAGCTTCTCTCTCTCCCTTAAGAATTGTTGTAAAATTGCCCCCTGTAAACATTTACCCCTTCCCACTACCAGAATGGGATGTTTGCTCTTCCCGCTGAACGCTTTCCGGTCTCTGGACTCTGAAAGTGGGCTCCTGGTTGTCCCACCAATCAGATTCTAAAGCTCTTCCTTTGGGGATCTGATCCAGTATTCATGGCAGGCAGAGAGGAAAGGAGGAGGCTTGTCATTTGTGTCTCTGTGTGCTGACACTGTGTATAAAAGTACACACACACACGTGTGTGTGTGTGTGTGTGTGTGTGTGTGTGAGAGAGAGAGAGAGAGAGAGAGAGAGAGAGAGAGAGAGAGAGACGGGGAAGTGACAGGAGACCTGTCATTCCGTGGTGCATTCCCCGAGAATCTGATAACACGCATTGTCTGTCCTGGGAATTCCATTCTTTAAAACCCGTCTCATGTCTTTGAGCACAGCTTGCCTCTTCTGTCCCTTCCTCTTCATGCCTGTAGTTTCTATGGTTCAGAAAATACTGTTGAGGTGCCAAGGCCAGAATCAAGTCTAAGATATGACTTTTATTTTTTACTCTCCCCACCCCCACCCCCCAGTGACTTTTCTGCAGATTATTTATGCTCTCTGGGTATTTAATTCTTCATGTGGAAGGTTTGCATGAGAGCATTGTTCAGCTCCTTCCCGGAATGCATGCCTGTGTCTAGGAGGATATTACCCAGGGAAAGAGACAAGATTCCTTAGCTTGATGCAAGCTCTTAGTGTCCAGAGCTGCCTGTGCTCTGTGTTTAGTGTGCATACATGTTCTGAGACCATTCTCAGATTGTGACTTGTTCTTGTCCACTTTCCTTTCCTAGCTCCTTTGGAGAATCCGAATGTGGAAATTAAAAACTTGACCTCAAACTCCTTCGTTCTGAGCTGGCAAAATTATTCCAGTGACTCCCAGCCTGGTTTTATAAAGGGGTACAGTGTGTATTTGAAATCCAAGGAGCTGCAGTGCCACCAAAATTGGGAACGGCATCTTCTTCCAGGTGATGCTTACTCTTGGTTATCTACTGAGACTTGCAAGATCTCACCATCTGGAAAACAATGAAACTGCTGCTGAGTCTGTCCCCAGAGTTAGAAAAAAGGCACAGAAAAGGCTTCTACGTGACAGGAGTAGGCTGGAGACCAGGCTGATGCTCTTCCCATGTTGTTTTAGAACCAGTGGGCTAAACAAAAAGAGGTGTGAATGGAGGGAGAGGTATTTTAATTCACTTCAAAAGTAACGCAGGCCTGACCATCAATTAGCCCCTAAAGAAATCCTTCCCTTTAGAAAACCTACTTATTTCTCCAGCCCCTCCTTAAAAAAAAAAAAAAGAAACTCCATCAAATGTTTAATGTTTTGTTTTGTTTTTTAAATTTTGGTTTACTTACATGTTTGTGGTGCTGAGGACCAGACCCAGGGCCTTCCACACACTATGAGTAAGGAGTCTGTCTGTAAGCCACGTCTCTGGATTATTTTACTTGCCCTGTGTGTGTTTATTACGCCTGGCAGAGCTCTCTCCCTGTGCTATTGCCATTCCCTGCTGAGTGGATACTTTGCTTATTGTGGGCACAGGTTAAAAATGAGTGAAATTATAATCTGATCTGAAATTGGCTTAAGAATGCTGATGGTTCTGAGACAGCTGGGGTAGCTCTGCCTGGCTCTTCCAAGGTCTCTGCCATACTTTTTTCCTTCTTTTTAGTAAGTCAGGGTTCCATGCAGCCCAGGCTGGCTTGCACTCACTCTGTAGTTGAAGATGATCTTGAACTTCTATTCTTCCCACTGGGACTACAGGCATATGTCGTCATGTCCACTGTGTGTCCTGCTGGGAATTGAACCCATGGCCTGTGCATGCTAGGCAAGCCCCCTACTAACTGGCCACACGAAGGCCCCCACAACACTCTGAATATTGATTTTGTTGATGACAACATTGTTTTTCAAACACAGGTGATTCAGTGCTCTGTATATATGACATCAACGACCCGGAGAAAAAGACATTGACTGTGGAAAACCTTCAGCCAGAATCCCTCTATGAGTTTTTGGTCACTCCGTACAACAGCGCTGGCCAAGGACCCAATGAAACATTCACCAAAGTCAGGACTACAGATGAACGCTGTGAGTTTTCCTAAATCCTGTTTCTCTCAAGGTTAAGTTTCATTGCTTTGTATAGATCAGGAAGCTTCAGTAATTATTCCTTTACTCTCCTGCACACATAAATGCTATTCAGAATCCTGTTCCAGACCCCAGGTCAAAGTGGTAGTACCCTGACCTATTATGATCTAGAACCTTCTTCTCACTTTTCTCCCTGACCCTGGATGTCTGGCTCTGAGAGTTAGCCTCAGGGGGACTTGAAAATTTACAGCATATTTTAGAATTGACATTAGAAGCACTACTGGCTTCTCTCCAACAGGCCCTGGATGGTGGTGGGTAGCCTTCTTCCTCAGCCTTCTCTTTGGCTGGGCTTCCGACCCGACCGGAGGCTCTGCTCTGCTGGGGATGGTGAGAGCCTGGCAATGTGCAGTAGCTCAGACCGGCATGTTACCAGCTCTGTGGTTGTGGAGTCTATGGGGAAAACGTGAAGAGATATGTCTTTCTAAAATGCATTTGGCATCAGAGTTAGAGGAAGAAAAAAGGAAGGGACAAAGTAGGGACTGTACTTCCATCTCAAACTCTGCCAGCCAGAAAGGTGAGAGGAAATATCCCCTGGAGAGAGGATGCAGGGGAGAAAGCTTTGTGATGGCTTTCCCTAGAGAAGCCCACACCCACGTTCTTGAGTGTGTCTTTCTTTCCTTATGAACATCTTTCTTTCTTTTAATCCTAATTCTTAAAACCTATAATAAGATTGCTAGATAAGGTTCAATTCTGCCTCAACTGGCCCATTCTGAAAATCTTTTCTGATGTAATCAGATCCGGTTTTGAGTGGTCCCTGCATGATCAAGGAAGTCTTGCAGGAGGCAACTGGAGGCCAGCCCTTGCTGCACCACAGGTGACAATAAGATTTGCAGCATTTTACAAGTGTGTTGAGAGTGAGGTTTCCATTGACGAATTCACAGAAGGGTAAAGAAACCTTGAAGACATTTGTCTTTGAAAAAGAAGTAGGCTCCAGCTGGAAGTCCGAGCTTCCTTCATGCAACATCTAGTCACTGAAATCTGAGCTGTTGGGAAGGGACAGTCACACTGGATAAATGGTTGTCCTGGAGCACCATAAATGATGCCAAAGTCACAGCCAGCTTCAGCTGCAGACGGTAGTGGTGCCTGAGAGATGTCTCCAAGTCCATGTCGAGAATTCAAATCAGAGCAGGATTTGAGCCAATGGTTTACATTATTTGAGCACTCTTGTCACTTTGGAGTAATTTCACTGGATGGGGAGATAATTTCTTTTATGAGATGGGGTGTCATGTAGCCCAGGCTACATATCTGAGGATGAACTTGAACTCATGCTTCTTCTGCCTTCACCTCCTCAGTACTGGAACTGCAGGCATGCATTACCATGACCAACTCTTAGAGTGAGTCTTTCTTTTTTTTCTATTTTTTTTTTCAGTTTATATACTTTACATCCCAAGGGTGCCCCCTCCCTCCTCTCCTCCCAGTCTCCCCACTTCCATTTAAAATTTATTTCTGTATTATTTTTCTTCCAACTTTTGAACTTACTTTGTGTGAATACATATGCACATATATGTACATAAAATGGTAACTATATATTTTCAAGATTTCATTAATCCTTGCGGTAAACCTTATGACTTTTCCATTATCAGTTATATTGTTGCTAATAAGAAAGTATTTCAGCCGGTTGTAGTGGTGCTCGCCTGTAATCCCAGCACTCGGGGATGCACAGACAAGCAGATCTCTGTGAGTTCCAGGCCAGCCTGGTCTACAAAAGGAGTCAAGGACAGCCAAGGCTACACAGAAAAATCCTGTCTAAAAAAAAAAATCAAAAACCAAAACCAAACAAACAAAAAAGAGAGAGAGAGAGAAAAGAAAGAAAGGAAAAGGAGGTATTTCAATTCCTTGCAACTTCTCTGACAGACACTGTACATTTTTAAACAGGATGTTATGTGACCCTGCTAACTATACCTCAGACCTTATTAAACGGGAATGGGAAATGCTTGCATTTGCTAGGAGGAGACTGGTATGATAAACCAATAAAAATACCAAAAGATGCAATGCTTATGGAAGCTCAGTCTAGTTGTACTTTTTAACAGTGGGTCCCTTTCTTTGTGAGTTGGTGCTTTTACTTTGAACAGAGACCAACGTTAGCAAATAGACATCACGAGATGGAGAGGTCAGGAAGTCTGGACAGCGGCCTCCGGAGTGCTGGTCCTTACTACCATTTCTATTTCTGCTTCTTGACATTTGAACTATTTCTCCATTGAATGTTACAAGCTGGGTTCAGGTGGCTCTCTCCCAAATGATGGTTCAACTTAAGATTCCTTTGGACTGATGAGATATGACAGCAGGACATGCCCGGAAGATGTTCTTTGCATTTTGATCTTTATCCTGCCTGTTGAAATATGGGATGGTGGCCCCAGCCACAGCGCCAACAGCCAGCCACCCTGAGGGGAATCTGTGGCAGTCCGTAGTGTCTGCCATGCTGTAGGGCTGTTGGCAGGCTAGGTGTGTGGGATACACCTTCCTGCAGTGCATAGAACTTGGAGTTCGTCAGGATGTAGTCCTTTCCTAGCCAAGGGGCACCCATGATTAACTTTTCAGTCCTCAATAGAGATGTAGGTTATATTTTGAAAGTTTGTTTTTAAAATGTCCTGAAGGTAGTTGAAATCAAACAGATGGGCACACTGAATGCACTGCACAAAATTACCTTCATTCTATACAGTGCAGATGAACCTTGTATGAATTTTGTTATTAGACTCTCTTCATACATGTCACTATGAACACGCAAATATTCCTCAATTCAAAGCAATCTGAAATCCTAAAAACCTCTGGCTCTAAACATTTGTGATAATGGATATTCATCCTATCTTTATCATTCAATAAAATGTATCTGAATCCATAATTTTACCAAATTTTAAAACTGATTTGCAGTACTCTCTTGAGAGCAAGTATTCTCAGCACACTGGTGAGATTGGAAGAGCAGGCTCCCTTCCAAAACTCTAGCCCTACGCAGTACCCACTGTCCCCTAAAACAAGCTCCTTTTTTTTTTCTAGTCCAGGAAGTTACTGGGTGAGGAGTGAGGAAGGAAAGAGAAGCACACAGATAGAGCAGGACATATGTTCATGCACATTGTTCTCAGAGCTTTCCAAGTCTTTATTTAGGAGACTGTTTACACACAGCTGAGTGGTTGTTCCGTTGAATTACAAGCAATGGGAACAAGGAGAGTATTTTACAAATAGTAGTGTTTGACACGTTTGGGAAATAAAGCAGAATTGTTATAGGAGGTACAGGGGTAAGTTATGTAAGGCTAAGTAGAAGGCTCGTCTTCATGTCCAGGCTGCAGCCCACTGGTCACATGTATCCCAGGACAATTCTGAATGTGGCCCAACTTAAAAGATAATTTTCTTTGGTGATTCCATTGCACAATTCCTGAGTGTGAACTTCATTGGTGACAATGCTGTTACAATGTCAAAAGTCCAGACACTTCTGGGCCTAGCTAGTTTTTAATGTATAATAAGCAATCTCAGTGGCAGAGAGGTATTTGTTTCTTGATCAGGGGGTCTCATGTCAACATGGCTTGGTTGACTGGGCCACACTGACCTCTGGGCTTGGGTCTGGCTCAGGTGTGTGTCCTGTAAAGTCATCTGTGCTCAGGTTGAAGGGCAGGAGTACAATGGGTATGTTCTTTTCATGGTTGATAAAGGAAGAGGATGACTATGTAAGTCTATTTGAAGCCCTTACCTAGACCATAGCTGTGATCCATCGATCACATCCTGCTAACCAAACTAAGGCATGTGGTCAAGCCCTCAGGCAAGAGGCAGGAAAATACTCCCACCTACCACATAGCTAGGGTAGGGAGTGAGGAGCTGAGTAGTCATGATCGATTCTATTAGACTTGATGAGTTTGAACTACAGAGTGTTTGTTGACTGATGGCAAAGTGCTCCCTGCATTGACTAGTGTGTCATATAGCCCAGTCTGGCCTTGAACTCACTATGTGATGGAAGATGTCCTTGAACACCTGCTGCTTCTGTTCTACCTCCTGCATGTTTGGAGTGTTGCAGGTATGCATTGCCATACCTAGCTTGGTTGGTCTTTTCTCTTTCTACTCAGGCAGTACTCAGATTAAATTTTCCCTAGAAGTTCCACCCAATTAAATTTGTATAAATATGATAAATAAGATCTATTTTGTGAAAAAGTGTGTTTTTTTTTTTCAGAATTAAACTTATTTAAAAAAAGCTCATACTGAGTCTTTTATTTCTTTAAGGAGGCCAATGCATATGTGAAAAAGATTCCTTTCTTCTTTCTTCTTTAGCCTTCATGCTGCTGCAGATCATATTGCCCATGACTTTCTGTGTCTTGCTCCTCATCACTCTGTGCTACTGGAAAAGCCAGTGGTAAGTGGAGAGGAAGCCTTTATTCAAGAGTTAGAAACAAACCATATGACAGAAATGATATGGAATAATATGGGGAAAGAATGATGGAAAGGAAAAGATCAAAGAAAGGTAGGTAAGCAAATGTAATTTAGTTGACAATTTTATCTTCTGGGTCAGTAGACAGGAAAAAGAAGAACCATTTCCAAAGTTGCACCATAGCCATAGTATGCCTTATATAGAATGAGCTTTGGAATGCCTATCATAATACAGTAAGTACTATAGTTATGTTTATGTATACTATGGGGTAATCAAAGCAAGAAAGAGTTACATTTGCTTCATAGAGGATCCTTGAGAGCTCTTAACCATTACATGGAATTGTGCATTCAGTCTTATTTTTCACTTATTGTTATTTGTTCTTCTAGGGTGAAGGAGACGTGCTTTCCTGACATTCCAAATCCATACAAGAGCAGCATCCTGTCACTGATAAAATCCAAGGTAAATGTGAGGATGTTGTATGTGGAACATACCTGTGAAGGACTAATCCAGCTGGGCATGGCAGTACATGCCTGCAATCCCTACCTTTGAGACACAAAGGGTTAAGTGGCTCTCTGTTGAGTCTGAGCCCAGTCTGGTCTATATAGTTAGTTGTAATGCCTTCCAGGCTACATAGTGAGAGTCCCCTTCAAAAAAATCCAAAGTGTGTGTGTGTGTGTGTGTGTGTGTGTGTGTGTGTGTGTGTGTGTATGTGCATGCGAGCACGTGTATGTGATAGAGAGACAGACAGTCAGACAGACAGACTGACCAGACAGAAAAGGACTAATCTTGGTTTGAGGCTATATTAATCAAGCTTTCTTATACCTCTTCAGGAAAAGATAAATTAAAAGCACAAACATAGCCATGAGACAAGCAATTGGCTGGACGAAGGTACAGCTCAGTGGCAGAATGCTTCCCTAGCATGAGTGAGGCCCTGGTTTTGATACAAGCCTTAGCCAAACAGATGTGATTGCATGTTATTCATTGCGGGCTACCAGAAAATTCAGTGGTGCAATGGGAAGGCTTTATCCCACTGGGAGTCAGAAACAAGCTATCTGGCTTTTGTCACAACCTTCAAGTTCACACATGGCCAGGAAGGAATGGGAAGATCTCATTTATGTTCCATATGTTTGATTCCTTTGCAGAAGAGCCCTCACTTAATAATGAGTGTCAAAGACTGTATTCCAGACATCCTTGAAGTTATAAACAAGGCAGAAGGAAGCAAGACTCAGTGTGTAGACTCTGGGAAACTACACACAGAGGATGCACCCACTAAGTCTCTCTCCATGCCTCCAGAAAAGGATTCCTCTGGCCCTGTGCCCTGCGTCTTTTTTGAGAATTTTACTTATGATCAGACAGCTTTTGATTCTGTTTCCCGTGGCCTCATCCCAGAACCCCTAAAAGACATACCACATCAACTTGGACTGTTGGCCACACCTGACAAGTTACTAAATGTATTAGAGAAAGACTACATGAAGTCTCTGGTTGAAAGCCCAACTGAAGAAACCAGCTTGATTTATGTGTCCCAGCTGGCTTCGCCCATATGCGGAGACAAGGACAGGCTTGCCACAAATCCATCATTGCCAGTGCACTGTTCACAGTATAAAAGGCAAATGGCAGTTCCAGGGAGCCTCATACCACCTTCCCTGAAGGAGAATAACAGCCTGACCTCAACGATCCTTTTAGGCCAAGATGAACAGTAAACACCAACTAGCATCAACTTAGTTCATCCACCACAGGCCCTTTTGGGGATGTAGCTGGTACCATGCCAACAGTACATGCCCAGGCCCTTTATTCCAGGAGCACTCATTATCTGCAGCACTGATTTACAAACAATCACCACAGACTGACAGACTAAAGACCAGAACCAAACAATTTGGCATTTGCCCCGAAATAGCAGGATCGTGGATGGAGCATGCTGACCTTGTTATTATTTGTTCCAGATTCACCCTTATCATAGTAACCCTGACCTTGACAAAGGGTATGCATCAGCCATTTCACAGACCCTACCTACTGTGGTCCTAGGATTTTGGTTTGCAGTGAGAAAACATCTTCATGTAAATTTAACCTCATGCTTTTTATTAAGATATTAAGAGTAAAGCAATTGGATCAGATTTTTGATTAGTGCCACAAGAGATTTGTCACTTTTATTGTGTAGATTTATCACATTTAGTGGAGGGGGTTACAAACTAGATTTTGGCCTTACCTTGAAATGAGAATTTGTAGTCACTGATAAAGTAAAAATAACGGTCTTGGTGTCTACACTGAACCTAACAGTTTAAGATGTCCAAATGGAAAAGAAGAATCTTCATAGGTCTCTTGCTGTCTAGCTTGCTGCAGTAAAAACGAGATTGCCAAGAGCTCCAGACTTGGAGTCTACAAGACTTCAATCTTCTTCCTTAGTTTTTGAATAGCTCAGAATTTAAAAGGGGGGGGGCATTTCATTCAGTGATTTCTTTCACATATAATGCCCCCCCCAAAGGCTGTATCTAAATGACCTAGTTCCACATACTTATCTTTGAACTCTTGTAAGGTTCAAGGGAATTCTATCTCATTTACATTCCTGTCATGCCAAAATCCTAAAGCCTATTGGTTATAATATAGCTTTAACTTTAAAATGTTCCAGGAGTGAGAAGTTAGTTTTGTGTTGGCCCCAAAGCACGTCTTTTAACAAAATACACTTGGTCCTATCTATGGGTTTCACATTAAGATTCAACCAATTTCAGAAAGAAGATATGCAGAAAATAATGTCTGTACCAAACCCATAGAGTTTTCCTGTTATTCCTTATAGAGTATTAATAATTTCCATAGCACTTAAATGCATCAAGTATTAGGGCACAGCATGCAAAAATAACCACTGCATACAACACTTTCAGATAAGGCCTGAACTCCCAGAGATCTATAGCTCCTGTCATCAGTTCCTGGAAGGCGCCATGGAAGAACAAGTATATTCAACAGACAAACATGTACAGGTGTTCAGTACATTAGTTTCTTCCTCTAATGCTTGTCACATTGCAAAATAATGGGAAGAGGTGTGTCTTTTGTCTTGTTTGCTTTAAGTGTGATGGGAGCTATGACTGTGCACTCATATGGCTGTTTCCAACACTGTAGCGATATCCATAGGGCATGTGGCCTCAGATTGTAGAAACAGCAATCATGAGTGTTCCAGTTCAAGCTGTCCAATCTTTTCTTTACATCTAAGCAAGCCTTTGCTAGAAACTATGGCTATGACCTAACCTAGGACTAGACAGTATCTTAAATAGTCAAGTTGGGAGAAGTGGCTGGTCAGTATTGCCAATAGCCAGTTTAAGTTTTTCTGTCAATGTATTTCTCACTGGAAACTTGCACCCAGTTAGTGACATTCATTAGTAAATACTGTTTCATTTCAATTTTGTTTAAAAAATAATCCACAAAACATTATTTTTTGCTGTTTCAATAAAGTTCAAATTAAAACATTTCATGATCACATTGTTTTAATTCCCTTAACAGAATGAAAACTTCTCAGTTATTGAATTTTACAAAAATGTAAAGTGACCTTTTCAACCTAAAAAGGGTCTTTTCAGCACTGTGGAATCCCATATTTCAGCAGTTCCTAGATGTTCAAATACATACCACACTCTAAGGGTTCTTCCTTCCTTCTCACAGTGCCCTTCCTAACAGGAACCTCCAACAGGAACAGAATTCAAACTAGACTCTGAGAAGCCAGGTGATAATCTGCTGAGTCTGGCTTATTTCCTGTAACATAATAGCCCCCAGTTCCATCCATTTTCCTGCAAATGTCTTTAGAGTTGAATAAATTGCAACGTGAACATGTCACATTTTCTTTATCCATCTGTTGATGGCTCTTTAGGCCAGTCCCATAGCTTAGCTATTGCAAACAGAGCAGCTATGAACATGGATATGCAAGTATCTCTGTGCTGTGCTGATTTAAGAGTCACAGGACAGGTCTATTTTCAGTTTCAGGAACCACCACACTGACAGCCACAGTGCCTATAGAGTGCAAAAGGCTCCTCTTTCCCCACACCCCCACCAACATGCTTTTTTTTTTTTAATATTTTTATATTAATTTATTTACTTTGTGTCTCAGCTGTAGCCCCCTCTCTCATTCCCTCCCAATCCCATCCTCCCTCCCTCATTTCCTCCTTGCCCCTCTCTAAGTCCACTTATAGGGGAGGTCCTCCTCCCCTTCCATCTGACCCTGGCTTATCAGGTCTCACCAGGACTGGCTGCAATGTCCTCCTCTGTGGCCTAGTGAGGCTGCTCCTCCTCCAGGGAGCTGGGGAGGTCAAGGAGGTAGCCATAGAGTTCATGTCAGACAGTCCCTGTTCCCCTTACAAGGGTACCCACTTGGATACTGAGCTGCCATAGGCTACATCCAAGCAGGGGTTCTAGGTTATAACTATGCATGGTCCCTAATCAGTCTCAGACAAGCCCCTGTGCCCAGATATATTTGGTCCTTGTGGAGCTCCTATTCTCTCCAGGTCTTACTAACTCTCTCTTCTTTCATATGATTCCCTGCACTCTGCCCGAAGTTTGGTTATGAGTCTCAGCATCTGCTTTGATATACTGCTATGTAGTCTTTCAGAGGCCCTCTATGGTAGGCTCCTATCCTGCTTCTCATTTTCTCCTACTTCCAATGTCCACTCTATTTGTCTTTCTAAGTAAGGATTTATCTTACCCTGGGTCCTCCTTCTTGTTTAGCTTCTTTAGGTGTACAGAGTTCAGTATGTTTATGCTGTTTTATCTTATAGGTCTATTATCCACTTAAAAGTGAGTATATACCATGTGTGTCTTTCTGCTTCTGGGATACTTCACTCAGGATGATCATTTGCCTGCAAATTTCGTGAATTCCTTGTTTTTAATTGCTGAGTATTCCATTGTATAAATGTACCACAATTTCTGTATTCATTCTCTGCTTGAGGGACATCTGGGTTGTTTCCAGATTCTGGCTATTATGAATAAAGCTGCTACAAACATGGATTCATCTAGCTTGAGCTGGGATTCAAAGCTTTTAATTTGCCTTGCACTGGCGGGTAAGGTGGTTGCACACTTTTTCAGGATTTTTTTTCCTCCTTTAAAAGTGTCTACTCAGCCCCTTTATTGACTAGATGATTTAATTTCTTTAAGTTTCTTATAGCTATCCCTAAAGACTCCACAAAAAAATAGATCCAATAAACACATTCAACAAGTTGCAGTATACAAAACATCTAAAAATCCAGCAGCCTTTCTATATTCCAATAATGAAGTTGTAGAAAGATCAGAAAAAATTCATTCATAACTAGCTTTTAAAAATTCTTAAAATAGATCCAACCAGAGAAGTCAAAGATCTTAACTTTTAAACAAAGTGTAGTGAAATGTCTTTAGTTCATTCTCAGTTGAAACAAACTCAGAAGAGGGAGGGCACATTATCTTGGTAAGGTGACAACAGACACATGAGAGTACATGATGTTTGGCTGGAACTTGTCCTGTGAGAAGGGCGTGGCTTTTGCCAGCTGGAAAAAAAACAGCCTTGAGAAAACTCAGATAAATAGAGGCCCAAGGACAGGGAGGAGCTTTTGCATTGCTGCTCTTTGTAAGGTGCACATCACTTTGCTGGTCTTTGTTTTTCTGCACTTCACTTGGAGAGAAATGCTCTGGCTCTAGAGCAGAGAACTTTTGACAATCCGATTGCATCTTGTGACTCCCGCTGACTGAGATTTGGTGGAGTCTTGCTGTTTCTGCTGAAACCATGCTGCTGTTTGGTGTTGAATTTTGGACTGGACTGCTGATAATCATCTGGACAACAAAGAGTGAACTTGCCCTAAGGAACTTTATCTTAAAAAAGTCCACAACTAGCCATGTCTATACTCGATTGCACACCTGATATGTAGAGGCTAGAAGAGGGAACTAGCATTACAGATGGTTATGAACCACCATGTGGGTGCTGGGAATTGAACCCACATCCTCTGAAAGAAGAACCAGTGCTCTTTGAATATGGTTAAAGCCTTAAAAATAAAGAGTATCATTTTACTAATCAACTATGATAATATTAGGCACGTTTTTCATTTGGGTGCTAACTAGACTAGTGGTAACATATAAGGTGAGAACAATTACACGAACACACAGGTGTACACAGTCCAAATACTTTCAACAACTTTGTGTAAGGTGGGCCAAGAGACTTTAGCAACACTCTTTAAGAGACCTTGGCTTTCACACTCAAGTTCTCAGTTGGCTCTTTGCCTGTGGTGTGGCAGAATCTGCTAGGCCAGTGTGCCGACTACTGAGCATCATACCACTGCCTTACTACTCAGAGAGATGTTCTAGCTAATGACATTGCTAGTTCCAAATTCTTCACAATAATGATTGGAGCTTTATAGAGTTAAGTATGTTACATTAAGTTCTGAAGAACGCCAGAGAAGTACAATTATTTTAAAGTTGGGAGAAGCCCCTTTTCATGATACAAGTCGTCCATCACCATGTGTAGGATAAAAAAGCCATTTACTGGAAACATACCTGTCAACATCAGTATCATGCGATTCAAGTCAAGGTGAAGTAACACACATTAAGTTCTCAAATCAGGCCAACATCACAAGTTTAAGAATTTTAAGTACATTTTATTAACAATGAATCCCTTTGATAAGATTATGCTTCAGGAGGCTTTAATGCCCTTAACATAAACTGTACACATTATACAAAAACAATACAACCACAACAACAACAACAAAAATCAAGGTGAGCAAAACCATTTGGGGACAAATCTTATTTAAATTATACACAACTCAATGAAATATTCTTAAGGAAAATATATAAATACTTTTTCTTTCTATGTTACAGTTATACAATATAAATCAGATTTCAATGTCTGTTCAGTGACCTACAAACACCAGAACCTCCAAAAAATGTAGCAGCGTATTACTAAATAAAAAAGATCATGTGGCAGAGATCATTAAGTCTGAGATTCTCTTTAAGATCCCTTACCACTTTTCAAAGCTAATTTAATTTACATCATTTGTTTCACAATGCATCTTTAGGGTTTCTGACAGGCCAGTAATGGAACATTTTTCAACAATCATACATCAAAAATTTTCACCACTCCCGCTCTGCCCCAAGACTTTGCATTTTGTGCTGGATCAACCTAGTTAAGTGGGAAAATTGTAAGGTATGTTTCCTTTTTTGGCATAAATTAACTTTTCATACTAAGTATCTTATAGAGTCAAAATGTGCAATTCATGCATCTGTGGCAGAGTTATCCACCTAACTATAAAAATACTCCAAAGGGGAGAAATCCCACACTCTGAGAGTCATACAAATGTATAGAAGTAACCCCCCTGGGGACCTGGAATTAAAAGAAAAGGGCTCCTGGGAAGACATGCGCAGACTTGTGTGTCCTTCATGAGCACTGCCCTCAAGGTCACTGGTAGGCCTGGAAGTGAGACTCAGTGCAGTGCCGCTCTCCAAGTTAAGATGGGAACAACAGGCTTAGTTAGTAAGGAGAAAATGGGACCTTTCCCAACACACACTTGGGAAAATCTGCAATGTTCATTGCAAGCAGCTCTTCTTAGAAGTCTCTCAAATGATTTTCTTTCATGGATTGTGAGTGAGTTTGAGACAAAGTGGAAGTAAAAGTGGGAGAGGAAAAAAAACATCCTTCCAAAATTACATTTTCAAAGTGGTCACAAGTTCTTCTCACACAGAATTAGCACCTTACTCTCATCACACAAGAATAACTGCAATTGTAATTTGAATGACAGACAATTTTGTTTCTTATTGCTTAATGATCTGTGCTTTGATATGGGGGATAAAAAGGCATCCTCTGAAAGGAATGAAATAAAAATGTATATAGATAGCACTAGACAGATCTAAATAAACACTGATATCCCATTTTGAACACGTGGCCATGGTGACATGGAATTTGGCCTTAACCATTGCAAGCTCTGGATGCGAGTGGAACACTACTGAGGACATAGGCCCCAGTGACTTGGATAAATCACCACAGCAACAATGCACGCACTTCCTAACAGCCTTGTGGTATCACTGTCTTAGGATGTCTCTACCCTTACTCTTTATTAGAAACACTTAAGTCAGGAGAAATACATTCCTCCTCCAATATACCCTAAACACAAACAGAAAATAAAAGTATGAGAAATTTTAGAGCCTATTTTCTTATAAATACTAAATTTCTCATTTTCTTATTTGTCAGTATTTACTTAGTATGTGAAGCTGAAATCCGTTCTTGAAAAAAAAAACCCTCAATTAAAAATGATAATTTACAATTAGAAATTCACAGTTTACAACCAGCTTAACTGTTCAAACTCCTCCAAATTATTAAATAATTAACAATAGTACAAATTTATATGCCTAAGGTTAATTCTAAACTCTTGAAAAACTACAGTATTGATATTATTTTGGTAATATGTATTATTTATAGACAATTTTCTCAATGATTTCTATTACCATTGACATCATTCATAACCTTTTCTGCTATAATTTAATAGTCTTAAACATCTATGCTAATCACTTGGCACTGCATGTAGTTTTCATCATAAAAGTCTACTTTTATACAAGTAAGTACTTAAAGAAAATGTATTACACCTGTTGGTGAAACCATGGTTAAACCAATAGCACTATAAACTGAAGAAAAGACAAATTTCCCCAATATACTGACAATCACAAAGCTCTGGTATCTTTCCAAAATAAGTGCTATAGGCAGATATGATGACACACACATACATATCTTTCAAAGTAACAGTCAAAAGTCTAAACAAAACAAAACACAACACTTGCTTAGGACATTAGGCACAGCCTTAATTTCAGGATGGCTGACTCAGGTGCGCAAGGACAGGGATAGTATTGTGTGATGAAAAACAAACAAGAATGGTTATCATTAACTTTTGAGGGATGAAACCACAGATTTTATACTCTGTTAACTGAGGTAGTGTTTAAAATGAATGTCTACAATGTTAACCCCATTATGAATAAGACTACGTTACTTCCTTTGGAATTGTAACCACTATTTGGTCTAGTATCACTGACATCTGGTTCTCTGGAAAGGCAATTTTATTATCCAAGACCAAAGACCAAGGTGACAGGCATTGCTCTTAGAAGTACTGTTGACATTTAAATAAACACTTGGGTTCAGTGATGAAGGTAAAAAGAAGGTTGTCCCCTCACTGGATGTTCTGAGAAAATGAGAAGAACTGTGTTGTAACGTGAGCAGCAGCTTGAGCCCTTGTCTGCTCTGTTATCATGAAGTTGCTACACAGTGCATGTAAGAACAACTCGCTGAAGTGCAGTCGAAGAGGCGTCAGGAAGGGAGATGAAATGCTTCATCCCAGTGGGAACTTTCAGTGCCAATAAATGAAAAGAGAAATCTCCGTGAGTTGTTTCCTAGTTCACAGGGTACTTTACAGCAATCTTGCAAACAAGCCCATTACAAAAAGGGTATACAACATGGGAAAATACGGACCAATGTATATGATGGTGTTAAAGCTGATGTGTAGTTGTCAAAATGGGCTACACAAAGGAATTACAAAAGGGTCCTAGTCAGTCCAGCTGGATGTTTTTGCTCTGTATTTATGATTTCAAAAAAGATAACCCTTTCACGTATAAGCATTCTAATAATGATGTTCATGCTACTTTATGTACAAATTTGCATATATGTTTAATTCCTGTAAAGACTTCCAAGTATCTTTATACATACACAAACTAGACAGACAGAAAAAACCTTGCCTTCATCAACTTCACAAATGTTGATAAAGGCAAAGACTGTATTCATTAACTCATTTATAACTGCAATTATTTTGTGCAAAACAAGAACATGAACAAAAATTAAATTATTGGTGCTTTAAAACTTTGTAATTAAGGCTTTTCACCACAATTTTTAATCTTATAATGAGTCTGAAATGACTTTTTAGAAGGAAATATGGCTCTTCTTTATTCATGGAATGTGTAAAATGCAGGCAAACTTGTCTTTTCCTTGAGAGATGAGAAGTATCACTTAATGCTCTCCTTTGCTCCGAGTCCAGACTACTAATGCTTGCTCAATTCGTTTAAAGTGGTGAGACAAGCTGATGAGGCTGGAAGTCCACTGGGCATATGTATACATCCTAGACATGGGAAGTATTTCAAATAAACTATTTTAATCAACAACTGTAGTGAAAAACCTTAATTGGTACAAACAGCCTTTAGCAACACACTGCAACAAACCTGAAGAGATGGAGAACAAATAAGCATTTTTATGCAGTCTAGCAACATAAAATAACTTAAGTTCCGAATATTGAGGCTCTTCTTTTGCTTTGAGGTTATATACCTCTGAAGTAGTGTTACAAACATTAAGGAAATGTGGAAAGGCCAACGTGTCCCTTTGATACCAGCAGTTACAGCACAGCCCGTGGGAGAACAGGATGCAGCCTCAGAGACAGTGACTCCTGGTTTCCACAAATTAGTTAACAAACAAGGCATCTTTTGTATTTACCCTTGATTAAAATGCATTCAGCAATAACTGCGTGAAGGGTGCTTCTTCATGTCTTGTTTTTGTTCCACTGCCATTATGCTTTTAAAATAAAAAAATAGAAAACCTATGTAGGTATTCAGTGCTTGGCTCTTGCATATGATGGTAACTAAATTACAACCGTGGTAATGAGTGATGAACCCTGAGAAGGGCCCAACAGGAGAGAGAAGTTGGCTTGGCTAGGGATGTCAGCAGTCCCAGCTGTTCTGTACCAATTACTGCTGGGACAGTGTCAGAAGATACTCCTTCCTTGCTGCCAGCCAGTCGGTGTTTTCTGAGGCTTTTAAGAAATCCATGACTATGGAGATATATAATCTAGATATAAACACCATAAATATGAGGTCAGGATTCGGCAGATTCATCAACAACAGGTTGTTTTGGTGGAATTGCCAACACAGCCTCTGCTTCTTCATGCATCTAGAAATAAGTGATAAATTGTTATTTTTTAAAAATAAACATGGCATACATTATAGATAGATATACTCTCACAACTTACTTGAAATACAGAATAATTCTGGGAGAGAAATTTCAGAAATAGTCTCACTTACTTGTAAAAACTGGACATCCTGAAATAACTCTTGTATGAACCTCCGGCATTGAAGTCTAAACGTGCAGTGTGACAACAAAAGAGAAACTTCAGAATAAAGGCATATGTCATCAAATGTTTGAGGATACTTCTCTTTAATGCTAAAATGAAAAGAGAAACGTATGTTTGAAAAAAATTTATACCATAATATATTCATTTAGTCCTCCATTTACTGACACTTTCTGATAATTTTTTTCTCTCCACATATTGATTAGATGGAATGTTAGGTGTGATGGCTTACTAATATAAACAGTCAGTCAGTCAATCTGTCTCGCTTCCTCCTTTTTTCACAGGGTTTCATGTAGCCCAGGTAAGCCTTGATTATGCCTCCATGTGCTGCAAGAACTCCAGATCCTTCTGCCTCTACCTCGAAGTGCCAGGACTACAGGCTTATGAAATCATACCTGGTTTATTACAGAGTGTCTCTATTTCACACTTTGTATATTCCAAGTTTTTACTTTTCAAAGATTATCAAAATCTTAATGCTTCTTATAAAGTCATTTTCCACTAACAGAAGGAAATTGTGAATTTATTAGACTAACACGACTGCAAATATGCTCACATCAAATTGTAAGGCATTTGAAGTGATTTGTTATCTCTGAGGTCTGTATCTCTCTGTGAGTAGCCACACAGGTGGGAGGCTGAGTGGAAGGCTCACTCCTGCAGCACTGGCCCACACAGCCAGCATACAAAGGTCTACTTATTCTGAAAACCACTACTTTTAGTAGTGCAAATAAAGACAATTTGCTCAAAATTTTCACTTATCAGGCTGCTTTGACTTAGAAAAACAACAAAAACCCTACAATTTTTCTTTAAAGAAGAAAAAGAGAAAAATAATTTCATTAGGAAATTCCATCAGTTTATTTCTTAAGCTTGCTTACCAAGCATTTGGTCTTAAGACTTCCGTATTTACACTGAAAAATCTAAAAAGCTATGGCTACCAATAATTATTTTGAGAACTGGAATTTAGAACTTTTAAAAATATTTTATAGGTTTTATAAATAATAAGTTATTTACTTAAAAATCCCAAGTTTTACCAAAACTAAAAAGAAACAAGAATGGCCCTGCTTTTAAATAGTTTTCCATTTTTACAGATTTGTTTGAAAGTGTGAGTGGATTCTCACTCACTTTAGCCTTCACTCTCCTCTACAGACTGAGGTACCAGAGAGAAGCACCTGTAAGCCCTGCCCACAGGTGGGCATGCAGCCTGTTAACTGCTGCCAGGGCAACTCCAAGAAGCGCCAGAATCTTTCTGCAATCTACAGAGTAGAACAGGTGGACAACCTTCATGCAGTTACTCACGTCAAAAGCCCTGTTTCGTGACACTTGGTAGAAACCGAACTACTCAAGTTGACGACCAATCTCAGCACTTCTTTACGAAGCAGAATACGGCACATTGGTGTATCATCTGGAATGGTTTTAACACCTGGAATGAAGAGGTCAGTGTGAGGTCATTTATTGTATTACAATGTAGAATGATTCCAGTTCATGGAATTTGTTTTCAAACTCCGTAAATGACTAAAATTGGAATCAACTGCATATTATCTGCCAATGACTTTGGAGCAAAGTTCTAATAGAAGCAGAACACTGAGAGCGAGCCAGTGAATGGCTGACAGGTGCAATATTTAAAGAGTCTGCTAAATGCCTCCACTAACTCTGACCTGCATAGTTCCCAGATAACTCCAATAGCAAAATCAACTGAAGACAGTTTTTCATTTTTAAAAATTTTATTTATATTTTTATAAATTACAGTTTACTGACTCTGTATCCCCACTATAGCTGCCTCCCTCATCACCTCCCAATCCCATCTTCCCTCCCTCATCTCCTCCCAAGGCCCTGCCCAAGTCCACTGATAGGGGAGGTCCTCCTCTTCTTCCATCTGACCCTAGCCTATCAGGTCTCATCAGGAGTGGCTGCCTTGTTTTCCTCTGTGTCCTGGTGAGGCTGCTCTCCCATCAGAAGCAGCCACTGAGTTCATGTCAGAGACAGTCCCTGTTCCCATTACTAGGGAACCTACTTGGATATTGAGCTGCCATGGGCTACATCTGTGCAGGGGTTTTAGGGGTTCTAGGCTATCTACATGCATGGTCCTTGGTTGGAGTATCAGTCTCAGAAAAGACCCCTATGCCCAGAATTCTTTGATCTGTTGCTCTCCTTGTGGAGCTCCAATCCCCTCCAGGACTTCCTATCTCCCTCTTCTTTTATAATATTCCCTGCACTCTGCCCAAAGTTTGGTTATGAGTCTCAGCACCTGCTTTGCTACCATGCTGGGTAGAGCCTTTCAACGGCCCTCTATGGTAGGCTCCTGTCCTGTTCCGTTTTCCCTCTTCTGATGTCCACCCCCCTTTGCCTTCCTGCATGAGGATTGATCATCTTACCCAGGGTCCTCCTCCTTGCTTAGCTTCTTTAGGTTCATAGATTTTAGTATGTTTATCCTATATTATATGTCTAATATCCACCTAAAGAAAGTTTTATTAAGGATGCAGGAAACTGAACTTCAAGACTCACCCAGTAACAGCTCAGTGCTTTTTGTGCTACTAGCGGAACCTTCTTGAGACACACCATCACTGCATCCAGAAATCCCCGAGAACTTAGAGGGAACAACTTCTAAGGGATTGTGGATTGTTTGCTCACACCAATCAGAATATGGAATATCTTCAAGGTCTGAAGAAAAAAAGCGTTTGGATTAAAGTTCCATTCTTGCACTAGTACTGCACACTTTAAAAGAATTCTTTGCCCATTTGCAACAATCTCTCTTCAGGAAGATTTTCAAAGCAATTCTAAATTGCTCAGTTGAGTATTCAAACAAGAGAAACTGTTATGATCTAAAAGGCTGATTTTCCTAACAAAACACTGTAGGAACATGTTCATTATTAAAATTCAAGCAAATATGTATAAAAAGTGAACACACCGTATCTTCTCTCCTCTCCCATTTGTTCTACCTCTATCTGAATGCCTTATCCAACAGTAAATGCAATTAAAAGCATAAAGTTACTTGAGATTTCTTCCTGTTTTAATTTTTCTTTCTTGTTCTTCTCTCCAAGCATTGCTATGGCCCCTACAGTAGAATTTTTAAAGTCAAGCAAACACATAAGCTAAAATGCTTTTTTGGTTTAAAAAAAAAAACAAAAAACAAAAAACAAAAAACAAAAACATCCTGGACATGAACCAGTTAGATGGTTCAAAAAGGTACACACTGCTAAACCTTATTACTCAAGTTCACCTCCAGGCCCCACAGAGTGAAAGGCAGAAACTGACTCCAACCACCTGCCCTCTGATCTTCAGTGGGCCCTGTGGCACATGCACGCTGGCACACATGTGCATGTGTGGTGACACAAACACACCAAGAACGAATAAAACATGAAACAAGTTTTCCAGGAACAAAAGAAGGTGAAAACAAATGGAAAATTGATGGTCATCTTTTCACAGGAAGTAACATCAGACATCCTACAAAAAAATCACACAAGCTTGGCACTATTCACAATGAAAATTAGCTAAGTATTCTGCAAGTGAGTCAGACAGGAAAGACAGAAGCTCAGCTCGAAAGAAAGACCTAAAAGCTGGCCTGTTTTCCTTCTTCATAATACCAATGTGGAAGAAAGGATGTTCAACGTCATCCAATCACAGTTCCCACAAAATAAGCTTTGCACTACATTTTATTCCACCCCCAAGAGCTTATAAGATTACTATTTCCATCATGTCTGTGCCCTAGACAGTTTTATGTTAACTTGATAAAAACTAAAATCATTTCAGGATCAACCATTTGTTATCAGATAACAACCGTTCGGTGTACTCTCCCTAGGGTAGAAGATTTCTCCAGATCTCAGCAATCCTTAGTTGCTTGGAGTTCTTTGTGTAGGATTAAGGCCTCATGGGCTTTCTCTGTCCAACAAGGACAATAGTGTGGATTTTGTATCGAAGTCCCCCTGATGCTTGAAATCCAGTTTCTCTGCTGTTTACACCTCTGCTCTCATTGGCTGGATGTCTGGATGTCGTGGACTTCCTGGTATTTTATCACAGGTTCTAACTTTAGGAAGATCAAGGGGAGGGGCTCTGCTTCATGATTCCTCAATACCCTCATTCATACAGTACTACCTTCTGAAGAAACTTAAAGCATTTAATTCTGAGATACAAACAAGCTGAAAACCACCTCAGTCTTTTGACCCGTTTTCCACTTGCAGTGTTAGATATTCCTCTAGTCTATGAACTTAATAACTGGTCCTACCATTCCTTTTTTGGGGGGGAGGTGGTGGAGTGGCCTACAGGGTTACTCTGTGTAGCCCTGGCTACATAGTTAGTATGTGTATACATACCACATATTCTCTATTCATTTCTTCATCAACTATGTACTTGTTTGCACTTCTTGGCTACTGTGACTAGTACTACTGTTCACAAGAGGCAGCATGCATCTTTGACATAACCATTTCACTTCCTTTATCGCTATCTTAAGTGATGGGACTGCTGGGTCATATGGTTAGTTTAATTTTGCTTTTCTGAGACTGTTCCTTTCTTCAGTAGCTATAGCAGTTTGCATTTCAACCAAAAACGTGCAAGGATTTCCTGTTTCCATCCTTGCCAGCATTTGTTACACAGGGCATTTTGACAAGTATTCTAGTTATTGTAAGCTATTGCTAACAATGACTCTAATTTATATTTGACTGCCTTTTTGTCCTAAGAAGTGTATTTGTGCCTATTTCTGTTTTAATCCTATAGTGTGTAAATATAATATACATATAAATATACATATAATATATATTCATAATATACAATACATACATATTTATAAAATATATCATACATATAAATATAAATATGGTTTATAAATATATATATTCTTCTTGAGACAGGGTTTCTCTGTGTTACCCTAGCTGTTCTGAAACTCACCATGTAGACCAACCAGGTTGGCCTCAAACTAAAAGGTCCATATGCCTCTGCCTCCCGAGGACTGGGAATAAAGTATGTCATCACACCCAACTTGTACATTAATTTCTCATCAGATATATAGTTTGCAAGTATTAGCTCAATTTGTACAGGTTCTTTCATTCATTTATTTTACTCTATAAAAATGTTTTACTACACCTTTGGGCATTTTCACTTTTTTATAGTGCAGTGGGTGGTAGGTGGGATTCCAAAAAATCCTTGCCCATGTGAAAACTATGAAGCACTTCAGTGCTTTCAGTTTCAAGCTCACAATTAAGGCTTTAATCCATCTTGAGTTGACTTTTGTTCAGAATGAGAGACATCTAGTCTCATTTATTTCCAGGAGGATATCCAGTTTTCCCTTTATCAAAAATACTGTCTTCTCTCCAATAGGTGTTCTTTGCCCCTCTGCTGAGTATCAGTTAGCTGAAGACGTACAGATTTATTTCTGCTTCTCTGTTCTGTACAATCAGTCTGTATGTCTGTGCTTAATGATGATCTCATGAGGCTTTGATTATTACATCTCTGTAAGGATTCTGAAGTCAGATGGGTAATTCTGATTGTGTTCTTTTTGGTGAAGACAGTTTTAGGTGTGTGTTGTTTATAACTAGGGGCTCCACAGTAAGTGCTTCAAACACTCTTGAGTGAATAACTGAAAAGAACCTGAAGGCAACATAAAAATGTTGCCAAAAGACATAAGATACCCTCTTTCTTTCTTCTTCTTCTTTTTTTTTTTTTTTTTTTTTTTTTTGGTTTTTCGAGACAGGGTTTCACTTCGCATCCCTGGCTGTCCAGGCATTCATTCTGGAAACTAGGCTGTCCTTAACTCAGAAATTCACCTGCTTCTCCTCCTCAGTGCTAGGATTAAAGGCGTTTGCCACCACCACCCAGCTAGATGGCCTCTTTTCTATGGTGAGTAGTACATCTAACATTTTACAAATGCCCAGAAAATGATCATAAGTAAACACAAGTTTATAAAAACAAAAACCCATCCCAGCATACAGAGGCCCTGAAGGGTTCAGAGTGTAAAAAAGCCTAATTTAGGGATCTAGCAAATTCAGGCCCAGACTGGGACATCGAAATACTAAAAGGATGGATCGGTTTCTATGCACAATCTCAACCTATGTGTGGCAAATCACAGGAAGCACAGCGCTGACTGGTATTTCCCAGCACTACCAGCTGCCAAAGTCACAAGGTGGGAAGTTACGGCATCCTAGGGAGAACCTAAGCAGGGTCATCCAGAGAACTCTGTCATCATCAGACTTCTGAAGGCACCTAAGTAGTATTTACCAAGAAAAGGCATACACACGAGTACTTTAAACACAAACTGAAACTGTTAATATATACACATGTGGGTGATTCATATTAAACTGACCACTTGTGTCCACTTTATTCCTCTCTAATAAATGTATATTGAGTGTACAAGACTGCAGCTACTATCAGAGACATGAAAATGAGGAGACAACAGATCACAGTCCTAAGAAAGTCACCATGGGAAGGCGAGAAAACAACTGAATCTTTTTGTTTGTTTGTTTGTTTGTATGTTATTTGGAAACAGGGTTTTTCTGTGTAGCCTGGGCTGTCCTGGACTCGCTTAATAGACCAGACTGTCCTCAAACTCACAGAGCTCTGCCTGCCTCTGCCTCCCCAAGTGCTGAGAATACAGGCATGAGCCACCATGCCCAGCTATAACTGAGTAATTATAATCTATGTACAAAGGGCAGTGAAGTACAAAATGGAAGGAGCTTCCACACCTGGCTTAGGAATCCAGATACTTCTCAGACATGACACTTAAGATGAGGCAGGTGCTAAAAACTTAGGCATGTTCTACCAATTTTAAGAAATGAGAATGATGAAAACAACAGAGCAGTCTTATGTGTTGGGCTACAGAGTCAGTAAAGAATTAAAAACAGGTTAATCTTAATCACTATTATTAGAGAAAGTGGAGGAATTGAAAATCAGAGGCTGAAATACTAATAGTGCAACAGGAAGCTGATGAAGGACAGCTATGTCGGAGGTAGTGAGAGGGAGGATGCTGGACGGCTTGAGAATGAGGCAGAGTCTACTCAAGGAACACTGTCACTCACCTGAGTGACTACATATTGAACTTAGCTGGTTACTGGGCTGGAAGCCCAGGATTTCAATGCAGACACAGTAAAGACAATTGTCGTCTGTGTGCTCCTGTAGTCCGGTGTCTTCTGTGCTTTCTAAAAAGAGAGAAGCATCCGAATGGACGGAGTTCATTATTTCTGTGAGACTCATCTGCTGCCGCAGCAAGTGAAAAGAGTTCTTTACAAGACCACCGGGTCCAGAGGGTAGACCTGCATGTTTAAGTAAATAAAACACAGTCCGATAAAGACACCACTGGCATCTTTCTCATGATGTCTTAAAATAGCACTTTTTAAAGATATGTAGGACACTCTATGACCCTACATCTAATTTTAATTAGGAAAACAGAATAATTTAAGTTACAAAAATTAAAACAGTACATATACTTTATTTCAATATAAGGTTCTAAAATACAAAATACAAATGAAAAATGGATTATTATTAACGCACTATTCAGTTAACGCTGATACTTGCCTAAACAAAATCAGTAATTCTAGGAGGTGTATGTTAAACGAGATGATAAAGCAGATCCATCCGTGCTTCATGCACATATTCACTACAAAGAAACAGTTCCGAGCGCAGAAGAGCTCATATGCAAATCCTCACCCTCCTTCACTTTTTTTTTTTTAACATTTATTTTGAACTTAAAACAAAAAAAGAACTATTCTGGGTTTTACCAACTTGAGAGACTGGGACCCTCACCAGAAAAATATTTTCTTAAAAAAAGCATGCTTTAATTTTTAGTTGATTGAATTACTTCAGTTTAGTGTTTAAGTAAACCCCAAAGTTTCAGGCACCTAATGTTTAGTTTATCTCACTAAAAAGAGAATTCCATTTTTAAGGTAAGGCGTTTCAGGAGAGCAAAAAGCTCACAGTACCTCCTCCATCATGGGAGAACATTCTTGCTCCTCGGTCATCTGGTGGAGGTACATGCTTTGATTGAAAATAAGGAATATCCTTTACCTAAAATGAATACAAATCATAGTCAGTTTCATCATACAAAGAAATTCATCTTATGAATATTTAAAATTTCAGGTAAATGCAACAGAAGTAGAATTACTATAGCATACAAATCTATAAGGCAAAGTTTACAAAAGAAGATTAAAGTTACCAAAACATAACCAAATAACTAATCTCTCTCTTAACCATGTTCTTGGCAAAATTAAGAGAGTATTTAAATAATTTAGTGTTTCTCTAAAGTACTAAGGGCTGTGGATGGCTCAGCAGGTTGAGAGTGCTTGTTGTACAAGCCTGAGAATCGGAGTTTCAATCTCCACCATCCACATAAAATGCTAGGCAATGCCGTGTGGGTGTGCTTACAAAACAAGGCTGTGAGGGACGGACACAGAATGATTGCTGGGCCTTGCTGGCTGCCAACCTAGCTACAGATTCAAGAAGCAATCCCGTCTCAAGAGTCTTAAAGCAGGATGATGGACAAGCTTCTCTGGTTACTGCAGGTGTGTGGACGACACACACATATGCACCCATACCATACACACTTCTACTACACATACAAAGAAAAACAGATTGAAGAAATAATACTTAGTCATCTAAGAAAATACGTATTTTTCAGTACTATTACAACCCACTAGAAATTGTGTATTATCTCACGGGAGCAGGGCTACTGTTTATGGACACATGTGGATGCTCTGACTGAGAAAAAGGATCAAAGACTAAATAACAAGACATTACATGAGTCTAAAAAAGATGATTAGGAATTTATTAAAACTTCTATAGACTACAGATAAGTCAAACAAGATGCTCATTTATTAGGGTCAGAAAAGGCTAATGTTCTAGAGACCAGAGACTATTAAACAGGAGCACATTAGACAGATTAAGAGTACAGAAAAGCTGAGAACATGGAGTTCTCATCTTGACACATTTTTGATGAGAAAAAAAAAAAATCTCAAAACCCTCCATCGTTCCTGTAAGTGCATCCACTACAAATTACAGTTTCTAATAAGCAGTTGCAGAACATTAAAAAACAAAACAATAAAAAACAAGAAGTCAGCCCATAGGAAACAGTAGCACTGTGGATGATACCTGGAATATATCATTAATGTCTACTGGAAGAGCAAGTCCAATGTAGTCATCAGAGCCTCCATATGTAGCACTGGATACCATGGACCTAACCGAGGAGGATCGCTGCAGGGTATTTTGATTAATAGGACTTAATAAATCTTCTTTATCTAATGATGCATAACTTAAAGCTTTCATAAACCTATAACATCACAAAAAACCTTGCATTAGCCTTTTTGATTTGTACTTGTAAGTATATTAAAAACAAACAATAACAACAACAGCATCTCTAACTTATAGTAATGTCAAAATAGGTAATCAAACAGCAAGCTGTGCCATCTCAATCTACTGGGAACACATAGCACTTTAACATGAGCTGCTATTGGCCAAGAAACAGGTTACCAGTAACGCTGAATGTCGCCAAAGGAACAACTGTTATGTTCCCCCCAAGTAAAGCTGAAAAGGTGGGCAAACAGAACATGCCAATATGCAAAAGTAGTAACAAAAACTAACCTGCAGATAGGTGCAGCTCAAAGACTGCATTTGCAGGCAGCAGAGATATTGGACTTGCTATATTATATAACTAAAGATGTATGTCCTAATAGCAAATAATATCTTTACAAAAGTGAGATTAGTTGCTTATCAATCTAATGTGCTAATTAATGCTTTTATTACCCCATAAGATTTATGGAACACAGAAGTTACACATACCATAGTAAAACCCTATCATTTGTAAATATTACAAAGGATATCTCACAGAATACTAGTCTTTCTCTAGAGAGCACTCTTCGCAAATGATTCCGTAAGAATGGCATATGGACATCTCCAGAACATAAAATCTGCCATACAGATTACCATTCGAATATACAACATATACACTGTTCATCTGTATACACCCTGTTAAATATATGAAACACTAAAGTCTCATATTATTGGCTAGAAAGCCAAGTCTTATAAAATGTACATATACAAATCAAAGAATTACTTCACACAATATACACATCAAGAAATGTGTGTTTGAAATAGTAGCCACTAAGAATATAGAGGAAAAAAAATTCCTAGTTTGAAAAATAAACATTCATTTCTTAAATGTATGAATTTTATAAAAAAGGTCAATGTTTTTCAAATGGTATGGCTTTGATTCTACAAAATTCTTCAAGGATTACTGGAGTCAGGGAAATTATGGGGGTGTTTCGCTTTCTCATTCTATTTCAATCATTTGAAGCTCCATTTTAAACTGTTCTGTTTTTTTCTGCTTATAAGGAAAATTTTTCCAAGTTTAAAATCACTGGTCTAGCCTAGCCTCCAGCAGCTGAGCTTATGGAGGCCCAGACAACCTAACACACCAGCTCTGTGTTGCGTGGCTGTAGCCCTGCATCCACGGCTTGTGGCTCTGTTCTGGATTCATGAAGATGGACAGGGTCAGTGACTTCTAGTTACAACAACTATTATTGTACCATTTTTAAAGAGGGGACAAAAATCCCCTATCTGCTACCAGAACCTTCACTATTAAAAATGTTGCTAAAAATTAGATGTGAGGCACTGATGGACTACATAAGTACCTCCCAATTCTGATATCCTGCAAAGGAGCATTTACTTTTTACCAGATAGTGGACCAACTACTTGAGACCTAGTAATCTGTTTCAAAGGATATACATCTTTAAATGGATATAATTGATCTATAAGAACTTCAACAAACCAGGTGGGGAACTTTTTACAACAATCAAATTTCAAAATGTACTTTTATAAATAACAAACCTGAACTGTATACTATTAAAAGTTTGATATAATCTAAATATGGAATATTTAATATATAAATAGAAACTCTTGTTTAGTCTTGAGGACCCAGGAATTCTTTTAGTGTTCATTAGGTTCCTATTTAATAATTACATGTACTTAAAACAAATTAAAATAATTTAACTGAATATTTCAGTTATTTGAAAAAATAGTAAGAGGTCAACTTTTGGAGCTTTAAATTGACCTACCTGAAAAGGTTGTTTGTTATTGTAGGTCTTAAGCTCCTGATTCCCCCGACATGCTTCTTTTTAAAATCGATCCTTGCAGAAGCGAGAAATAAATTAAAAAAAGCTTGTTGTGACTTGTGTAACCTTGCAAAACATGTTTATTTTCAGGTCCTAATGGAGTTTATTTCCCCCCTCGCAGCTGCAAGAATCCATTTCAAATCCTATCAGGTAACAAGGAGCTCACAGCCTACTGTGTAAATGGGTCAGTTCTCAGACTTGGTTTCTGTGGTACTCAACCTGACTGCTGTCTTGTATTTCAATCTGTTAAAACGGAACCACTTTCATTCATTTTTAAGCATGTTCTGCTCACCTGCTTGGTGTTAGTCTGGACTCAAAACTGTTGGCCTTCATGGTGATGGTATCAGTGAACAGCACATCTTTTGCTGGAGACGCCAAAGCTTCAGAGTGAGATAAGGATGGATGCATTCTTTGCTGCTGTAATCTTTTCAATGTAGCATAGCCAAAGGCATCTCTAGAACTTGTGTAGCTAAAGTTGCAATCTGCTAGACTTTTTATTGTTGCAATGGAGGGCGCTTTAAGGGACTGTGCTCTTCTAGGAAGTGTATGAGAAGAACCTGGTGGCACCAGGGACACTGAGTTCGATTTGGAGAGAGACAGATGGTTAGACTGTGGTGTCAAGTAGTGGCCTGTCTTAACAGTTTTAGTACTTACCACAGTACTCATACTTCCACAGTCCGTGTCCATAGTTGTAGCGTCTACCCCAACTGTCTCCCGGGAGGGGCTCGAGCTCATTGAACTTATGCCACTTGTTGTAGTGTCTGTGTTAAAGCTTTGGCTGCGGATCTTCATGTGTGAGCTTGTTGAGTTTTCTACAACCAACCTTTCTCGGCTTGTGTTTTCTCTGTGATTCTCTGTACCAAAACTCTTGGGGAATTTTAGGTCATTCTCTCCAATACTTGGAGTGCTGCCAGTGTCTTCAAGGTGCTTATTCCCAACAAAGGAAGTTTCAAGCTGTAAGGATTTCTGTGCTGTGGAGATAGGCGTGAAGTCATCACTGTGATTAAAGTCAACGCTGGGCTCTGTAAGTGTTCTGACTCGCCGGTTGCTTGTCTTATTTTCAGATGACAGTTTTCCACCTTTTGGATCACTGCTACTGCGGTGTTTTTTATTAGGCAAAGTAAGTGAATTTAAGATACGATTCTTTACAAGTTTGCTAGAAGCAAAAAAGGGAAATGAATTTTTATCCTTTATGGGTCCAGGTCGGTCATAAAATGCTGGCTCGGCATCTTCACTGATGTCAAGAAAAAATGTACTGGTCGAGCTGCTACCGAACCGGTCATCCTCCAGTATGAACATGCCTGTGATTGAAGAACCAGTAATCAAAGCAAGCAAACATGAAGAATCCACCACACCGCTAAGTGCTAACACATCTTTTAAGCAGACATCTGGGGGGAATTAAGAAATAAAAATGCTTTTCTGAAGCTCAGGGTTAGGATATGAATAAAATTGTAAATTGTACCATGGTGAGGACCTGTCATTCCTGAGGAAAAACTACAGACTCACCCTGGTACAGCATATATGGAGTTTCTTTTGGTGTTTCTAAATAGTTAGCATAAAACTAAAGGAAAAGCAGGACGCTTGAACATGGATGCTCATTCTGTCAAGACAGACCAGCATGGCTTATTCTTCATATTACAGTGGCAGGACACTCATCTTACAATGAATTTCTAAACTTAAAATATATAGCAGCTCTCCACATCAATGAGTTATGCATACATGGGTTCAACTAACCAGAGACCAAAAATATTCATGGAAAGGTACTAGTATTAAATATATACATATATTTTTCTTGCTATTATTTCTTAAGCACTTAAGGATAAAACTTGTTACTGAGCATTCAAATTACATTCTAAAGGACCTAAAGATGATTAAAGTATTTAGGAAATTTTTAAATAAGTTAAATACAAAGCCATGTCACTTAATGCGAAAGGTTTGAGCATCAGTGGATTTTGGTACACAGGTGGGCTTCTGGGATGTCTGGTAGATAGGAAAGGTTAACTGCACATATACAGAACAAAGGCATCCATATAGGCTTCAGAGTTAAACCCATTATGTTTACTGTCCATTTTGCCTGATGTGCTAAGACAGTCATCTTACTGTCTAATTCTAATAGATTATTGAACCCAGGTGTCTGTCTAATGGTACCTGTTAAATTTATTCTATTTTAACTGTTCTGTTGAATAATCATTAAGAACTTTAAATATATTTTGAAATGAAAGTAAAATCCTAAATTAACTTGCAGATTACATTGGCTTTGTATATTTTGTCAACACTAAGATGTACTTTTTCACATGGACTCTCTCCAACTCAAAAGTTTCACCATGCAATAGAGAGTATGGAGAAGTGTAATGGGCAAGAATTTTTTCTTATTTCTTCGTGGAATATAAATATTAGTAGAACTTATCATTCAAGGCATCATGGACACTTGGGGTGAAATGTTCAATAAATGTTAGATTATCTTTTGTTTTTTTTTTTGAGGTGACACTGCAGCTCAGGCTGGCCTCAAGTTCATTATGAGTACAACTAGTGTTAACCTTTCAACAGTCTTCTGACCTCAGGCTTAAGTGCTAGCATTAGAAAGGTGAACTTGCAGACCCAATCTCTCTCCTTTCCTCACTGGTGACTGAACACAAACTTCATATAGTTGCCCAAGTTAGGCTTGGACTTATCCTGTAGTCGGACAGGCCTTTTGATCCTCCAGCATGAGTCTCCTGAGAAGCTGCAATTATAAGCTTATGAAATCAGGACTACTCTGTATTATCATCTTTGTTGTTTTGAGACAGGGTTTCTTTGTGTAACAGTCCTGACTGTCCTACAACTAACTTTGTAGACCAGGATGGCCTAGAACTCATGGATATCTACCTGCCTCTGCCCACCAAGTGCTGGGATTAATGTGTGTGTTACCATACCTGCCTATAATATCTTAAATCAAAGAAATACGCTTTCAACTGTGTAAAATTGATAGCACCCAGTACAGATTTTGAATCCATTATCTATTTTACACATCATTTATTTCTGATATCTTACCTTTTAACAGTTCCACCCATTTCCTTTTTCCTTCACAGTTCTGGGCTTCATGGAACAGGAGAGTGCTCTACTATTTAGCTACACCTGTGGCTCCCACACCATTTTAACACCAAATGAAGATTATAAATATAATTTTTAGATTGATTAATTAAAGCATATTATTTTATGTTATACATGCAGACCTAGCCTCTCTCCTTTTCTTTCTTTCCTCACTGGTACTAAAGGAGAAATAAAAAGTCCGTGCATGGAAAAAAAAAAAAAAAAACTTTAAATAAGGTGTAGCAAGAGTAGGCAAACAACCTATTTGTTTTAGAAGAAAAGCAAGGCATAATAAGAGCTATGACTCTCTTAACAAATACACTCTAGTTCAATTATGTATACATATGAGAAAGGAGGAAAAAGATTAAGTAAATGAAGGTGGGTAAACCCTGCTCGGTGTGTCTGTTCTGAAACCTAAATAGAGCTGGTTTTCTCTGGTATATGTTTATCACCACCTCTTAGCACACAGTTCCCAAGAGCTAGGGAGAGGATGAGTTAGGCTGGTGGCTATTGTGAAAGATATGCAGCCTTCAATAGGGTATAACCATCAAGTCATCATCTTTGAAAACCATAACATCGGGCTTGGGTGTGGCTACATGCCTATAATCCAGGAAATAAAAAGATGGAGGCAGGCAGATCGGGAATATAAAATCATCCTTGACTAGCAAGTTTCAGGTCACATAGGGCTCTGTCTGTCCCACAAAAGCCCACAAACTAAAGAGAAATGTAAACATAGAATGTAACAATACAGTTAAGCTCTGAAATCACAAACAGAAATGCCAACATTGATGAACTTCGTGTGATCCCATCACAGCACTCACTTGATGGTGCAGACTCACTTTCACTGTTATGTCTGGAGCTGGTAGACTCAGAGTTCAAGCTGAGGGTGCTTGGGACAGAGGAGAGCTCATTGCAGAGCTGTTCCACATCATCTGGAACCACTGGCCACAGATGCTTGCGACTGTGCCTCACAGAATCCCAGCTGTGGCATTTTAGAATATCACAGCCTTGCTTGGTTTTAGCTATGAGCCCAAGAACATATACACAGGTCCTGCATGTAAAACAAGGTAGTAAAAACAGTTTATAACTCCAAAGTGAGATTTCTTAAACAACCATAAAATAATATGCTATATGGGTATTTACATTTTCCTTGAAAAGGCATTTAAAATTGCCTTTTAAAAAGCAATACATTAAATCTACTTAGAAATAAGTGAACCACAATGAAAAACATGTCTCCGTAATAAAAATAATTAAAACAAAATGAAGGAAGTACAGCAAGACCCTAGCAAGCCCATTTAAATCAAGAATTACAAATCATGAACTACTTTGTGAATAAAAATATATTCACTAGAAAGAATTCTCAGGTATGTAACATACCCTCTGATGGAAAGAACCTCACACTGTTTTGCAAGTTTTAGTATATCTGGAATCACATTTTCTTCCTGTAGCAAGTTAAGGCCCCAATTCGATGAGCCAATATTTCCCTGAAAGAAGCAATATCAAATATTTATAAGACTAATATTTTGAAGAAACTTTAAAAACTATCAACAAACACATTTAAATCTAACTATGAGAGAAGAAAAAAAAAAAGTCCATGCAAGAAAAAACACAAAACCTTAAATAAGGTGTGCTAGGAATAAGCAAATTATCTATTTGTTTTAGAAGAAAAACAAAGGGCACAGACTAATAGTTTAACCATCTATTTCTTTGGCATAAAATAATCTTTAAATTGGTAGGAATAGTCTTGGTCTTTAAATATTAATCTCAGAACAACTTTAAAGTAAAATAATTTTAATTTACTTAGTATCAGTGGGAGAAATTTAAAAGACAAAATCCATAAACTCTGCAAAGACCAAAAATGTTTATTACAAACCAAGGCCCAAAGAGAGGCTTTCAGCTTTTTAATTTCTTCCCATTTATCTAGGTCTGGAGTGCGAACATTGTGACACAGTTCCGTGATGATACTCTGGAAAAGAGAAGTACCACGAGAGTAACAATGTATTCTGCTTCTTAAGTTTTTCCTATCCCTTGGCACAAAGCAACCAAAGGTGTGTTTTGGCCATTTCTGCACATTGGGAACTCCAAGAGTGACTTCACAGTGAAGTCACAGTGACTTTTTTAGCTTAAAAAAAAAATGTGTATCGGTATTCTGCCTGCTTGTATGTGTGAGGGCATTAGAACTTCTGAAACTGGAATTTTACAAACAGTTGTGAGTTGCCATGTGGGTGCTGGGAATTTAATCCAGGTCCTTTGGAAGAACAGCCAGTGTTCTTCTCTTAACTACTGAGCCATCTCTCCAGCCCCGACAGACAGCTTTTTGAGGAGCCACGTTAGTGCTCAGGTTCTGAGCTCATGTTCTGGACTTGTCACTAACTAATATTCATTACATTCAGCTCAGCATCCAATGCAAGAAAAAAAGAAACTGAGTTGTTTTTCACATGTGATTATAATTTCTTCAATAAGTCATGAAAAAAGATTCACACCATCACTGCACAACCAACCAGCCATTCAAAAGTTCCATGCCTTGAATTTCTAATCTCTAAGGGATAACACACCTGTCTCAAGGTCTCATGAGTCAGTGACTCTTTCACATATGCAGTACTTACTGAAGTACTTGGTACCTAGTATTTTAAGTCATAAATACATTTTTTAAAACATATTGTGTGTGTGTGTGTGTGTGTGTGTGTGTGTGTGTGCGTGCGTGCACCACAGCACACTTGTAGATGTTAGAGGAAAACCCACACAAGTTGGACCTTACCTTCTACAACATGGCTCTTGGGGATCAAACTGAATTATCAAGCTAGACAACAGGTGTCTTAGTACCCACTGAGCCCCCTGTCTGGACCTGGTTTCTTTTAATTAGAAAATAAGCATCGCCTTAAAATTAGTGTTTAGATTTCTCATAATATACAATTATGACACCAAACAATACACTGGCTAAGTCAGTTACAAAACAGATTTTGAGAAACCTTGGCAAAGATAATTATTTCAACACTATTAAGATTCTTCTAAGGGGTTAAAGAGATGGCTCAGCAGTTAATAACACTGGCTGCTCTTCCAGAGGTCCTAAGATCAGTTCCCATTAACGACATGATAGCTCAAGTCGTTATAATGTGATTTGATGCCCTCTCTGGCATGCAGGTAGACATGTAGATAGAGCACTCATACATATATATTGAAAAAAAAAATCTTAAAAAAAATTTTTTTTCTTTTACTCTTTTTACAATTTAAAATGCAAATTATGTTTTTACCTGTACTTCCAGTAAATGGCAGCCTGTTTTGTGGTGTACCAATTGTCCATAAAGGTGTACTGGCAAATAGACATGAGGTCGCTGTAATCTAGTAAGATAAAAGATGACTGAGGAAGTTAATAGTATACTTAAAATTTAGTAAATAACTATTAATAAGCTGGATATAATTCCTAACAAAACTATAAAGGTATGAAACAAGGAGGATTGCTCTGAAAAACTAGTCATTTTTCAGGTCTCCAAGTTTAACAGTGACACAGCAGGAGCTAGAAAGCAGACTGGGTTGAGGTCATGGAGTGTGCCCAGACGAAGCATGTTTACATGCAATGTATCCCATTGAAAACTTGGAGCAGGGATTGCTCTGCCACGATTTTTCCTGTTTCAGAGTACAGAAGTCCTCAAATCCATTAAAAAAAAAAATATTCTAATAAAGCTGATTTTAAATTTGGCATTTAAGGTAGTAGTACATAGATCCACTAACTGGACCATACCTTTGATTACTTCGACGAACGTAGTTATCACCATCAATAGGCTTCCTGTATGTAGTTAGTGCTTCATTAAGTTGTTCCTCAATCAAGTCAACATACTTTGAATTATATTCCTAGAAGATAGTGTTGTTTTAATTCTATATATTTTTGTAATGACTGTCACCACATCATCTAAGATATTTAGCAAATCTTAAAGGCATACAAATGAAAAAATAGAACTATGTTCATGAGTTTTTGGACAAGGAAAAGCATGAGTCATGAAGGCAAATGTCATCTCCCATCTAAAACTGTTCTGCTTAGCTTCTCTCTCTTTCCAAATAAGTGAACAAATAATTGTTTCTGTTGTATATGAATCTCATTTCCATTAAAAAGTTGCTTTCTTGCTGAACTAGAAGGAGGACCCTGGGTTAAGATGATCAATCCTTACTCAGAAAGGCAAACAGGACGGACATTGGAAGAAGGAGAAAATAGGAAATAGGACAGGAGCCTACTACAGAGGGCCTCTGAAAGACTCTACCCAACAATGTATCAAAGCAGATACTAAGACTCATAAACAAACTTTGGGTAGAGTGCAGGGAAACTTAAGAAGGAAGGGGAGATAATAAGACCTGGAGAGGACAGGAGCTCCACAAGGAGAGCAACAGAACCAAAATATCTGGGCACAGGAGTCTTTTCTGAGACTGATACTCCAACCAAGGACCACTGATGGATATAATCTAGAACCCCTGCTCAGATGTAGCCCATAGACTCAGTATCCAAGTGGGTGCCCTAGTAGGGGAACAAGGATTGTCTCTGACATGAACTCAGTGGCTAGCTCTTTGACCTTGTCCCCCTGACCAAGGAGCAGCCTAACCAGGTGGCAGAGGAAGACAATGCAGCCAGTCTTGATGAGACCTGATAAGCTAGGGTCAGATGGACTTGGAAAGGGGCGTAGGAGGAGATGAGGGAGGGAAGGTGGAATTGGGAGAGCATGAGGGAGGGGGCTACAGCTGGGATACAAAGTGAATAAACTGTAATTAATATAAAATAAAAATTTAATTTAAAAAGTTGCCTTCTTAACATTAAACTCTGAAGATATTCAGTATAAATTTTAAAAAGAAAATTAACTGAATTTATAATATCAGTATTTTTTAATTTTTTAAAATTCTTTATTAATTACACTTTATTCACTTTGTATCTCCCCTGTGGTTCCCTCCCTCCTCCCCTCCCCATCCCTCCCTTCCTCTACCCTCTGCATGAATGCCCCTCCCCAAGTTCACTGATAGGGGAGGTCTTCTTTTCCTTCCTTTGACCCTAGTGAATTAGGTGTCATCAGGAGTGGCTGCAATGTCTTCTTCTGTGGCCTGCTAATGCTGCTTCCCCCTCAGGGGGAGCTAATTAAAGAGCAGGCCAATCAGTTCATGTCAGAGACAGTCCCTGTTCCTATTACAATGGAACCCACTTGGATACTGAACTGCCATGGGCTACATCTGTGCAGGGGTCTTAGGTTATCTGCATGCATAGTCCTTGGTTGGAGTATCAGTCTCAGGAAAGACCCCTGTGCACAGATTTTTTGGTTCTGTTGCTCTCCTTGGAGTTCCTGTCCTCTCCAGTGAGCTATCCCAGAAGCAGAAAGATGTACACGGTATATACTCACTCATATAAACATATAATATAGGATAAACCTACTAAAATCTGTACACCTAAAGAAACTAATCAAGATGGAGGACTCCTGCTAAAATACTCAATTCCTATCCAGAAAGGCAAAGAGGATCGATATCAGAAGAGGAAGAAAAGAGGGAACAAGTCAGGAGCCTGACAGAGGACCTCTGAAAGACTCTGCCCTGCAGACTATCAATGCAGATGCTGAGACTTATGGGCAACCTTTGGGTAAAGTGCAGGGAATCTTACAAAAGAAGTGGGAAACAATTTCAATATTTTTAAATGAAATATTTTACTGATTTAAATCAGGTCAAAAACAAAATTTATTTCATACGTACTCTTGGAAAAAAATTCTATCTTAATGTTTTAGGCTGAGTCTTCCATACTATCTCTATTATAAAAGCTTTCCATTTCAAGCTGTCAGCAAAACTTGGTAAACCCAATTTGGAAGGCAACTCAGCAGTATATACTAGCAATTAAATTCTAATTTCTTTTTGTCTTAATAATTACATTTTAAGAACTTAATCTAATTTATATACTTTCAGAACTATGAAATAGAAATCTTTTCATAACCAGATAATAGTATTTTTTTAGTTATCACATACTATTTATTTTTTATCCATTCCTTTTGAATATATTGCTTTGCACCTATGTTCCCCACATTTGCAAAATTATGTAGAGAAAAGTGAAAACATTAGTTAATTCTGGAAAAATAACACTTGCACATATTATGAGGCAAAAGAAAAAATTTAAAACAACTGTTAGCCTTTCTCATGAACTGTTTTAAACTCTAGATTCTCCTCTTTGCTTTTTTTCCATTTATAGTAAATGTCAATACAATGATGTGATGAACACAGTGCAGGCTCCTACAAGCAAAGAATAGTATTAAGCAAATATTTAAAAACTAGGTTGTGTTGGGCATAATCTAAATATGTTAGTAATAGTACTGGCAAAATTATACAGTGATTAAAATAATTAGGTAGTAGCCAGTGAGATAGCTCAACAGGTGAAAATACTTGCTGCCAAATCAGACTACCAGTTCAATCTGTAGATTGGTAAAAGAATATAAATGACTCCTGCAAGGAGTCATAGCATATTCATATGTGTGTGTGTGTGTGTGTGTGTGTGTGTGTGTGTGTGTGCGCGCGCGCGAGTAGGCGTGTATGTATGTTTCTATGTATGTACATACATATCTCTGCTTAAAACATACACACACGTAACTAAATGTTTAAAAGAAGAGGTAGATCTAAATATACTGCTTTGGAAAATTCTTTAATTATTAAATTAAAAATCAGCTTTATTTACATTTGCAAACTGAATCCATTGTATTTTTTTCTTTTTATCAATTATAGTTTATTCACTTTGTATCTCCCCTGTAGCTCCATCCCCCCCTCCCAATCCCACTTTTCCTCCCTCTTCTCCACTGGGGCTCCTCCCCCAGTCCACTGATAAGGGAGGTCCTCCTCCCCTTCCCTCTGATCCTAGTCTATCAGGTCTCATCAGGAGTGGCTGTATTGTCTTCCTCTGGGGCCTGGTAAGGCTGCTCCCCCCTCAGGGGGAGATGATCAAAGAGCAGGCAAATCAGTTCCTGTCACAGACAGTCCCTGTCCCCATTACTATGAACACACTTGGACACTGAAATGCCATAGACTACATCTGTGCAAGGGTTCCAGGCCCTCTCCATGAGTGGTCTTTGGCTGGAGTATCAGCCTCAGAAAAGACCCCTGTGCCCAGATTTTTTGGTTCTGTTGCTCTCCTTGTGGAGCTCCTGTCCCCTCCGGGTCTTTCTATATCCTTCTTCTTTCATAAGATTCCCCACACTCTGCCCAAAGTTTGGCTATGAATCTCAGGATCTGCTTTGGTACCCTGCAGAGAAGAATCTTTCAGAGACCCTCTGTGGTAGGCTCCTGTCCCGTTCCCTCTCTTTTCCCTTTTCTGATGTCCATCCCCTTTGCCTTTCTGAATGGGGATTGAGCATCTTAGCCAGAATCCTCCTTTTTGATTAGCTTCCTTAGGTGTACAGATTTTAGTATGTTTATACTATATTATATGTCTAATATCCACTTACGAGTGAGTATATACCATGTGTGTCTTTCTGCTTCTGGGATACCTAACTCAGGAGGATCTTTTCCAGTTCCCACCATTTACCTGCAAATTTCATGATTTCCTTGTTTTTTATTGCTGAGTAATAATATTCCATTGTGTAGATGTACCACAAAAATTCCTTTGTATTTTAAATCATACACACACACACACACACACACACACACACACACACACACACAACATTCAAGTTCATGAAAAACAAATTGTACAAGAACAGCCTCTTCAGAGAAGACAGTACAGGGTGGAGAAACCTGTTTGCATTTTAACCTAATAGACTTAACATCAGTCACTTTTAGTGGCCTCCAAGTATACTGGAAGCTCTTCCTAGTCATTAGGTTTTACATTTACTCTACAATATTAACAAAGGTTTAATTAAATATTATCACTATACTCGCTTCAAATAAAAATGTCAAAACAAGCACTGCTGGTACAGGATGGGAATGTGTGTGGAGCTCTCATCCTGCACCTCCCAGGTGGGAGAGGCACAAGGGACACTCCTGGCTGCTCCAGAACCTGGGCTCCGCTCTGTAGAGGGATGGGGCAGCATGGGGACCAGGCATCTGCTGGCATAGAGCCTCTGAATCCTCCCAGCTCCTCTCCTGGACCACCAGCCAGGTCCTGGAGATTACCAGGTTTGGATCCAGCCCCTCAGGTGGCGGGACAGTGTCAGGTCACTTGGATTAAGGAAATGACTCTTCCAGCAAAGGGGCTGTACCTATTACACTTAAAAAAAAATTTTCCCCCTAGACAGCATCATACTGTGTAGACCAGGCTGGCCCAAAACTCAAGATAATCTGGCTTCCTCTGGCTTCCGAGTACAGGGATTAAAGACCTGCGCCACCACACCCGACTGGCTGGCTTGTTTGTTTCTTTCATTCATTCATTCATTCATTCATTCATTCATTCATTCATTCATTCATTCATTGTTTCCTGCTGTCATGCCCTAGATTAAAGTCAGTTATATGTCAAAAAAAAAATGTCAGAACAATAAAATTCAGTAAGACAAGTATTTGAACTTTTTACAGGATTAGTTACTATCCTTATACCAGATGGAGGAATATATAGTCAGTGATCTCTTACCAATAAAAACTGAAAAATACTAGCAAATGTACTGAGTTTCTGATAAGGGTTATCTTGATGATCTGGTCCAAAAATATTGATGTAGAAGGGCAAGGAGACACATTCCTCCATCCCAGTGTGGGCATGTACTACTAGGAGATGAAAGAGGCAGGCAGAGGACAGATGGAAAACAAGGAAACATACTCCTTCATCTCAAGTGTGGACCTACAGATACTAGGAGATGCATAAAGCAGAGAAAAGATGGGAAACACTTTCCCTTGTCAGGAGCTATAAATGACAAATCCATGAAAGTAGCCCCCAAGAAAGACTCAACATTATGAACCAACACGTTTGAGCCAACAAGCCCATATGATTATACCACGTGAGAAAAAAATGTTCCTGACCCCTTCTTCCTCCTCTTCCAAATGGTCTGAGCTTGAGATTTACATGATGGAAGGAGAGGACCAGTTTCCACACCTTGTCTCCTGATGTCCATGACTTGTATGATCACATAACATAAACAAATCAAAAAGATCCATAAACGTAACATTAAAAATAACAGAAAGTAGATAATGCACATCAATATAAAATTAATATAATTTAGGATTACATATGAATGTTTATTTGTTTTTTTGTTTGTTTTTGTAGATAGGGTCTCATGTAGAGCAGGCTGGTCTAAATGTCTAGGAAGAAAAAGTATACAAATTAAATCTTATTATCTAATAAGAAGTTACCTTATGCCATTTTTCCAATTGTTTTGCTACATAACCTCTTTCATTCAGGTAGGAAAATCCTTTTGGAATGGAGAGAAATCTGTAAATTACAACAATCATAGGTGAACACTAGTCCAAAAAATTATCTAAAAATAACACAAAGAATATGCTTAATAAACAAACAGACCTTATCTATAATAAAAAAGTTAACTATAATTTATTAAAATTTCAAACACAAGGACTTCCATCAGACTGCATCTGACAGTTATAAAAATAATACCACTGACAGTTTTGGAACCTTTTTTGGAAAGGCATTCTGGAGGGACACCCTGACCACCACACCTGATCAAGAAGCTCCAAGAAGCCAGATCAGCCCTTGCCCAGATACATCACTGGGTCTCAGGACCACAGCCCTGCTTTTATGTCTACCCAATTCAGAAAAGCCCAACTTCCCCTTCTTCCTTCTCTTTAATAAGCACATCTTCCTTAAAATGTTGGGATGGCCTCCAATATTCTGGGCTTCCTTACTTTCTCTAAAGCTTCCCTCCCCACCATGTGGCTGCTTGTCTGCCATGCGTCTGACCTCCATGCCATCCAAGGGCATGGCCTTTTGTCCTCTTCTCCTCCCCTGGCTTCCTCTGGGCAACTGAGTTTGTCTGCCTTGGGTTTTTTTCTTTTAAACTGTAACAAAACTGTCCTTGACTTCCCACTTTTTTTCAATTGCAGATAAACTTTCACAATATTTGCAAAAAGACTGAACCCAATAAAAATAAGGAAAACTTCATGAAAAGTGTAAGACAAATACTAACCACAAGCATACAAACAAAATAAGCAACAGCTCAATTCTAAAATAGTCATGGTTCAGAAGTTTAATGTCAATTCACACTGCCTAGTCAGATTTGGATCTGACTAACACACATGACCAAGAGGCACAACATAGAACATCACCATAGGATAATGTACTTAATACTTACCTCAGAAGGAGAAGCAAGCCCTTGTCTCCAAGGTGGGATAAGGCTGGTTTCATCTGAATAAGAGCATGCAGATTGGCCTAAAGGATGATCAAGTTAACAATTATGTAAAGATAGTATATTCTCTACTCCAAAACACTGTGCACACTGTGCTTTTAGAATACTGTCAATTAAAATGTAGTATTTGAATAAAATGTGGTGTTTCATTATCAGAACAATAAAACTCAACTTTACCTTGTCTTCACAAGCTTCATCAAGGATGTCCAGAGCTTCAGAAGAAATTGTTTTGTTTTTATCATGTAGCTGAGTTACAAGCAACTCAATTCCCCAATTGTTGAAGAATTCAACATTAGCTCTCAATAAAACCCTTAAATGTTTTGTTGCATACAGCCTGCAGGCCTGTAGAGATAAAGAAATACATTAAAAGTCATCATAGAGAGCCTACCTGCTATCATTTTGCCAACGCCCTTCTATCTGACCAGAAGGACAGGAATTGAGGGTTAGTTAGTATCGCGTATGAACATACTCCTTCTGACTAGCAGCCTCATCCTTTTAACATTTATATGGAATTCCTCAGCAACTAGCATTTAGAAATGTTTACTGAAGAGAACATGTGAATGCAATCCCCAACTATCATAAATTATTCATCAAACTTCTTGTACTTAGGGAAACCACAGGGGTCAACATATGTGGAGTATGATGGACCCTGGAAAAAGCACCTTTGAGATCAAAGAATGTCCCCTGCCAGATACATAGAGACACTAAAAGTTAAAGGTTAACTCAATTTCCACCTTAGTTTAAAGCTTAGTAGCCTAAATTTTATTGTGACTCAGTCTACCATCTACCAAGCATTGAAATGGACTGGTTATAAAGTTAGCTTTGTCTTCTGTGTTGTACTCACGTCAGTAGCTGCTGTGAGGATCTTTGAAAGAATGACCCGAGCTAACCCATCCCTGCTATAATCCAGGCTAGAAACGGTGAGCTTCAGCAGGTGATCTTGGTTTTTCAAGGAGCAAAGATTAAGGAGACTAGAAAATAAGAATTATTATAAATTACTGTGTTCATTTATTAACTCAGTAATGTTTTTCGCCTGCTTTATTGAAATACAATGCAAAAAATATGATGTAAAAAATTATGCACATTCAAAGCAGACAATCTGTTAAGATATACCAGTTACCTGTCATGTAATAAATGCATTAATGAATCCATTAGCATGGATGACTACTATTTTAAGGGATGGGCATGTGAAAATAATTCAACATACATTTTTAAAATCCTATATAAACAAATATTTCTGATAAATATTATTTACCAAACACACGTATATGAGACTAAAAAGCATATTGTGTATCTGGACTCATTAAAATTAAAGCTTAGGTTTACACTGCAACAGAATTGGAGAATGCTCACCACTGAAAGACACTGCATTTTTCCAGCATTTTGACACCATGGGGATGACAAGACAGTGTTCCAATAAATAAAAAGTAGTGTTGACTAAGGGTGGTCAGTAAACCATTATTCTGAAGACTTCTTTCAGGTTTCATCCCAGATGAAGCATTGAGCCACTGAACAATATCTTTCACGAGATCTTCTAAGTATCCCTGCCCATCCTGTAATTAAAAATCACCTTTAATAACCATAAAAAAAACTTAGTGATGTTACCTCACTAATAACAGACAGGATCACTGAATATGAATTTTAATCCCTTTCAATTAAAGAAAAAAAAGTCATCTGGAAATACTCTTTATTTTCCATTTTCCCATCTTACCTGAGAGTAAATTAGGCTACATAGAAGGCAGGTAATTCCCTAAAATTTCCTACCTGTAAGTAGGGACTAAGTCAGGATTCTAATACAGGTCTAAGGTTATATTTCAAACAGAGCTGATAACAGCTAGGAAATGAAAGTAAACCATAAAGGCTGATATGGCGGCATACACTTTAATCCCAGCACTCTAGGCAGACAGATCATTGCCTCCAAGCCAGTGTGGCATACTAAGTAAATTCCAGGCCAGCCACAGCTACACAGCATAATCGGTCTTAAAAAAAACCAAACCAAACCAAACCAAACCAAACAAAACAAAAACCACAACAACAAAAAAGCAGAAAGAGAGAGAGAGAAAGAGAGGGGGGCAGCATCAACAAAAAATACTCACTGTGAACATCTTTGGAAGGCTTACCTCTTCAGACTCGAGAAGAAATTCTGTAAATTGACAACCGACAACTGTGAGCTGCTTGGACTTGGCAAAGTCCAAATCCAGACTGGCATACAGCTTACTGCTGGGCTTGTAAAAATAAAGAAGTCTGCGCACAAACCTAAAATCAAGATGAAATTAGTAATAAAGTAGAAAACTAAACAATTATTAAGAATCTTGAGCATAGGTTAGGAAACTTAGTAAGCATGTTAGTATATTTCACAGCACTTTATGGTTGAGTAAGAATTTTATAATAAGCCCTAGTAGGGACAGTGCAGATGTGGCCAGGCATGGAGCACGTGTTTTAAGTCCTCTGCACTCAGGAAGTAAAGGCAGAAAGAGCAGTAGCTCAAAGCCAGGTTAGGCCACAAAATGGGTTTCAGGCTAGCCTGGATTACATAGCAAGATTGTCTCAAATACTGAAAGGAACAAAACAAAAAACCCCCATCTCACCCCCAACAACATAAAACTCCACACAGCAGAGAGAACATGTGTAGACTGTAATGCTGTAGAGACAAAAGGAAGCCTTTACAGGCATCTATTTAACTCAGTGTATGAACATACGTTGGTAACTTCTGATGTGTACTTGCTCACTACAGTTAAGCTTAATTTCATGCACTACAACGTAACCTGGAGAGGTAGCTACTGCAGGAGTTACAAACCTAATTTATTAAGAAAGCCTTCTTTTATTCTAAAAGAATATCAAGTGTACCATGCTTCTTAATTTCACTATAACTTGTCTGTTCCATATATTTCTCAAAACCTGTTATAAACACTAAGTTACAAATCATTAAATATAACAACAGCATAAGAAATGTTAGTGATAAGGGATTCTCTAAGACTCTGTAAGGCCTTCTCATCCAAGGAGATTGCTAACAGTGGTTGCTCAATTACTTAAGTAAAAGCACACAGGTCCAGGAGAGAACACATACTTTCTGTGCTCTGTGTGCTGTGATGCCAACAGGCTTTATAGACAGTGAGGTTATAGACTTAGGAAGAAGCGATAACCCTCAGAGGATGATTTGGGTATAATCAGAAGAGGTCTAATAAAAACACACACCTTTCTTAATTCCATTCTTGTGTCAGGGTTAGCACCACAACATAGATAATACTACCCCAAAGTAAATAACTTATCATAAAGATCAAAGCTAGAAGCAGAACAAGTAACACAAAAATTAGCTGATGCATTCTGATTATAAGACTGCACATCAAATGTATGCACCTTTAAAAAATTAATGATTACTTTTAGCCATAATATAAATTTCGGTTCTTCAAATTTACATACCTGTGCAACTGTTCATCTTTATAGTTTCTCAGATTTACATTTGGCCACTAGGAAAACACAATGTTATATAAGTACATTTGACAATTCCTAAGCATACAAGTATAATTTAATAATAATAAAAAAATGAAGACATTTGGCAATATCCATGAAATATGAAGTACTCTATCATACCTTAAGAATGGTCCCAATGAGATTCCAATTCCATTCAAGATTCTCTTTATGTTGAAGGACTTGACTATCCCTAAGGTTTATTAAAAGAGCTTCCTCTGTATCCTAAAATCACCAGATAATAAGGACAATTAGGCAATCTATGTTTACATCAGAAAACTAATTGGCCCTCAGTAATTATTTTCAAAAAGTTAATTAAAACAAAACAAAAACTAGGGTGAGTGATGGTTCAGTTAATAAAGCACTTGCCTTACAAGAATAAGGACTTGAGTTCAAGTCCCAGAACCTACTACACATGCTGAGACTGATGACACACATTTGTTATCCCAGCACTGTGAAAGACATAAGGAGAATGCTGGGCTGGGCCTAGCCACTGTGTTTGGTCAGTGACAGACCCTGTCTCAAAAGCAAAAACAAAGAACTCAGGTACGTGTTGTCTGAGAAACAGCACAATGTTTTTCTCTGGTCTCCACACACTTAGCCTGCAACACATTCTACCCTAACATACACCTAAACCCAGCTCCAGGAATTCCTCTTCATGGTAAAACTAGTCATTTGTGAACTTATCTGCCTGAATAAAACTGAACACGCAGACAACTACACTACAATACAGCTGCTGAGATTGGAAAACTAAATTAAACTATGTTCATTTTTCATGTCAATACCTTAAGAACAAATATATCTTTCTGAACTCGGAGATATTGATCCCGTTTCTGGTGTGTTGCAATTGCTTTCTGAATAATGTGATCTAAATGAAGGCTATAAGGCTTAGGTCCTCGTTTCTTCATTTCATGGAAGCGTTTTAAACAGTTCAGGGCCGCACTGGCTCGCCTAATGAGGAAAGAAAAATCAATACTGTAGCAACGCTATCACACTTCTCAAGTAATGGCTGCAATTACTTAAGCTTATATAATTCAAGAGTGGAGATTACCAAGCAAAGAGAAATATTTAGTTAACCCGGGAGCATAATGACAACACATCAACAACACTGCTGATTTTGAAGAAACCTATTCTGGGTTCAAGCTTTGACTTCCTGGTCTTTTTTCTATGGTTCCGTTTTGTGTATGGGTTTTTCTACGGTAGGTCCACTTTTTGTATGGGTTTTGACAATTCCTTCTGCAGCACTAGGGAGACAGCTGAGTGGGTAAGGCATGTGCTTTGCCAGCATGAGAGGTACCTGATGGCCTAGTACCTATAAAATGTTCGCAACGCAGTGTGCACCTGTAATCCCAGTGTTTGAGGTGAGGTCTACCGAGTCTCAAGTTTGAGAACTATTGGCTGCTCAGCCAGCCTAACCAGAAGGGTGAGTTGAGCTCCTGTGCTCATAAAGTGAGGTGGAGAGAAATAGAAGACATCTGACTTCAATCTCTGGCTTCTCCATGTATGCCAAGTGCACCTCCTCTCCCCTCTACACAATCACAGATACACAAACACGTATTTACATAAAGTCAAGAACACAGTTTTCTTATTAAAGTTTTAAAGGTTTTGTTCTTCATATGTAAGTCTTTACTCTAGTTAAATATGATTTTTGTTTACATGAAGTTCGAATAAAACTTCACTGTCCGTCAATATACTCAATGATCCTAGTATCAAGTGAATTGCCTCCATCTTCTGTATTGATAACCATAATTAGAATCTTTTAAAATTCTTTTAATTACTTCTTTGTTATACGTAAAACTATAGTATTCAAGAATTTAGCAGCAACCCACTCAACTTTAGAGCCTCTGATAATTAAAACCTTTAAGATGCAGTTAGATTGGCAAATATATAATCAGTAAAGACAACTTAGAAAATAAAAAACGAAAAAAAATTGAGTACTACTATTTCAGTTATTTTAAGCATAATTTTTAATTCCTAATGATCTCTAAGATTTGTGACCTTAATTTGACAGAGTTTAAAACTACTAGGTTGTGGGGCAGTGGAGCTATTGGCCTGGGAGAAGCTGGCTAGGAGCAAGAGTGGGGTTGAGGTGTGTCCGAACCCCAGAAATCTTTCCCCCTTGCCCTGCATATGTGTGTCCTGACCCATGTAACCCTGTCACCCCACCTTTGCCCCCAGAAGTCGCACAGCCTCGTAGACAGGTCCTCTGCCCTTGTAAGGCTATGTCCAGCAAGCACTTGAAATTCCTCCTTGTGCCAATGAAGCAACCCTAGCACCTTGGCCCTGGCCAATGATGTACACTTATCCCAAATATCCCTACCCAGACCCAAGGTTTAAGTAGCTTTGTTCCCCCATTAAATGAACTGCCTCACTGAAGCCTGTCTCCTGAGAGTCTGTTCAAGCTCACAGTTGCCTGAGGTGTCTTCTACTCCTGGCCACTCTGCTTCACTTCTCCCTCTCAGGATCCACTGGGTCATAGGCGAAGAAGCAGAATGTGAACAGTACCAGGTTTTAAGAAAGCATTCACTAGGATAAAACTGAAAGCTACATTATATTATAAGCCTCCAACCGGAACCATGATGTTCTGCTAATGCCTCTGCTGAACAATATTGTCTCCAGTCTATTTATTGGGAAAATTAAAAGGAGCAATTGTTATTGACAGTTAGGCCCATCTGTGAACATTTGTATTACTAATGTTAAACAAACTTTTGAAGAATGTGTACTTTAAAGAAAAGTTCATGGTTCCAAAGAGCTAGTGAACTGCATTTCTCTTACATTATCAAGGGGAAAGAAAATGTGTTTGAGATATATAACTTTTTCCAGATCATGAAAGCAAACAAATTAAAACAATGACAGAAAACTTGCCATTTCAGTCATACAGTAAAGCTTTGCTCAGAAACATGAAAAAAAATAACGTAAATCTACCATTTACTAACACTTTATAGACTCAAATGCAAATTATTACTATTTTGAGAACTGTAACTTTCCCTCCTGGAGGTTTCCAAAGGGAATTTCCAAGCATAACCTGTCCATACTGCTTGTTTTCTCTCCCTGCTTAAAGAGAAAGTTATCTAAGTAGACAGTAAATATATCAAGCACACTTAGCTAAGGTTCTAATACTTACAGTCTCTTTTCTTTGGGAATATCAAAGGACGCAGCCATATTCATAAGGGTCGGCAAGCAGTGCAAATGATGGCTATGCGAATGAGGAAGAATTGTGTTTGCCTATATGGAATATGATGTTTTATGAGATTTTTAGAAACAAATACAGTCATTTACAGACATAATATAGTATGTATGAAGTTAACCTAATCATTTCTGTCTACACATAATTATAATTTTTAATCCCACTGGATTTCAATAAGAAAAATAGGCTGGATCCAGTGAGATGGCTCTGCAGAACAGAGAATTTGTCACTAAACACGAGGGCCTGAGTTTTATCCCAGGACCTTCATAGTTGAAAAAGACAATCAACTCTTCCAAAGTTGGCCCCTGACCCCCAATTCACCAAGGCACTACTGTACATATGAATATATAGATATATCCATATACTTTATTTTTTTCAAAAATTAATAAAACAGATTTTCATATATCTGTTATTATTACATATAGCTTCTAAAAGGCACCATACTCACTTAAGTAACCCGGAGAATTATGTAGCAAGGCACTGTATTTGAGAAAAGTACTGAGGCTGCGCTGTATCTCCCTTCTCACAACACACTGGTCCCACAGAGCAGCAATCCTTAAATTGCCTGATGCCAGGCAAAATTTCACTACTCAACCAGCCTCCTACCAATAAGTACATTTATTCAATATAAAAGATAGAAGATATTATTAAAAAGTAGTGAATACCGCTACCCTTTAATCTGGCCAGCTTTTATCTTTCATGAGAATCACAGAATTCCTGGGCGTGAGGAAAAAGATTAAATTTCTATCAAAAGAATCCTTCATACAAAAGAAAGGAATACCTGCGTCTTTATAGGAAATGGTTTCTTGAGAACTAACACACAGCTCATCTGACCTGAGAACTTGCAGTACTGTTTAATGACGTTACAGGTCAGCTCAGTGAAATTGGAACAAGAGACTAAGATATTGATAAAAAGACAAACTCTATATATTGTTAATTCTTAATGTCACACGCACAGCTCAGTGACTATGTTGGGAGAAAAGAGATGGGAAGGAGAAAGGATTCTGAGTTTTGGTTTTTGAGACAGTGTCTATTATGTAGCCCTGGCTGTTCTAACATTCACTACATAGACCAGGCTGTCCTCAAACTCAGAGATCCACTTGCCTCTGCTTCCTAAGTGCTAGGACTAAGATTAAAGTCACATGCCACCAATGCCCAACCAGAAACACTTAAGGGGGGAAAAGGAAGCCACCTCGTTCCAACAAAAGCAAGCCACTGATGTGTATGAAAAAATGTGCCAAAAATTAATTCTTCCTAAACAAGATTTAAGTGACTTTTATTTAGTATTTTATCAACTTGTAGTGACAAACAAGCATAAATTTCTACAATGCAGAATTCCCTTAGTTTACTAAGTACAGAAAGGTCAAAGACCTTCCATGGCTGCTGGTTTCCAGTCATTAGAAAGGTCTTAAAATCATGGAGTTACCAAAGACCTATCCTCAAAGTCTCATTCTGTGAACCTAAGACTATCAGTTTATAAAAATCACTAACATTCTGGAAAGACAACTATATTCATAATTTTTACAAAAAAACTTTATGAAGGTCAAGAAGTCACTACAATGAATGGAGTACATTCCTAGAAGACTAAAATAAAATCCATGGTTTTACATTTTTTATTTCTTGCTTTCTTTAGTAGAATGCCTTTCTGAGTGAAATCAAGATTCACAGGATCAAAATGCCTACCTCATAAGCGGCTCAAAAAAATACATCATTTAGTATTTTGTATTTCCCACACTTGTTACATTTACAAAAGCAGTTAATATAGAGACACACAGATCTCTATCAGGAATAGGTAGAAAAGGCTTTGGTAAAGTGAAAGCGTATTGTCTGAGCTATCCTAAAGCAACACCACTCACTTAACCTGTTTTATCACTTAAATCTTACAAGTTCCAACAGCATAAGCAAAAGTCATTTTACTTACCATATGTAAGAGCTCTCCTAAAAGGATGGTCGCCCTAACTGAGATGTGGTCGTCACTGTTGGTTATCACTTCAACCAAGCCCTAGGAAGGCAAGAAGAAGCATCACTGTTGCACAGCAGTGCGTATGAACACATTCCTGCATCAGATCTGTTTTTCCTAAGAATCTTAGGAACAGACAATATAAAATAAAGGTTTGAAAATATTACCTCTAAAAGCCCATTACGAATAAATGCAGAGAGTATCAGTGCCAAATAATTGTCCATGAGATCTGGTCTGGAAATAAAAGCACAGAAACAATTTAAATGTGTCACATAACATAAAAGGAAAAGTAATAAATGGCAGTCATTTTTATCTCTGAAGTCTACCTGGATCTAGCACGATGGGGAAGAATAGTTTTTGCCTCAGCTGCCACAAATCCATCTGAAAGCCTCCAACTGTCCTGGAACCTTCCCGGATCTACGAGAGTTAAAATCAGGTAGTTACCAGATTGCGCAGTACTGAAACAGATGAATGTCAGACTGTCACCTATTGAGCCTACAAAATACTTCAAAGCGGTTTCTAAAATAATCCACTTGGGGAGTGGTAGAGATGGTGTCACGACTGGCAAGGGTGACTGCCTGGGCCTGTCATGAGGAATGCCTCTCTAATGCAGATGCTTGTCATGTGGTGTGGGTGCTATGACAGAAGCATAAGGAAGTAAGTATACCCATACACCCACATGCTACACCAACACAATTGTTTACATAAATGCATAGTTTTAACTATGAATCAGACAATCCTCTAATTACCAGAAAGAAAAGAAAATGTTTGATTTGCATTTCACTTTGTGGTAACTTGTTTGCATGAGTCACTTAAAAATGTAAGCAACATCTTCCAGTGCACTTCAGAACATACTTACCTACACTGAGCAGGGCTTCTATGAACTCATCTGTCACAACAGGTAGAGGGAGACGAAATATATCATAGAGCACTTCAAGCAGACCTCGCTGAAACAACAAATACAGTTCACTTATTTCTACAAAAAAGTCTTTAAGAAGATGATGCTTACAAAATAGCAAAATTACCTATAGCGAGCACATTCTATCATGACTATACTAGGGAAGGGATAAATATTTACCATGTATGTCATTTAATATTTTTAAAAATCTTTCCTTATATCCATTGTGCAAATTTGGAAACAGATTTCAGTTCTTTCCATGTTCGGGACAGAAGTCAGTTAATGGCCAGTGCTGTGTCGCAGTGGCAAACTACTTGCCAACAACATTCCAAGGTTTGATTTTCAACACATCCAGAGTCAACAAAACTGCTCCTTTTGTTCAGTTTAGAAGCATACCCTCCCTTTTCCATGACCTAGTGCTTTTCACTTTGCACTTTAAGCAGGGAACAACTAGTCAATGATTTCAAACTGTTTTTCCAATTACAGGTACAGTTCATTTAAAGTAAAAAGGAGAAACAAAATTAAAACAAAAATATTTAAGGAAAAAAAACTCAATGTATTTTTTTCTCCATTCAGTTTGGTTTAGCTATTTAATATAAATTTCTTAATTATAACAATTTAGAAATATAGCTAAGCTATCTCACATAAGTAACAGTTTTAATGAAAACCACCATCTTCAAGATAAAAATGTGGTAACATGGTATCGAAAATATATATAAACTACAAAACATGATTAGATTAAATATAACAACTACTTTTGGTAAATGTATTTCCATGTTTGACTCTTTCAATATAAGAATGGCCTTCTGTTTTACTTGCATTGTTTTAATAAACTATAATTTAATTTATATTTTAACTCAAGTTTTAATGAAATGGTCACTCCTAACAGTATTTTAAGTAGTTTATATATTACTATTAAATATTCACGTACTGAAAAAACGCTCTAAACTAAAAATTACCAAATTGAAGAAAAAAACTTCACCTAAAATCATTACTAGAAAAACTTGTGCATTTGTGTGCATGTTTGTATTTGCATTCATGTAAGTACAGATGACTACAGAAACTGGAGGCATTGTATTCCCTTGACACTGCAGTGAGCTAAGACATACGTGCTGGGAGCTTGGCCTGAGTCCACTGCCAGAGCAGGAGACAAGCTTACTAATGAGCCCTCTCTTCAGCTACTCATGCGACTTTTAAAGGTCCAGGCATCTAAGAATTAAGTAACTATTACCTACCCTTATTTCCATATTTGGTATGCAAAGTACTCCAATTAGAGACTGGATTCCAGAGTTTCCAGGTTTGCATAAATTAATAATACCTAAGAAGGATAAAAGTTAAAACAAAATTTACACTAAGAAATTCTACAATAATGTGTCAGAATAAAAAACATCTGATTTTTCCAAGTCAAACCATTTGGTTATTGTAACTGATATCCTATAAGTAAAGAACACAACGTGTCAGAATTTTCCTGGTAACTGAAATTTGCCATTAATCGAATCATCTAAATTTATTATCAACTTCTATTTAATATGAATACCAAGGTGGCTATAAATGAATACCTCTCGGGGAGTAAAAACCTGAAAGAGAAAAACAACGGTATTTTCCCTATCATACTTAGACAACAGTGAAAAAAATGCATGGCACTGTCAAATTTAGTTCTAAAATCTCCTAAATGCACAATTGAAAATAAGAGATTACAAATAAAATCCACCTATCAGAGAGCTTAAGTTATAGAACTTTGAAAATACTAAAATTTGAAGTCACAAAAAATATGTAAATAAGCTGGTCCTGGTGGTGCAAGCCTTTAGTTCCAGCACTCAGCTGTGAGTTCAAGGTCAGCTTGGTCTACAAAGTCTAGGATAGGCAAGGCTATACAAAGAAATGTCTCAAAAAAACAAAAAGTGAACAGGTACAAGCAAGCACACGATGTGCAATATTATTAATTATGATGAAATGCAAATTGTGTAAGTGAAAGACTATTACACTACACTAACATAGCGAATAGCAAAAGTGCAACAACAAACATTGTGCATGAGCACCTCCTTCAGGACTAAACAATGCTGGCATCTGCAAGCTTCTTTATGGTACATTAGAAACTTGGAATGATGATGACCCAGAGAGAGAGAGACTGACAGTGGAGATGGACAACAAAATCTACACAGTGGGAGTACATGCTAACCACCACATGGCTTTAAAAATTCTTCCTCTGAAATGCTTTGTATTAAAATGCTAGGAAAAATGTTTTTGAATATCACACAGGACTCTGAAACTCCTGTCACCACTCCAATGGCTCAAACATCCTTAGATATGTGTTTCAGATCCTGAGTTTTTTTTTCTCCAACTTCAGAATTCCTACATTTATGTCATGGGACAACTCACATATGGACCCAGTATAAATTCATTTATGTTTCACATATACATATCCTGAGGACTAAATTCAATGTTCTTGCGTTAAGAGTCACATGAGGTCACATATAAAATCTATTTATGACACCACTCAAAAACCCTCAGATATTGTAGCATTTTGGGTTTCATATTAAGGATGATCAATTGTATGGCTATGTGCCATACAAATAATCCATAATTTCTATTTGAACTTAGAATCAAAATTCAAGTTAATCACAGTAAGAAGAACGAAGTGCTCAAGTCCCTGCAATGCACTACTTAAACTTTGATATCTGACAGTAGTGTGAGAAATCAGAGGCTATGATACAGGATACCAATCATGCCCTGTGCTAACACAGTTAAAAGATTCTTGACCCTTGTGGAAACATCTGTGCTACTGAAGTTGCCGCTCTCTTAATTATGTAGAACTTGACACCTGTGGTAGTAACGCTGCAAAGCTGCCTGTAATTCATAAATAGTGCCACAGAATCTAAACACTATTTAGGAAACCACTTCTGTTAGAACAGTATTTTCAAGGTTCTAATTGAAATGCTATTATTTTTTTTCTAGTTTAGTAGAGGATAGAAAGCATCTCACAGTTTCTAGTCACAAATCACTATACAACGTATCAGGAGAAAGGAGTTAGTAACAGTGTATGAGGTACACTTTCACGAGAGACACAGCGACAGTAAGTGGAGGCTATAAGAAAGGCAGAGGGAGCAGTCAGGATATCTTGGTGTTAAAACATGGTGCAGTGTGTTTTCATCTTGGAGTACGGGCAAAGGTGGTTGAACTTGCCAGGATGACCCAAGTTGTGTCCATGTTAGAAGACAAGGGGGTTAGTGATGCACAGCTCTACACTTTCAGCTTTGGGGACCTCAATGATTGTATGTCAGAAACAAGGTGGCCAAATGCACACTGTTGGTCTCAGGGAGGTGACCAGGACTAGATGAGGCATTGTAACAAATCCCCAAGCTAATACTATGAAAGGAAAGATTGGAGCTAGCAGGCTAGCTTTCTCAACACATGATGCTGATGCCATGTTCCTGAACACTTCCAACTCCACAAACGGGAACAGAAAATGAGTTACAACAACTATACAAACTGTTATATTTACTCTTAGGTCCACATATAACCTTTCAGTTGTACATGAAGGTAAGTGAAATAGGCAGGGCAGGGCTTTTACTGCGGTACCAAAAGGGCAGAGGAAGCATACTAGAACATTCTAGGATAAGTACCTATATGGAAAGGATATGTGTAAGGTAGGCTTACTTAAGTACACAGCTATGTTTAAGTAAGTTTCTTTGTTCTACTTATGGCTAACTTCCTTTCTAAGCTCTCTCTGCAGTAATAGCATGAAACTCAGTATTTACTCCACAGAAAGATGAAGCATGTATAATCCCTATACTTAGGAAATCTGGTGAGCTGGATACATGGCTTCAGAGTAAGCTCTGGCTTATCATGCATAAAGCCCTGGGTGCAAAACAAATAAACTAAATTAAAAAAAAAATTACAAAGAAGTCTGAGACTCCTAACCCCCTGCTTAACATACTATTTACGCCATCACACCACCATTTTTAAGAAACAAGCTTCAGCAATACATAAAAGCTACAAGTTTTACCTTTTACTTTGGAAGTCTTAGGGGAAGAATGGTAGATCATGCTGGATTTTTCTTAAAATGTCCAGGTTTTCAAGATCCAGCTCTATCATTCCTGGACATATACCCAAAAGATGCTCCACCATTCATTAGGGACATTTGCTCAACTATGTTCATAGCAGCTTTATTTGGAATAGCCAGAATCTGGAAACAACCTAGATGTCCCTCAACAGAGGAATGGATACAGAAGTTGTGGTACATCTACACAATGAAATACTACTCAGCAATTAAAAACAAGGAAATTATGAAATTTGCAGGTAAATGAATGGATCATCCTGAGTGAGGTAACCCAGAAACAGAAAGACAAACATGGTATATACTCACTTATAAGGGGATTTTAGCCATCTACAGACCTAAAGAAGCTAAACACTAAGGAGGACCGTAGGGAGGATGCTTAAATCTCATTCAGAATGGCAAACGGGATAGACTCCAGAAGCAGTGGAAGAGAGGAAACAAGATGGGAGCTTATGATGGAGGGTCCTCTGAAAGTATTCACCCAAGAGGGGATCAGGGCAGATGCTGAGACTCACAGCCAAACTTTGGGTAGAGCTCAGGGAGTCTTATAGAGGAAGAGAGGGGTGGGATTAGAGGCACATGAGGAGGGGGGATGACAGGAGCCCCACAAGGAGACCAACAAAACTGAAAGATCTGAGCCCAGGGGGTCCTGCAGAGACTGATGTGCCAACAGAACACCATGCATGGAGAGGATCTAGAACCCCTGCTCAGATGTGGCCAATTGGCAGCTCAGTCTCCATGTGGATCTCTGAGTGAGGGGAGCAGGGGCTGCCTCTATCCTGAACTGAGCTGACTACTCTCTGATCACTCACCCCTGATGATGCAGCCTTGCCAGACTACAGAGGAAGAGGATCCAAGAAGTCCTGATGAGACTTAACCATGCTATAGGCAGATGGCAATAGTAGAGAACTCCCCCTTTCAGTGGACTAGGGGAAGGGGAAGAAGGGAAGTGGGAGGAAGGGTGGGACTGAGGAAGTTGAGGGAGGGGCCTTCAATCAGGATATATAATGAATAAATTGTGAAGAAAAAAAAAGTCCAGGTTTTTAGCACAGTTGACTTGCAAATGTAATGATTATGTATATACAGAATACAGTATTCTACTTACTATACATTTTCTTCACTGTCTATTAGTAATTTTGTGTAAATCTCCTTGGTTATAATACCATAACGGAAAACTACATTTGTATTTAAATTAGATGCTACAACAATTAAACACTTGAAAAACCAAGTAAGGTTTAGTTTTTATGTCACTTAGCAATATACAGAACATACCTGCCCATGAGCGGAATGTCGCAATGATTCCCATTTTACTGGCTAGAAATCGTGCTTCTCTGTCTTCTCTGTTGCAGAGTGGGAGTGGGAAATTCGTAAAGACACAAATTTAAACTGAAATGAGTTTTTGCTGATAATATACCAGAAAAAAATCTATCATCAACGTTAAGTATTTACATTTGAAATCAAAACAAGATATTTTGAAAAAACCAGATCTACTTTAAATAAAATTATTAGGCTTTTATTATAAACTGATCTTCAATTTTAAACTGACACTATAAGCCAGGTTTGAGTGCACACCTACAATCTCAGCGCTAAAGAGAAAGAGACAGGAGAGTGGCTATAGGCTCAAGGTCAGACTGGGCTACTGAGCAGGTTCCTGGCTAGCCAGGGATAACATTCTAAAGCAAAAATAAAAAGAACAGAAATCCAATAACATATTGGTTAGAAAATCACAAATTAACTTTTAAATTTCTCAAAACTTTCTTTGAATTTGCACTACGTAACTGAGAGAGATGCACAGTGAAAGCCACGAAATGGGCTCTGTACAGTGTGAACAGCGAGTACTGTAAGCACACAGATTACCCCCACCCTGACAGGAATTCATGGTGCTTACTTGAGCTGTCCTTCAGCTGTATCTGGACTGTGTCTGTAGTGGAAATCAGTATAGGGTGCTAAAATTCGCTAATAAGAAAAATAAAGAGAAACACAAAGAATTTTTATTATAAAAGCATTCTTTCTGTAACACAAAATTAATTTCATTTATGTATCTTTAAGTAGATTGACTGTTTGACATATTTGTTCTTCAAAATCATTTAGAGAATACATGATTTTAAATACAAACTAAATTTTTAATTCATAAATTCAGGTATAATGTGCATCTAAAACAAAGCAGACACAGGCATAAAGGTATTTCTGGACTGGGTTGACAGCCATCTTCCTTCAGCATTCACTATGATCTCTAAAAATTATACCTGGATTCCATTTCTTCTGCTGGGAAATCAACTGTCAGACCTGGTTTTTTAAAAGTTGTGTCTTCCTGTTTTTTTTTTTTTTTTTTTCTTTTCAAGTTGTTCTTAAGAATTAAGTGATCTGGATTTAGAATTCTTATAATGGAGTGCCTAACAACTTATTTTACGTTCTTATTCTTTGCAAAATATAGTTAAATCTAAAAACTAAAATTTAGCCATTGTTTCTCTAGATTTTTGCTAATCTCTTATTTCCAAGGACTAAAGCTGCTTTCTTCCGTGTGCTGTGTCCTGTGTGCTCCTCACCCCCATCTGTAATTTATTCTGGTCCTTTTTATTGACTCTTCTTTCAGTGGTAGCTCCTTATCCACAATGACATTTTAATTTCATAGAATTCTGAATTCTAGATATACTTTTTTAGAAATTCCATTATTCATTTTGTATGTCTACTTATATAGTAAAATTCTTCATATTTTCACTTATAGCTATGGTCATGTCTTTTTGCATGAACAGAATCATATGTGTGCACATGTGTGTTGGGGGCTGATTTGCCTGTACAAGCACTTTCCTTCACTTTCTGAGACAGCCTCTCAATGAACCTAGAGACAAATGTGGAGGTTAGATTGAAGGCGTCCAATGAGCCGCCAGGATCAGTCTGTCTTGTTCTGAACATTTCACCATACCCCATTTGTTCATGTGGGTGCTGGAGATGCCAACTCGGATCTTTGTGCTTACACCAAGCACTGTATACACCAAACCCACTAGCCAGCCCACGACTAGAAATTTCTCACCGAAAGTCTGACAGTCATTTTACAAAATGTTATCTTCCACCAGAAGTGATTCATCTCTCTTCTATGAAGGTAAATAAAAGCAGGTATCCATTTGATTGCAATGACTGTGTCAGACAGAAGTTCCAATATAGTTATAGTAACACTGAGTATACCTGTCTGTTCTGATATCCTAGTATGTTCTGCCAGTGTTTTTAAATACAACTTGGATGGTTTCTGCCTCCTTAACAGTGAGAATAAGACTTTTAATAAGATTTCCTTTTATTATTTTAAATTATGTGTATTAAATGCACATGGTGTAGGTGTCCAGAGAGACTAGAAGAGGTGGATATCCCTGGAGCTGGAGTTAGAGGAGACTGTGAGCTGTCTGACATGGGTGGTGCTGGGATTCAAACTGGGGTACTCTGGACGCTCAGAGACTGGCCTTAACCACTAAGCCATCTTTCTAGTCCCAAATTTCTTTTTTTTTTTAATTTTTTTATTATTATCATTTATTACAATTTATTCAAATTGTAATCCAGCTGAGTCCCCTCCCACATCTCCTTCTACCCTCACCCTTCCTTCCTCTTCTCCCTCTATGCTCCTCCCCTAGTCCACTGATGTCTCACTATGTTGCAAAGGAATTAACTATATAGACCAGCATGGTCTTGAACTCAGAGAGATATGCCTGTCTCTGCCTCCCAAGTGCTAGGATTAAAAGGTACCCACCATGCCAAGAATTTTAAATACTATGTTTTGTATGTTTAAACTGAGACCTTTATCCATTTAGACAACTTTAAGAACCTGGTAAATGTCAAAGAGATTAGTTAAAAAGTATCCAGTTTGTTATTTTAGCACTACCCCCCCCCCAAAAAAAAAAGCTCTCAATTTTTCTAATCATAAGGGAACTTTTGAGTTTTCCCTATAACACACCCCTAGCAGTAAATTGTGGGGGGGGGGGGAGAGTAAGCAGTTACACAATGACTTGTATAAATTCACTACAAATGAATACCAGGGTAAAATAAAAATCGAGACACAAATCTTTATCACACATCTATTTTTAGCAGAAGGAAGGTGATGTCTGGCAGCAGAGATAAACACACCACAAACAGTTCTTTATGGAAAAGAAAAGGTATTCATTTAGAATGAAAACAAACTGGTATGGTGTAATAAAAAATTACATTCTCTTAACTGATTCCACAATGAAGATATAATGATGAAGACAGTTATAAACAGCCAAGGAAGCCAGTATTTATTAAACGTGAAGAATTATGCAACACATTTTTAGGTAGAGTAGAATAGAGGGGAAATGCATGTAACTACGAGTTAGCTTGTATGGTTGCCAAGTACTGCAGTTACTATTGTTAAGATCTGTTAGGCCAGGTGTGGTAATGCATGCCTTTAATCCTAGCACTAGGGAGGCAGAGGCAGGTAGATTGCTGTGAGTTCATGGCCAGCCCGGTCTACAAAGCAAATCCAGGACAGCCAGGATACCTTGTCTCAAAAAATAATCAAGGCAGGGAGGTGGGGGAGGGGGAGGGAAGAAGAGTTGTTATTAGAGCATTTAACTTTCAAAATAATTCTAACTTTGAAAACCATGACCTTCACTTTACCTATGAAAAATCTAAGTCTAAAGGAGACTTACCTAAAGCCATGAAGTCAGCAAGGCCACAGGATGAATTGATACCTACTCTAGTATACTACGCTGGTGCTCTCCGCAATGAGCTACACCCCCAGCACGCAAACAGAACCTGTACAGCCTAAAGTCTACCCTCCTCTCAGGCTTTGGTGCCACTGGGGTAACACCTTAAAAGAGAGAGATGTTTATGGCTGTAAGCACATAATACTGTAGTTTATTTAAAAATCTACCATAGTCTTTGCAGGTTATTTTCATTTACATAAAGAGTTGCTAGTTTGCCTTATAACGTACAGGAATAAAAAAGCCTATGTGCCTACCTTCTTTTCCTATCTCTTGACTTTTCATATAAAAAATCTTCAGTTTTAATATTAATTATTCTACTTGATAAAAATTAAAGCTAAGAATTCTGCTGGCACAGGAATCTAATAAACAATGCGTTAAAAAAATCACTAAAAAACTACTGTGCTTATTACATTTGTTAGTAATAAGAGTCTGATGAAAACTGTAGGATCTGCAATGTTCTTAAAAATAGTCCTAATGCCAAGATTGTTGGTGCTGCCTATAATCCCACCTACATGGTAGAGTGAGGTACGAGCCTACAATCTGGAGACTAGCCCAGAAAACATAAGACCCAACACACACACACACACACACACACACACACACACACACACACACACA